>NW_008795252.1:11602866-11644886 GCF_000699145.1 Aptenodytes forsteri | reverse complement strand
TTCCCCCCCCCCCCCCTCTTTTTTGAATCAGCTACTTATTGTTATGTAGTAGCAATTTCCAGAGTGTCATATGAAATTGCTGATGCGGCTTAGTTCTAGCTACAACCTGCGACTGCCAATAGTAAGCATCTATTGAAATCTAATATGTACCACAGGGCTTTTTTGCACGTGTACAGGCAGACCCTTCTGGTTAATATACAGAGACAGCGGAAAAATAGGAGGATGTATCTTCTTTTTTTAACCCATGGAGGGGTTAAATATATGCCTGAGTTTAAAGTACAAAATGACCCTTTTGACTGAATGAAAGTAAACTGGCCCTAAATGCGGCTGCAGTAAAATCAAAACAATAAGTACCTGGGAACTCTGTAGGTATGATGGGTGGTGTTAATTTGAGTTTTTGAGAGGCAATCTTATTTTCAGAGTTGGAATTTAGTCCTAAGAGCCTGGGCGTTGAGGCTGTGGCAAGAACAGCGTGTTCACCTGAAAGTTTGTCTGATTGCTTGCGTTTAATCAAGAGAAGCATACAATTAGTCTTGAAACAGAAGTTAAATCTATATAGTGTATAGGTCGTTTTCCTTTCCACATTGATTTAACTTGATCGTGTTGGTACTTTGTAATGTAGCTTACCTCTTACCCAGAGAGAAGGAATGGAATAGCCTTTCTGCGCAAACTCGGCTATTGATGACAAATCTTAAAAGGTTACAGAGAGTGAAAATGTTTATTACATTTTGATTAACATGAGTCAAGTGAGAATCATTGATACTTTTGACATGCAGCAGAGATTAACCTGCATTTTCTGTAATTTTTCCGTTTTTCTAAAGCGCTTTGAATCGGTTAAGATTGCCTAAAGATTTATTGGCGAACCGAAGCTTTTCTAAGAATGAGAAAGACGAGAGAAGCTTCCATTCTCAGAAATGTAGAGACTCGAGTGTCTCTGTGTGTAAATGTGCTTGCGTGTGTGCGTGTGTGGTTGGGTGTGAGCATAAGGTCTTTCTCTTTGATATCATTCAGGCAGAAAGCCAATATGCGCATGTAAATGAGCCTGAAAATGTAATTAAAAATATATAATACTGGGGACTGTGATACAGAATTTAATATGAGATGCAGGTTACGAAGTGACAAGTAACATTTCCTATATAATCACTGATACTAACTCTCATCTGTGATTTATGCATCTCATGTGTTATTAAGTGCCAAACGGATAAATGCTGGAATTATTTCTTAAGATAAAATTTCACCACAATGAGTGAATGCAAAGTATGTCTTGCCCATTCTTTTCCCCTCAACCAAAACAAAAGCCAAAGTACACCTACCAGGAAAATGTTACTACAGAGACTAAAAGTATTTTATATAAGGTCAGATGAAGACCTCTTTGATAACATCTTTCCTGGCGATAAAATGTGACAAAATAGACTTACTTGTGTCGTCAATATATTAAGATCAAGGAAATTCTGCAAATCGTTAGCACACATCTCGGAACTCATATACAGATGGAGAAAGATAAAGATTGCCAGGTGAAAGACATAAACATCTTGGCCTTTATTTCAGCGTAGATAACAAAGGCTCGCACATAAAAGCTTACACGAGAGAGGCATCTCAGAAACTCCAAACTTAGGCAAGAAGCCAGTTTTCTTTGCCTGAAAGTATTTTCTAAAAGTTAGGTTACAGTGCTGGGTACAGAAGCTGACGTTTCTTCTCTCCAGCTTGGGAAGAAGCTACTTGGAAAAGCTTTAGTTTGCATGTAAAAATACAAGTGGAATCCAGATGTATTTCTATCAACAGCCCATAAATATATACAACCTAAGCCAGTGCCTTATTTACGTTATTTTATTAACATTCATTGCTGAGTGGGCTTGAATGGAGCACAATCTCTCATATAGAGGATCTAATTATAAACACAAGGGACAGAACCAAATAAGCAGTCTTTAAAGGGAAAAGAGTCTGGCAGCTTTGTTTAAAGTGTCCTTTAATGAACTTCTTTAGCAGCTTGTATCTTAGCAACACATTTTATTACATACCAGTGCGGGAGAAGCAGTTTGCAGATGGAGTTGCACACAGTAATTTATTTTCCCCCCCCTTTTTTTTTCCCCCTTTTTTTTCCTGCTTCTCTGTGGTGACTCAACTGGAATGTGCAGAGTAGTTTTTCTAACACTGATAGCTCACTCGAAATCCCTGATTGGTTCATTTGTATCTGTTCTGTTTTGTTAGTTGATGAAAAAGGCATTTAGTATGGTAAATGCATAGTGATTTTGCTTGCTCTTAGAAATTCAGATATGACTGTTTTGACTAGGCATGGATTTAAATGAAAAACAACCCAGCTTCCTTCAATGCACTTTTTTCCTTGTATATGTTCCACTCAGTGCTAGTCCTTGTTGCACACACAGACGAGTTTCCAGGTTATTTATTTAGGTTATTTACTCTCCACTGTTACATGGCGTTGTTTTAATCTATCGTCTTTTGCTCCTCTAAAACTAATTGGAATATAGCAGTGACAGGAACATTTGCAATCTTTTTTCTTTCTTAGACAAAACCTGGCACTTAAACTGCAAATATATATAAAGATAACTGGTGTTGTAAAACCAATTGGAATACTGCACTACTGTCACTCCTTCCAATGACCTATAGTGCTTATCTTTGTTGAAAGAAATACTTTTTGTTCTCTCCATTACTAATTGCAGACCAAGTTCTGCTTGTATGTTTTGAGTGAAAAAGTCTGTGAGTAGCTTTTTTCAACAGGGTCTGTTGAGGAATGTGGTACTACTGAAGATGTGTGTGAGCAATAGAATCTAGACCATTATTTTTTTTTTCATAAATTAAAGGGGAAAATGCCTTTTATGAGCAAACTAAATACCGTGCAGCTCAATTTACATTTTCTGCTGGCTAGGCAGGTGTAAATCCAGAAATATATTTCCCTGGAGTTCACTGGAGTTACCCAGAGTTTGCACTGGTGTGATAAAAATCAGAATCTGGCCAGAGGGAGAAAAGCAGGTGAGAAGAGGAGAGGGCGGATGAAGGCAGTCCAGAGTGTTAGGAAAACCCACAGAAGATGGAGATTGTTGGCTTAAAGATACTGCTCTTGGGGATGGTTTCATTAAACTTCTGTTAAGAGCTAATATGTTAGGCATTGATATTAAAATGACGAAAAACATGCATTTCATAAAGTTCATTGATATTTGCAAGTAGACAGGAGATGGTTTTTGAAAGAGATTGTTTCTTTGCTTAACGTTAGTTAAATGTAAATGTATTTCCATTAACTGGCAAACTGTTACGTTTCTTGAGTCCTTAGTTCAAAACAGAAGTTTCTTTTCACTCCAAAATATGGATGGATGGATTTGACTCCAGTTTTCTGTTTTCAGTATGTCACGTGACACTCTGCCTGTTGGCCCCTTTGCAACTGCAGTATCTCAGCCTTCATAAGAGCATAAAAGAAGTCCTTTGAACTTTAAAAACAGAAGGTGTACCACAAATGGAGGAGTAAATGACACAGTCCTACCTACCTTTAAAACGCTGTGGTATTAGACCCAAAACAGAAGGATGTCCTCTGAAGCCAAAAGCGATTAAGTTGCCATGTGATTAACTTCCTTTTTTCTTTTGCAATTCAGTCCACTGTTTATTAACTTAAATTGGATTGAAAAAACTCTAAGCTGGGGAATGCATCAGAATCTTGCACAATCACCAGGATTAATGGTGACAGCCTGAACTGTCGAACAAGTTAAATCATGAAATTCACAATATTGCTAGACAAAGGGGTTATATGTTTTTCTGCAGCTGTATTGGCCATAACAGAAGGGACCAGCAGTTTCTGGTACAATTCATGTCCTGTCATGAGAAATAGTATTTATGCCACGTACAACATTTGAAGACCATGTCTCAGGATCATTTTTTTTAATATGGTAGTGCTGGGAATATTTAAGTGAGGTGTAAAAGCAAGAGTCTTAACATATTTATAAATTTGCTCTGCAAATGTTGCGGTAACAGAGAACAAAATGAAGAACTTATTTTCTGAAACATTTAGGAAGCAATTAGGAACCTGTGTATCAGACTGGCCAAAGCAAATCAACCAGCTCCAGTTGTTCATATTTCTTTCAAGAAAGTAAGTGTTGTTTTTTCCAGAAGCACAAACATTTCCAGAAACTTCTTAAACCCTCTGAGCGCTAGCACTGCATCTCGTTACAGAAGTGCTTTTACTAAGGGAAACTTAAAGGAACTTCCATCCCCAGATGAAGCAAAGACTCATTTATAAACAATGAGAGCAGGAACAATGGAAAGCTGAGTGCATTCTGCATGAATATAACTGAGGGTTGTGAAAAGCCTGTGATTTTCCTATGCCAAACTCAGTGTGGGAGTGCAGCATTCAGCTGATTTTTCGACACTGGAGATTCATCCCTTCTCCCACGTGTATATGCAAACATACACACACAGAGGACTAGCACTGATGATTAAAGAGGGAAGTCATCAGCAGCTCCTATGCAGTGATGTGGAGACTCGGGTGTAAATTCATAAAACTAATGGAACTTAGGTTGAAATCTAGGCCAACATTTAGCTTTAATGTATGCCTTAGGTAGGTGGAGGAAAGGCCAAAGACTTGTTTAAGAAGAGGGTTTGAGCGTCAGTCTGTATTCTTGGCCGTGAGTCTGATTTTGTTTGCATTCGTGAGTTTTTAAGTCAGAGAGCTTACGAGGCCTTCAGTATGAACTCATATTTCTGGCATCTTTAGATATATCTTTTTTATTTATGAGGCTAAACCTGGATTTAAGCTCTGGATTTCAGGCCTCTTGGTTGAAAAATTTTGGCTATAGTTGGTTATTTTCTCTTTTTTTCCTCTTGCATTTTCTTAATTAAAGTCGTTCTCCTAAAGGTGCTGAACTGTAAGCTCCTTGGACCTGGGTCTGTCTTTGTCCTGTGTGCATTCAGTGTTTGGCTTAATGAGATTCTCTTCCAGGACTCCCAGATGATAAAGTAATGCAAAAAGTGAGTAATAAATTGAAGGCAATAGTAGCTGAAGTTTAGCCATACACAGTGGCAGAATAAACTTTCCCCAAAACTCATCTTTGAGTGTTTTTGCCAAATAAGTCACAAATATAGAGCAAGCAAGCTGGAATTTTCCTGGCTTAGGCTGGCTGAGCCATCCACTGTTATGGATTTGCTATCCTATAAAGATGAAAAATAGAGAAAATAATATATGTAGTTATTTTCTTAAAGTTGAGTTGTTGGGGTTTTTTTCAGTCCCTGGTTGCTCTTTGAAATTGCCACCTATTAAACTGAGTTCTCTCAAATGGTAATGATGGATTTTGTAAGGTGATCCAGTGTCCTGAAAGCTGGACTGAAATCCACTAATGTATTTCCTGAAGATCTTTCTACTGTATGGCACCTTTTAGTTCTACTAGTGTTAGCTGGGCACAGTGGCGAGCAAAAGCTTTGTCCATAATTACAATTTCTGACAGTCCTCCATTTTGCTTCACCATTTGGGGAAAAAAAAAAAAAAAAAAGGAGGAAAAGGTATGACATCAGTAAGATTAAGATTTTGTAGTTTTGTTGGGTTCAGTTGAGCTGTGACTCTTGATACTTCCCAAGCATCTGGGCCAGGGGGACATAACTTCCCTCATGTGGCTGGGCCTTTATAAACAAACTTTTTTTTTTTTAAAAAAAAAAAAAAAAAAATCCTAAACTGGCCAGCACTGATACAATGTTTGACTTGATCCCTAAGATTTTTACTCTTTCATTAAGCTAGTTTCAACTGAAGCCACTGTTAGTTTGCTGATGGTCTTTCTCTAAAGACTGTGGCAAAACCTTCAGATTTTGGTGTCACTGGCAGTTATTTCTTTAAAAAATAGCTTTAAAAATGTTCTTCCAGAACAAAGTCCGAATAATAACTAGCTGAAAATTGCTACATATTTACTTAACGATTCACTATTGCTTGAAAAAGATCTTTTGATCATCAGGTACTTACGTCAGCTGGGCTGTTGCAACCTATCACGTAAATACATCAAGTTTTTAAAATGCATACTTCTCACCAGTTTGGACACATACATGACCTGAGGTTTATTAAAACGCATATTCTTGACACTCGGAGCTCTGATAGTCTGTTGAGTTGTGATCCACTGAAGGAATTTTACCTTCCCAGTTAAGGATCCATTAGGTAGGAACAATTCCTCCAAAGTCATTACACTATTTTCAACTTAGAAAGGCTTGAAATTAGCATTAATGGAGTACTGGACTTCCACGGGAATTTGGTTTGATATGCTGAATGTGCAATGAATCAGACTTAAAGCCTATCCAACATTATTCTGAGAGAACTGTCTGCTGTCTAGACTAAGAGCATCCAAAATGTTTTTTTAGTGGAAGTGGCTTAGAAGGAGAAGTAGACACATAGATTTATGTTTCAAGGGTCAGATTCTGCCAAACTCAAGGGCTTTGGCATAAGCACCCTTCATATTTTAAGGACAAAAAATCCCCTCCACCTGGCAGAAGAGGTTTCCAGACGGTACGGACATCAAAACACCCAAAGAGCATGAGAAACAGGAGTAAGAGATGATATCTAGAACAAAGGGAGTAAAGTTTAAGCTTATGGGTTCTTTGTGGACAGGACAGGGAGGCCCCAGTATTGGGATGGGAAATCAAGAGGAATAGGTAAAAGTTTGAGATGGGAAGATGATTGTCTTTCCCAGTTCCTGGCAAAGGGAAGGCTGAGGAGTTTCTGTGGAGGAACTGCTAGCAGGCAGGTTGTGACTGTATGCATACCTGTAGCTGGCATAGGTCTGAGCAGTTTCCTCTTCCCACATTTCCTCCTTTCCCAGAAGAAATAGAAGTTAACATTTTAAGACTAATTAGCTAATGATGATAGGCAGAAATTCTGTTCTGCAAGTTTGCTGCTAGATGAGGAGTTAAAATGCAGATTGATACTCCTATGCACACTTTTCGGTCTCACTCTGTTTATTTGCATGAAGTTGATCCATTCTTGCATGGAACAAACTTTTGCTGAATGTGTACGCAGGAAATGTGCGGGGAGATGAGTTTTAATGTGCCTCAAACCAGTAGTGGTTGGAATTGTCAAAATGCTGTGCGTTTTTATTTCTTAAGGCTAATATACTCCATCTTTTTTTAATTACCAGCTATAACTGGAGGCATGATTGATTTCCTGTACTGGAGTGTCATTACTAGCCTTTCTATATTCAGATGTCTATGTTAAAATGTTTGATTAACCCTCTAGTTAGAGTTACGATGTCTCTGCTCAGTGTAGTCATTTAAAGCTAAATAATTTCATTTGAACTTACTCTTAACTCCCAGAATGGATGAGTCGGTTTTCGTACCTTAACTGTGTACCAAGAGGTAATATAAAGCTGATCTAGCAAAATGCATGAGAGACCTCCTCTTTCTTTTTGTTTGGGTAGGTAAACCTACCTCAGCTTTCGTTGGGCAGATAAGAAAATACATCAGCATTATCTGAGAGATGTTCACATCTGATGCTGTCACTTGCCATGACTAAGATGATCTGTTTCTAATGTGGATGTTTATAATGCTCTCTGAGTAGTGGAAGTAATTATACAGTGAAAACTGAACTTCTGCTAGTCACTGGTAGTTGGACTGGCTCCCAGCTGGCTTCCTATCTTTACTGCATGGCCTTGGCTCCTTCACCCTGAAGGATTTTTAGGTTGAAACATAAAAACATACTTTCTTGCGATAAGATAACCTTTTCTTTAGTCTCTTGGGGTTCGTAGGAAGATGGTGGCTATGCCCACATCAGCGAGTAGTGCAGTGCAATGGAAGGAGATCTGGAGAGCAGAACAGTTGGTGCTGAGGACCTGTTGGTGCTGAGGACACTGTACATACACATCCTGAGGGTTCAGGCTAGCCCTAGTCTGGTCCCAGGGACTGTATGGAACACGTTAAGTGTGCTCCAGAAGTGTACTCTTCTATTGAGTTTAATTCAAAAGGAATCCACTTGGTCTACTCCAAGATGACTTTGTAATGTGAACAAAAATACAAGATCTGCTTTGAGCAGATCACTGGGTGATCTGCTTCAGAAGTGAGCTCTTGATTTGGAAGTAGTAATTAATGTGGATTTACCCAATATGTATTCCTTGCTGATGGGTTCCTCTGACACTTAACACAGCACCACTCAACTCCAGCCCTTCTGTCTTCATAATGATATCATAGGCCATGAACAGAGAGGAGGGAGGAAGACAGTTGACCTCCTCGTAAGCATGGGTGTATCAGCTGTATTCCTCTGTATTCTGCATGCTGGAGGGAAAGGGAATGAAGAACCAACTCCTATTATCTTTTCCCACATTATTTTGAGGGCTAGACATGTTTTACTCTCGGCCATTTCAGGTCTAATGGAATTCTGGAATCCTACTTAAAGCTTTCATTTTATTTCATATGTAAGACCTATACCTCACTATGGCTGGGAACAGTGTCCCTCAAGGAGAAAGTCTCTTCCATGGCATAGCAGTATTTTGGGTTGCAGTCTGCAATCAATTTATCTATATTAACAGAAGTTAGTGTCTGTCAATTTTGTTACCTTGGTTGGATATAACACTAGAGGGACACTTTGGAACTCCTTATATTTCTTGAAGAAAATGCCACCAATTCACTTTTTCAGTAGGAGGTAGTCCCCTTCTTTTCAGATTCCTAATGTTTGGAGCATTATCCAGTACATGAGACCCAGAAAAATCAATGTGATTCATAAACACAGTTGAAACTTATTTGGCTTAGTTTACTCCTAACATTTTGCTCACTATAGAAAAGTAAGCAAACAAAATTGGAAGAAAGCATACTAGTGCCATTCTTTAATGTTAAATAATATTGGCTGTTATAAAACAAGGGAACAAATGAGTAGTCTTCCAATACTCCTTTTTTAAAAAAAAAGTAGCGTTCTTTCACCCAAAACTTTAGCACTGCAGACCTTCAGTGCTACTCGGAGCTGTGTAAGCAGCCTGGTAGGGGATCAAAATGCCAATGGTGCTTCGTCTTACCAGACCAGGGACTGTATAGGTCGGGCTAGGTCTCACTGACCTAATGGTATGAGGATTGTGCCATAATGTAAATGAGCACTCTGTTTTTCCCAGCAGGTCCTCAGATACCACAGGTATAGTTGACCTTATACAACTCTTGCCTGACACACAGTCATGATTTCATGCTGTCAGGATGTTTTTCAGTGGCATGGCACTCCTCCTCCACAGTAATGAGTCTGCATAGAAACACATGACTACATCTCACAATTAAATGGAGAACTGTGTATACTAAGTGATTAGTGTATAGTGGTGTGCTTGGTGTGTAACAAATGTTTCTTTAAAACTTTGTGAGATACGTGGTGTGTAAAGGTAAATTATACAGTGGTCCTCTAACTGCAGCTACAATAGAAATGAAGGTTGGGTCTTGTGTTAGCCTCAAAGAAGTGACAAGAAGAATGAGGTTCTGGAACAACTTTCCGATAGAGAAAGTGGAAGCAAACAACCAGTCTCTTAATATCCAGGGGAATCTGTGACACGCAAAGGCACTGAGGAGCCTTGGCTGGCTGCAAGGGAAGAAAACACATGAGCTACAATGTTTGGAACTGTTTCTGCAGGATACAGAAAAAAATGTTAAGGGTTGAAAGCGTAACTCAACATGTTAGCCAATCTCTATTTACCGCATACGGGGAGTCAGTTCCAGCTGTCACAAATTTCCTGATGTACCGATGCTTTTGTCATATTAAGAAACTGATTTCAAAATTATTGTCTGATCATAGGAGTGTCTTTATAATAACTTGAATACAGAGTTCTTTTCAAGACAGAGGTTTCTGACAAAGTTTGTAGGACAGAGTTGGTATTCTCACAGTAAGTGAGAATGTTTCTGGCACTTCATTTTTCGTTGTGATTTTGGTACCTGGAAGAGCTGTGAAACATTTTTCCGGAGTGCGGTGTTGCACTCAGATACAGGGTGGTAAAGAGAGGACTCCCTACAGAGTCAGTGATGGGGGTGACAGTTTCAGTTCTGACACTGGTATTTCTTTTTTGCTGCCAGGAAGCACCAGAAGATGGCATGGTTTGTACAGATGCATGCTTGAAAGTGAATGAGTGAGCTTGTGAAACTGCTATTAATAATCTTGGGTAGGATGTTAAACACCGTCATAAAGAAAAGCAGCAACATGCAGTATTTTAATCCTTACTTCTTCTTTCTGCCAGTAAGGGACAGCAGTGAAGTCCAAGCCTATCCCCCTATCCTTTTCTGAGTTTGGATGGCACAGAAAAGGGGAGGGAGAAGTGAAAAGAAAGCAAGTGTGGTGTAATCTTGGTGCAACGTACGCAGAAAGGTCAGCCTGACAAAAGAGGGTATTGATGGTAACTGGAAAAGACGGCACCTTCTCTCAAGAATTTTGACGTAAAACTTTCTGTATCCTCTCTGTATCTAGCAGTTCAACCCTGAAAAGCACAGACTTATCCCTCTCCCCTTCTCTCCCCTCAGCTCCCAGAAAAAAGGCTGTGAGGAGCACAGGGTATTAAGATACTATTTTACCATCTTAACTGAAGTGCTGGAGTCTGCTAGCTTTGGAGATTCAGGGTGTAGAAGTATTTGTTTCATCTTAACAATCCTAATGTTAGAAAAAGTAGGAGTGTATTTTAAAAAGCTGTGTTTGTGGGATTCTGCAGTATTAGCCGGCTCTGTGTGGCCTCCCGACATTTTCACTGAGGCGAGGAGGAGGCTTCCACACCTCACGCTGCTCCTTTCCACGCGCAGGGGTCCCGGCTGCCATCCAGGGGGAGGAGAATTGGTGGAGCTTTGGCTCTCTGAGTCACCATAGCCTGACCAGTGCACATTATCATCTGCTTTTTACAGATAGAGACAGAAGTGTATTTCTTTTCTCCCAAGGGAGGAAGAGGAGAAGAGGAGAGGAGCTGTGTATGGTGTGAAGGGACAAGATGCTGTTAATTTCACTTTAATGAACTGAGCCAGCAGATAAACACGTTATTTTTTTTGGTGTTTGAAAAGCTTGAGCAGGGAGGCTACTGAGAGGCAATAATGCATGTGGGCACATTTGAAAGGAAATTTTTCTTTTGATCAGATATAGGAAGAAAAGGATTGCCTGTATTTTACTGGACCCAAAGTTTGCTTTCACACAGCTGAAACTGTATGTTATATAGGTTTTTACCAGTTTAATGAAAGGGTACTTCAGTGCAGCAGTTCGAGATTATGGACTAATTGGTTAATATTTCTCTAGCCTTCTGAAAGTATAAAGAACTACAAAATGCAAAGAATTATACAAATTCTCAGTTAAAAATTAATTAATACAGATATGAATTTAGACAGGAGAAGAACCAGTTAAAACTACCTCCCCTACCATAATTGTTTCAGCATGTGACATCCTGTGGCTGATAACCACTGCATTGTAAAATTCAGAGAACTATGTGGTTAAGGTTGATAGTACATAGTCGCTTTGATTTTTATTTTTTTTATCATTGGCTATCCAGAGACTGGTACTTCCTTTTTAAGGGCAGGTTGAGTTTAACTCTGTGACTCGGTCTTTTATGAATTTTTGAGGCAGAGAGCTTGATACAGAGTGTGATTCTGATGTACGCCAGGAGTAACTCTGCAGAAGTTGGTCGAGTGCTGTAATGTTGAAACTGCTTTTAGACTGACCACAATACTTACAAGGGTACTTGAAATTTGCTCTTAGACATCCTGTAGGCTTGTTTCTGCAGATGGGACATGTGAATGTACAGGGATGTACAGGGGGATGGGTCATATTTTCTGCTGGTTTAAAATTTTCTGAAATCAGTACGTTTACGCTAGTGGGGAACTTGGCTCAGTATGAGTAAAGGTGGGATTTTAACAGAACTATCAGGTAAGTCCACTCAGTTAACTTCTTTTTGTCTCTCCTGAGGTGCCATCTTTCATTTTCTGTGGTAACTACTGTATTCTGATGCAGAGATATACATAAGCACATCGAGTTGCAAAGGTGCATAGTTTGGTTTTTCATGCTAAAGCCAGGTGTGTGTTTATTTCACAAAGAATCTGTGTGTATGTGGAAGTGTAAAGAGGCAGTGATTGTTTCACATTGTTGACCACAGCCTTTAGACATTGGATAATTATTTCAAACTTCTTTGGAGTAACTCATCTTAACCGGGATCTCAGACTATCTGTTAAGGATGCTGGAACTCCCGGGTGGTTGGCAGGTTAGAGAAGCTGCCCATGTATTTTCACAGTCTGAAAGAGCTGAAGAAAGGTTTGCATCAGACTATTTTTTTCCTTTTTTCTTTTTTTTTCTGGCTTTATTAGACTAGTTAGTAGTTAGAAGTAAACATTGTGTTGGATCATTCTGGAATTTTATCTCTCTGCAGTATCACGTGAATCACTTTGCAGATGGGATGCTTCCAAGTATAAAGAGTCTATAGATGATGTAACAAAATGTAATTTTCAAACTGAAACTACACTAACCACAGTGGGGGAGGAAACACTGTGCATGTATAAAGCTAACATTACAGGATGACAGTCTGAAGGTTGTAAGGAATACAGGGAGTTGCGTTTTAAATGCAGTTCTATATCTGTAGTTGCATTGCCTCTCCAGTATGCTCTTTGGTGTATTCCTTATGGCATAAGGAGTAGTACAGTTAAGTGCAGCTCTGCTCTGAGAAGTGTCAGTGTGTACAGCTAGACTTTTCTTGCTCAACAGATCTGCTTTTTGCTGTGTAGCTTAATGACGCAGCATTGGATTTTCAAAAGCTCTCGACAATGGCCTATACTATCTCTTGCTGAAGTCAATAGGAGTTTTACTATTGACTTCAGCTGAAGCAGACTAAGTGCTTCTACAGTGAGAGCTTTTGTTGAAACCTATCTGTAACTACAATCCCATGTGTACGTTGCCCCAGAAGGGACTGATCACAGCAGCACCTCTGGTCCCTGTCCCCAAGCCCTTGATCGGTGAAGTTCCTGCCTCCAGTGTCAGCCTTAGTCCTGGGGTTTTCTGATTGGGAAGAGGCAATAAACAGTAGGACTGATGCTCATTGAACTTCACTAAATTTTTAGGAACTGCCCAAGGAACGTGTTCAGAAGTGACTTTTTTTCCCAATTATCTTTAACATGTTCTTTCCTCTCCAGATTTAGTCAGTGTTGCTGTCACCAGTAGAGACTGGGCCAGGTCCAAAGCCATTTCAAAGTTGACTGAAAGGTCCCTGGCACACAGCATGGATTCAGTTCCAGTTCTTTACCAGTTAGACTAGTTCTCACTGCCTTCAGTGGGCTACAGATCAGTCTTGCTGTCCTTGACAGCTGAGACAATGTGGGTTTAAAACAGAGAAAATGTATTTACATTCACTCTCAGAAATCCCCAAACATCTGAACGGGTTTGGTTCAGATTAAGAAAACCCCCAATGCTAAAGCCAGAAGTCAAGCAGTGACCTGGAAAGTTTCAGATGAGGGTGAAACACTGGTGCTGCAAAGCAAAGGAAAGCAACGAGAGGTTTCATCTGATTGGGAGCGTGGAGTCAGAATTAATTCTGCAAACAGATGTTTCCAAGGACAAGTTATGCATGTGTGGAAGTGGAATTATAATAGGTGTTTTGCTTCTTTAACAGACACTACGGGAAGCTTTCTGTAATATTGTTGACCGTCAAAACACTTTAGAAACATGGCTCAGTTAAGTCAGGCTGCCAAAATGGTGTGGGTCTCAACTTGCTGCAAATGCATAGCTGTGGTTATTTAGGCCTAATGGTCCTATGGCATTTTTGCACTCTTAAATAAATTGTTCTGTGAGCATAAATGCTTTGGAAACCAGGTTTTTGATGGTTTTGTGCCTTATCTTGGTGCTTAAGGAAGAGACAAACTCTGATTCAAGGTTTTGCAGTGACAGGGTCATACAAAGGTGTTCTCAAATATTAATTATCTAGTGCCTGTTGAGGGGTGGTCTTTGGTGCCTGACCTTCAGTTAGGCCAAATACTGAATGTCATGTTTTTGTGAAGCTCGTTGGTAACTTAATATCCTCAGGACGTCTACCCTTCTGTCCAGTTTTGTTGAAATTGCACAATAGGTTCTAAGTAACACACAAAGGCATTGTAGTTTTGTAAGTATCACTTCCTTAGGAAATGAGCTTTAAAATGGTTTTCTTAAAATATTTTTGATACAAATTTTTTTTTTTTTTTTTTTTTTTAAGCTCACTCTTATCTAAGAGTTTCATCAGCCATCTGGTGGGAGTGGTGGACTCTTTGAGCTGAAAAGGTGCCCTTGCTATAAGTAGCTCGGTGTTCTTTCCTACTTAGCAAGTCATAGGAAGAATCTTTTCACCCTTTTTAGCACTAGTGAACAACATTTCTACTTTCCCATTTATTTCACTAGGCAGCAGTGGCATTTAGCTGTCCCCAGGAAGGGCTGAGAATCTTGCAGGACAAGGCTTTGGCCAGGACACCTGCTCTAGGAGTTGCTGGCCGTGTCCCTGCTCCCTCTAACGGGAGTAGAGCTTGGCTTTTGTTCTGTCTATGCTGTTGCCACCAGATTGTGCAGCTAAAACTGTATTTTGCATTTTGAATTGGAATTTGCACAGGGCGGTAAAATTTTAAAATGGAACAACTTTTTAATTTCCCCTCTGGGGTCTAGGTGACAGCTATGAGGGTAAGAGCGGCTATAGGAAACCCGTCATATTGACTGGGCTGAGCGCCCTGCTTTACTCCCCTGCAGAGGTCCAGGCTGGCTTTCCTTCTCAGAGAAGGACACTCTTAAGAACCTCGTGAATGAAGCAAAAGTTTTCTGGAACCTGTAGGACTTCGGTTTGGTGTTATTATTTAGGTGCAGAGCGATATATCAGCCGAAGTTAAGGCACAGTTGTAACGTGCTGCAGATACGGGTCTAAAAGACTGTCTGTTCTGCAGAGAGTTTATTATCTTCATCCCCCATCTAGCAACTAACTCAGAGTAAGGGCAGCAGAGCAGTTGACCGCTTGGTAGCTAGGTAAAAGCTTAATTTAATTGTGACAGTGACAAAGAAAGGGAGGAACAAGAAGGCATAGAAAGGCTCCAGATTTGACGTGACTTGGAAAGAATATTCTAGTGGCTGGCTTGTTGGCTTGGGTCTTTGGAGACATAAAATCAGTTCCTTCTTTTGGTGGCTTCTTCCTGTGTGTAATTTAGCCGGTCCCTTAAGGCACCTGAGCCTCCTTTCCCATTTTTAAAATGGAAGGAGCAGATCACTCTTGTTTCAAATAATCACCGTAGTACTTTCAGAATAAATACCTTCAAGATTGCTGAGCATCAGAACGCTGAGTAGTCCAATCACAGTGTATATACATTTGTGCATATAAATGATATAACTGTAATTTTGCCATGGTCGTATAAATATCTGAATTCAAAGATATCTAAATATCTAAATTCAAAGGTGTGCAACACAGAAATCCCAGAGAAAGTGAGAATGTTCTCTCTTTAAAATACGAAACGAAGCTCTTCTTCCCTTCGGTATGGTACCACCACACTGCTGTTCACTGGTTTGTTTCTGTCGACAGTCTTGAAATAAGATTTGAGGAGAGGTCTGAAAACCTGATGGACTAATTCAGGCCGATATATTGTCAAGAGCTCTTTCTATACTCATGCATCAGGCAAGGGCCAAATGAAGCTAGGAGAAACATTTTCATCGCTGACAGACTCATTTGTTCTAGAAGCCCGAAAAGGAATCCTGTTTTCATGATAATTACAGTTCTTACTGTCACTGACATCAGTGGCAAGACTTCATTTTTCTTCAGCAACGGCACAGTTATCAGAAGCGTTCACGTTTTTGGGCGCTATTTTAAGCGAGGAAATGGCCACCTTTTACCTTGCCCTGGCATGATGCTCCTGCAGGGATGCGATGGGCCGGCTTAGGGAGCTGATTCAGCCAAAGCTAGCCTTAAAAAAAATAAATAAAGTTGTTTGTTTCCCCCAGGCTCTGGATTGGCTGGTAAGAGCCCTGTGCGGGATTATGGCTGCCATTCGGCCCAGGCTGTTCCTCAGGCAAGCAGAACTGCGGCAGGCGGCACACGGATCGACAATGTCACATGTAATGTAATGGCAACTTTGTTACAACCAGAAAACACCTGACATGCCTGGTATTTTACTGATAGGTTTGCAGCCTGCCGCAGAGTGGATTAATCCCACGGACCTGTCATACAAAATCTTTCCATTTGGTTGCTTTCTTTCACACGGTGTTCTGTAGCAGTTGACTATAGACTATTTATAACTGTGTTAGTAACTAATATTAAATTACGCTTCAATTCTTACATGAATAATCACAAAAAAATTCAGATGAGGAATATTATCCATATTCTGTCTCCCATAAATAGAGATTTTCATGTATACGTTGGTGCAATCAGCGTGGTAATTTACAGTTGCATAGACCTTCAACAAGTCATGCAAAATCCACGGGGTGTCTATTGATGCTAGGGTTTTAGCTGGAAATCTGATAGAGCTGACAGATGTGTACTGCGCAAGCCCTTGTTCCTTCCCACACAGTTTCTTTGTACTCACTCATCTGTGCACTCTCATCCACAGCATCGGTTCCTTCTCAAAGCCGGAATAGCCCCAGTTCATTAACGCACCTTAGGTTAAATTCATTTCTGATGTAGTGCATGATCCTCCACCGGAGAAAGTTTGATTTTTTTTTTCTGTGATTTACATTGTTTGAAAGGGTTCCCTGCTAACTTTCTTGAATCTTAACCATGCATAGTTAGGTGGTGTTAAGATACAGAGTCTACGTAAAAAGCATGCATTGTCTGGAAGTTATGTGATTTGCTGAAGTGTAATATTGGTCTCGTGGTTTGCTTCATAGACTTTATTTGATTTTGGTGGGCTGGAGGCAAGAACTGCATGGCCAAAAGGAGGTCCTGGTGAAGTTTTGTCTTTGCTTCTGTAGTTCTGGGATAAAGCTTTCCAGTAGGCACTGACCACACATCCTCGTACCTCTCTGAGCTTCGGTTTCTTCCCAAGCATATTCTGTTTGGTGATAGCACAAGAAATTGATTTTTCTGCTTCCTAACTGGAACCAGCAGGTAAGTATGGTAGGTCGAGCTATCCACAAACTGACACTAACGTTGCCATTTAGAAAGCCTTTTAGATACACCCTGCATCTGTTCAAATGGATACTTAGTCTGGGTGTTGGAATTTAGGTGCTCCCAAGTGCAGGATAGTCACAGCCGCATCTGTCCGCTACCCCAGGTTTTATCTTGTTCATGTCAAACATCAGGAAGATGATGTGTGCCTCACACTCCTGTTGAGCGGCAGGGAGTTGAGGATGTGTCGTACCTCTTCGGAAGCGCCTTACAGAACTGGTCTACAGCTTGCCAGGCAATTTCTGCTCTGCGGTGTGCGTGACTTGCGTTTAGTGGAGTGCCACTGCCTCTCGCAGCACAGTCAGGCTTCCTCAGAGGTTTCACATTCCAAAACAATTGTTTTAAATGAATGCAGGGGAGAACAGATACAGGCTGTGGTTTTTAGGAATACTAAAGTCTTCTTAAGCAGGTCAGATTTTTTTTATGTCTATGTTCGGCTAATTTTGATCATCTGGTCACAATTTTAAATCCCCCTGATTACTGTTTGCTTCAGTAGCCTCCAGGTGCTTCTTCTTGTATGTGGAAAACTTGGCAGTTACGAATGTTTACTCCTAATGAGTTGCCTTTTGTGAAAGTGCATTGATTTCTAGATCAACATCACAATTTTAAATGGCCTTTGTAAACTCTGTTACAAGTAGCTGTTTGCAAAGTTCAAAGACTAAAAATTAATTAAAATCTGAGGCATTCTTCAGTATAAAATATTTAGTTGTTTTCTTTCTTCTTTGTTAGTAATGTCAAACGTTTGTGCTAAATTGGCAACTAATGGTAGCTGCGAGTTAATTTGGTTATTGCTTTTTAAGGCACTGCTAAATATTCAAATACAGATCCACTGTTACAATAACTGTGGTCTTTTCTGCATTTGCATTTGTAAAAATAGTGGCTAACGTTTTGGAGCAGGAGTTGAGTGACTGCACATTTACTGATGACAGCATTTTGAGGACATGTGTTTCTGTTGTGACACGATACAAAAAGTTGGCTGTTGTTTTCCTTCAGAAAGCTGTTGGCTGCTTACATGGTAGTGGTTGGATTTAGGTTGGGAGAAAGTCCTCAAAAAAAGGAAAGGTTTGAGAGTCTGATCTTTCAGGAACCTTAAGGATTTCCAAGGGCTGTATCGGTACTTTGGGGAATAAGCTCCAACCTTACTTCAGTGTTAAGTGTGTGTCTGTGGCAATTTGTGCTATATGTTGTGCAGGACTGTGGGTGGAATAGTAGACTTCAATTCAGTTCAATAGCATCAGTATGCTGGAACTGACATTTTAGCTGCCTGAAACTCCTTTCCAGAATGTGCAGATCTCTGGTACACCGTGAAGTCCCCAGTAGGATGGTCACCTATTAAAAATGTATAGAACAGTGCAATTTTTAAAGGAAGAAGTTCCATTAATGTTTTTCAGGGAGAAGGAAAATCATATATTTGCAAATGTAATTTCATTTCTGGAAACCACATTTTAATTATTTTTATTAAAAGAGCTTCCAGAAGCCTGTTAGGGGTCTCTTTGTGTTAACCCAGGCACAGAAATGCAGTGGAGAACATTTTCTATCTGAAGAGCTTTCAGTTTAGACAAAGACATGTTATAATCCCACTTCCACAGACAGGCAACTGAGGCACAGAGGTATTTAGCAAGGCAGCCAAGATTGTGCTGGAAAGTTTGCAGCAGAGCTGGAAACTGAATCCAGGGTTTCTGTGTCTAGTTTATCGGTTTACCCACAACACTGCCTTGTCTTTCAGTTAGTGCCTTCTACCACTGAAATCAGGTGTTTCTCAATAGCTCCTTAGCAGAGTGGATGTGTGGACATCCTCTAAAGGCGCTGCCCTCCTGCACTTCTGCTGGGGGTGATCTGAGCCATTCCCCTTCTTTGTAGGCAACAGCAGCGGTGGCTGTGTTAGGCTGAGAGGCAGCGCAGTACTGTGCACGCGTCTGCTCACCTGCTCTGGCTCTTAAACGAAAACATTCAGAGCGCCAAATAGTCTTCCTGATGGCATTTTCTACTACTTTTGTCGCAGTGTGAAATAAATGAAAAAAGCCACTGGCCTCTCCAGACAGCCATAACAAAAAAATGAGAACAAAGCTTCATTTTTTATCCTTGCTGAAATGTTTATTTGAAAGCAGCACGGCAAGGTGGAATAGTTTGATTTGATTAGCAAGTCTAAATGTATTAGCAGCAAGACAGAAACTATATTACAATTAGTGATAATTAGTTGCACTGATTACTTCAGACTGCAATACTGTTTGACAGATGTTTTTCTGTGGTACAGTATTGAAATAGGAGGGTGCTTTACCCTTGTGGTGGTTCTTAGCTTTCCTTCTGGTGATACCTTCGTCTCGTCATTTTTTGCTAACGAAGTCTCCACTGTGGCTACTGTAATTTGTGGCTTTGCAAATACAAATACTCTACTTTTAAAAGTAAAGTTTAAACTGGGAAAATACATCTTAGTGATGCGTCTTCTCGTATTGATGCTTGACAGCCCTAGAGAAGGCCTCTTGTTCTCCATGGAAACGGTTACAGCCCAGCCCATCATCCCTGCTACCGCCTAACAGCCCTGTCCTTAAAGTCTGATCCAAACCCCGTTAAATACCACAAGTCTCTCCTTTGACTGCAGAAGTCTTTGGATCAGATTCCTGCAGTGAGAGAGGAATCTGGCTTCCCTGTCTGTTCAGCCTCGGTCTCTGTAAAACACAGTAGGGATGGCTGGTGTTGTCAGGATTAGTAGCAAAAAGATGCTTCTTGGGGTCGGATTAGGTAGAGTAAAACCCTTTGGGGGACCGTATCCCACAGGGAGGAAGATGACCTCTTCGGCTGGCTGGCTCAGGCCCACCTGTGCAGAGAAACATGGAAACCAAATTGCTGTTTTCAGACTGAGTAGCAAGCAGGGAGGCGAGTGAGCATTCCGGAGCTACAGTTTATGTGTCTATAAACCACCTCGTATTCACTGCTTTGTTAGTTACAAGGTCCTGAAACATTCCTGTGAATTACCGGTACTGCTCCAAAGAGAGTAACTTTTCAGATTGGGTGTCCTTTTTTATAGACGGTTGCTCTGTCAAACGCTGACTATGAATCCTGTGACACAATCATATTCTCTAATTTCCAGGAACTATATAGAGCTAACCCCACCGGCTCAGCCTCATGATGATAAACATATTAGGCTCTGACAATCATTCTGTTCCTTAGGAATAAACTGATACAATTTTGGATGTCTTGCTTTTGGTGTACGAGCAATAATCCCATTATCAGTCATCCAGAATAAAGTGCATTATGGTATGTATTACTATAGACCCGTGCACCGTCTGTGAGCTGTTTGGGGACAGATAAGCTAGAAATATGAATTTGTACAAGCCAAATGTTTCTGGGTTTCTCCTAAACATACATCTTGTGTTATTGTACACGTGTTTTGCTTGTTGTTTCAAAACAGGGGTCTACAGACTCTACACGGTACTTCTATCAGTTGGCAGACATGATATGTCACAGCAAAAGGGATCATTTAAATGTGTGACACAGTTACTTACTTAAAAGTATAGTAGCAAAAGCCAGAGGTTGAACATCTGGAATTGCCCATGGAAAACAGATTTCTGGACAGCTAGCTCTGTAAGAAAGGTCTTGGTTGCTAATACTGCGTGACCAGTCACTTTGTGCCTATCAACTCTTTTAGAAATATGTGCGTATTTCCAGACGGGTGAAGTTATGAGTCAGATTTTAATTAGAAAAAATCAAATGTAGACTCTGTCTTATCATTCAAGAGATGAGATGTTTACGTCCTCTATCAATAAGGCTGTATTTCTGGATGTTTCATTTGGCAGATCACCTATCCCTTGTCACTGCTCTGATAACATTGAGCATTGAAGGGTTTTCCTGTATTGTGACGTACCTGGGATCATTCTGGGTGACTTGTACCTTGTACAGTTCTCCAGCTCTGTTGTTAGTTTGCGCTGTAAAATCAGGGTAACTGTACAGGAAGTAAGGTAGTATCAGCTAACCTATGTTGTCAAGAAATGTTAGGAGAGATTTGTTTGCTGAGTTTTTTCTCTGATGGTGGGATCCTGCCCTTCTGCAAAGCTCTGAGCACCCTCGGTGCTTGCTGACTTCTCTGGCTGTGGGGCATTTCACAGGGGAGCTCAGCACCTGGCAGGACTGAGCCCAGACCTTGCAGTGAGCTGCAGCAGGAGCAAAGTGACAGCTCTGGTCTTGTTCGAGGAGAAAACAATCACAGAGTTTGGGAGAAGTACACAAAACGTGAAATGAAATAAATTTGAGGAATACACAAGAAACAGAGTGGGGGAGTGTGAAGAAGGCAGGAATGAAGGAAAGAGGCTGACTAGTTGCAAGCCTGATGGCAACTGCGCCACAGTGCTCCCTCCCGCAATCGGTGCCTCCCTCTGTGTGCCCTTTCCCAGTTGGGAGCCTTCCTTCAGGATTACATAAGTTGTCCCACTTTTTGTCTTCCAACTTCCTTTAATAGAAAGACTTTGCTTTTACACTTCCCTCTCTTCCTCAGCTCTCCAAGCAATTAATAAGCACAAATTAATACCAAACTCCCCAAGCCCTTGTTGTAGATGCCTGTCCCCCCTTCCCCTGTTCACAGGTAGGTGAGGTAAAGGATGAGGTTAAGTGATGTGATGAAGGTCATGCTAAAGAGTTCGTGGCAGAGATGGGAAGAGATCTGACTTGCGTGCAGATCCACAGAGGCATTTTGCAGCTAATAGCCCCTTGAAATCAAAAGCTTATACATATGTTTATGGATCTGGACCTTATTTCTAACAGCTGCACCGTCTTTGTGGTATCTACCTAGTCAGCAGAAGAGATTTCACTGAAGTAATTATGCTTATGTGGCTTTGCAGCTGTAGCAAACAGGAACTGCACAGTATCTCTTTAAATAGTATATGAGCTTTCCTGCATGTTCCCAGTGCAAATGGAATACTTTTCTCTAGCTTGAGTCTTACAGGCTTATAGTTAGCTGGTCGACATAATGAGTCGAAAGCCATCTGTGAATGCATGGTTTCCTAGGAGCATTTGTATGTAAACTACAACGTGATGACAGCAGCCCATAGAAAACTTCCTTTACTGGAATCGTAGAAGGTGGCATATTTATTGGTCAGCTGAAACAGGAAGTTTAAATGAAGGAGAAAAAGGGTAGGTGATATAAATCTTGTTACGAGGAGCTTCAAATATGGAAAAATTTGATTTGCAGAATTAAAGGTGACTTAAAATGAGGCATTAGAAAAGACATAAGGTAACCTTCTGGCTGTCTTGCTCTATCTGTCTTGATTTTGGCAGTGCACCTGCGTAGGCCATTAAACTGATTGTCTCAGGATATATGCTTGAGATGGAGTAAACTACCTGATATTAATTTAAGAAGAGGTGATAATGGTATCATGCTGACAGTGTACATTTGTAGCGATCAACCCTGGCAACTGTTTCTTTGAAAACTCTGAAACATAAGAGCATGAATTTTCATTAATGAAAAAAAAAAAAATTAGAGGCATGCCTAAAAATGAAATTAGAGACAGCTTTATACCAAGCAATTAAAAACTGTGTTTTTAAAAAACATTGGTTGGATTCTTGCACTGATCAGAATGTTGCATTAAGGGCCTGCCGTGACCTGCTGTACTCATTGCAGAAAGCTGGTAGAAAGCCTGGAGAAACCAAATCAGCTCAGAGCCCAACTTCACAACTACATTTTTCTTAGTTACTTGGCCAAATGACAGTCCCTCTACCACTCAGGACAGTATCTTAAAAATCAAAGTCTGAAGTTGGATTTGGATTTCATAGCTTGATTAGGTATATTAATTTTTCTGTATACATATACATACATGTATTTTTACTTATATATATATGTAATCTCAGCGTGAGCATAAAGCTTAGTCAATGCAAATTTTTAAGTCTTTGAAGCTGACTTACAGGACGTCCTTAAAAATAGAGGCCCCAACTGAATTATTTTAAAATGTGTAATTTTAAAATATAAAAGCTTTATTCTGCATCCCCAATGATGCTTTGAAGAGTTTTTTGCCAAGAGGAAGTAAATGGATGTGAGCATAGCATCTCAGCGTGAGCATAAAGCTTAGTCAATGCAAATTTTTAAGTCTTTGAAGCTGACTTACAGGACGTCCTTAAAAATAGAGGCCCCAACTGAATTATTTTAAAATGTGTAATTTTAAAATATAAAAGCTTTATTCTGCATCCCCAATGATGCTTTGAAGAGTTTTTTGCCAAGAGGAAGTAAATGGATGTGAGCATAGCAACCCCAGATAGCTTCTGCCTGTGACAACTAATCAAAAGCAAAACTCTTAACCCATGTAGACACAAACTGCTGTCGAATGTACAATGAAGCTTACTTAAAAAAATACAGGGAATGGTTTTCCCTTTGCTAGTATAGTTCAGTTGTAACAGAGTTAGTCACCATTTGTAGCCATAATAGGTAAAGTAATTTCACTGTTTTTTGAAGCTGATAATGTTTCTTTAACTAGAGTGTTACAGGTCATACAGTCTTTTCTACAGCTGGTCACCCTCAATAAATCTGTTTTTAAAAATCATTTGGCAGTTGTGGAATATATGACAAGTGTCTTATTAGATCTAATCTTTATATAAAACATACTTAGCGATGTTCACTATATAATACTTGCCCTGTTAAATTTCAATTACTATCATAGTTAGGAAATACTGATTTAAAGTGCCCTTCTAGGTGGAATGGAACGGTGCCTAGTATTTAAAAGAGCCATTTTTCTTTCTCTTGTACTGTCTAGTGTTTTTTGAACCCAGTGTCCTATGCTAGGTCACATTGGGTAATATCACAGACTGAATGAACACAGACATAAGCTGATGCAGCCAGGTGCGTTATGATGTCTGTGTGCAGCCGTATTAGAAATTGAATGAGGCCTATATTCAATGTAGATTTGTCTATCTGCTTGCAAAAGAATAAAAATCTAGAACTAGTGTCTGAAGTTACCTCTTGGAGCAGACATTTGCTGCTGTTCACGAATAGGGAATATTACACTGGTGATTATTTTCTAGAGCTAGTTACTGCTATGCTCAGGATTATGAACCCAAAATCATTAGAAATGACATAGTTGTGTTTTAGCACTGCAAACATCCAAGTATATATCCAAAAGAGTTGAGTATATTAAAACATTTGCAAAATATAGCTGTGGTTTTTTTTATATTACACCTGAGCAGTTGCTTTCTGGAAGTTGTGCACTGGAAACTTCTGCAAATTCCCTCTCCTTTTCTAGGACAGCAAATCTGCTGGCTTGCTTTCCTAGCACAATGTAGCAACATAAAGCATCGCTGGCTTCAATTTCCTCCTGAACCTCTTTAACTTTAATCTTGCAGCCTCCTGCCCTCTCTCTCACTGTTTCCCAGTTATCAAGCAAGAGCAGGGGGTCACTTGGCTTTTCAGAGTTTGATTAGTGCCATTGTTGTGAATCATTCAGTTTGTTTGGTACCAGCAAAAGTGATCCAAGTAGCAATTTGCAAAATCTGATTTAGGATTTAACATCACTTTAAAAAAATTAATTAGTGCCACTGTTGAGGGCTCTCAGCTGTGTATGTTCATACTGATGAATTTAGTGCCAGTGAAAAGCAAGATAGAAACAATCCAGCCAAAACAAGTGTACGTTTCTGTGACACGGAGCCCGTATTCTGTTACAGACACCCAGTGCTGCAGTGCATACACTCCTTCCTCTTCTGTTTCAATCTGACTGTTTTACTGTGGGCACTTTTCTTTCCGGAGACTGAGTTCCTCAAAATGGAAGCTGTAGTAACGTGCTGCTGTCAGTAATGGTAGGTGTTGCACAGGTGATCATGTGTCCATGATTTCTTTGTGGATATAGTTTTCTGTGATCCTACTCTACATTAATTCACAGAACATTCCACTTTTGTTCTGTAAGAAATTGAAACTGCAAAAATCCACTTCATTGGTGACCAGAGCTTAACTTAATGACAGCAGCCAAGTTTGCCTCTGACGTAAAGCAGTGAATTTAACTTGGACATAAATTTGACACAAGTCTTTCCAATACTTTAACATTTGAACGGTGATACAAGACCTCTGCATGTTTAAGACACTTTTGCACTGCTTTCATTGAAGAAGTAGTTGTAAGAGTGAGGGATCACTGCAGTCGCTGTACCTCTTCTCCTTTTCTCCGGTGTCTGAACTTTGCAGTCTCCCAGGCAGTAAGATGTTACTGTTTTACATGCTGAGGCACTGAGAGATCAATGGAGAGATTTTCAGGAATGCCCAGCGCTTTCCCTGACTCTTGTCAGTGGGAACCCCTTTGTGGCAGAGGTGAGCACAGCACCCCTCGTCTTGAGTCCCAAGGTAATGTCACAAAGGGTTAACCAGTGTCAGTGGGCCATGGCTAAGGCACAGCTTGGAAGCTTTCATGCTTTGAAAATCTACCAAAATCCAACTGGTAGATCTTTTTTTGGAAAATAAGAACCTACACTTCATCTTTGAGCATCTAGCTGGTGACTGTATGTATTATCTCAGATTCTTCCTGGCAGCTTCAGTAGATATGATCTGGTAGCGGCCCATCCTCAAAGGGTGCCTGCACTAGCGTGCCTTCCACCTGAAAGAGCCCCATGAGAAGGCCCCCGTTTGCCAGACATGTTGGAGTTTCAACCCAGATTCTGTTTAATCCGTTGTCGAGTTAGGCAGCCACAAGATCATTTCTAGCTTTGTGGATGGGGCTTCCTCTGTTTTGAACGATACTTGTTTGCTATGCCCCTTTTTATTCAGTCGGCTGTCAAGTTGGCATCTGCTGAGAAAACCCTCTAATCTTGGCCGGTGTTGGTCAGCCATTTGCTCTGCGTTGCAACGAGAAGCTGCCTGCATAGCGCACATCAAGCAACGTGCCAGTCTTTATCCTTGTCAGCGTTATGCAAATCCTCAGCACTGATGTTAATGCCAGTTTGGTTTTTATAGCCTGGTGACAGCAACAGCCCTCAATATTAAATACAAATATACGTACACAGTTAAGGCAATGATTACTCTAGATGTTCAGCTAGTCATAATATTTGCACTTGGCGTGATAAGGAGCTTTGAATGATAATAGCACTATAGTAGAAGCTTGTTAAAGTGACAGTAACCCTGGTGTCATTACTGAGTGGTGCACTTGCGCTTGCTTTCCTACAGCTTTCTCATAGACTGTCCCTTTCCATTTGCGTGTATGTAATGTGTAGAAAGAGAAAGCGCTCTAGCTCAGCGTGAGGATGCTATGTGAAGTCCTCTAAACTTCTTTCAGAGTTTCATCTGCTCTAAGACAGCACTGAGACTTCAGAGTGATCGTAGTCATTAGGAATCTTTTTCTACATAAAGTTTGTTTCATTAAAATAATCCAGTCCTGATGCAGGATAATCGAGTCCCAATAGATGCTGCTTTTATTTACTAACAAGAGAAAAGGCTCACAGCCTCCATCCAGCTTCTTTAAATGGTACCAGCTGCAAAGGGGAGCAAGTAAGAGCCATGCTGTCATATCATGACAGCTTTTTGTGTTTTGTCTTTCTGTTTTGGCTAAGACGATAACGTATCAAAAGAATAACAGCAGTCATCCCAAACCCTATGTCTTTTTCCAAAATGCAACCATGCAGACTGGCTTCTATTTTGGGAATTCCTGGGATCCCACACCACAGCTGGGTTGGTAAGACCCAGGACACTTCTGCTGCTGTCAAGTGAATAGAAGCAAGCTTCCAGAATTTGCTGGCAAGGTCAGTACTTGGGTGCCATTGCACCTATGGATGTCATTCAGAAAACCCGAGCCAACAATCCCCCACTTCCCAAAGTCCCGCTGCCCCTAGGCATGCGCTGGTCAGAATTCTCCTTGCACTTTGGGATCTTTGTTGGCTTCCAGAACTTTCAATGTCTTGTTAATGCAGGGTTGTCTTTATGTGGTCACTGTTATGGCCAAGTGTGTCAGCACATGAATGCCCCTCTTCTAATGGCTTTTTCGTGTGCATGGCTGTAAAAACTTGGTCCATCCTGTACTTGGGGAACATTTAGCATACAATAGTATCTACTGGCCCTTGGGATTTTGGAAAGAGGTGAAAAGAAATATGTTTCAGTGTATGAAGTATTTTAATAGTTACGCTATTGCATTCAGCTTCTGCCAACAGCATGGTATGAGGATGATCTGCGTGATCTGCAGAAGCACTGAGTTTAGGACCCTCAGCTTTTGCAGTTGTGCAGCATTCATGTCTGCTGGCCATAAGGCTGACTGACTGGAGTGCTGGGCAAGCGAGGGAGGGGTGCATGTAGTGTAGGGTGGAGACAGGCTGGGGGAGGCTGGGGCCCACGCGTTGGCTGGATAGTAGGCCCTCACTGCAGCCCCAGCTGGATTTCAGAAACCTGCTTGTGTGCCTAATTTTGAAAGGGTGGATACTCGACAGTTTATAAAACTCAGGCCCTTTAATCTGTGACAATCTTACACCCAAAATAAAGATGCAGCGGGTAAACCTCTATTATTGTATATAGATTTTGCCTTATCTAGCTCCTTGCTTGGCAGCCCATACAAGACTTGCAGCTTTCACATATTTGTTGCATGTAACATGTCCTCATAAAAAGAGCCAAGTGAGGTCAAACCAGAGATCTGTCTTGCCAAAGCTTCAGCTTCCAGTCCTGGCCAGTAATGATTGTGTAGAGAGAGCTCCCTGGAAAAGGAATTTAGATGTATGCCTGGAAACATGTAAATAACAACCACAATACTAAAATAATATATTTATATAAGTATGTGAACGATAACTGAATATTCTTGAGTTATTTAAAAAAAAAAAAAAGAAAAGAAAAGTGTCTTTTTATCTGATATCCAAGAAACCTCTCTGGTAAATAACAGGCATTTTTGAATTAGTCCTTAATTTGACCCATCTTCAGGAGTAAAATGAGCAGGAAAGCTCTCCCCATGCATTACTAGAGCCCCATGGAGCACCCAAGCTATTTGCCAGGTATTGTACCACCCATGTCCCCTCTGCGGCAGCGGCCTCTCTAATGCTATTAAGAACAAGAGGGATGTAGGAATCACAAGTAACTGACTTATGGCAGAACAAACACTAATGAAAAAAATCTAGTGATTTCAAATGGGTTTCTTGTTAAAGCTGATGTTCTACAAGTAATAATCACATTTGGAGCAGTCTGTATTGGCAGATAATGTGCCTTTAATGACATTTTATGACTTCACCTTCTTTTCATCATGAATAACTAGGATTAGAGCCCATTATTTGCCCAGGAAGCCCACAAAAGTCCCTAACTAAGTGTAGTTACCTGAGTGTCCTCATCCAGGAGACAGGAGTTGCTTCTTTGAAGCCATTTTGTTGAACATTTAACGTGTATTTTAATTCCAGTTCTTCTGTGTTTAATGTGCAGTACTGCAGTTTCCATATATATTATATGTGTGCTTCTTCTAGAAGATTGGAATAGCTCTTTTTTTTTAATTGAGTTTCAATTTTGTTTTACTTTTGCAAAATTAATGGGCAGTAGACAATTCAGTTATGTTAAAAAAGAATACGTGAGGGTTTTGGGCAATTTGTCAAAAGACAGAATATTCTGATTTGAGACTATCATTTGCATAGTTTGTTGTGAAATTTGAAAAACATGGAGCAGTTGAACTCTGAACCAGCAGATATTTCTTTTTCTAGGGTAAACTGAAATTAAACACTGACAAGATACGTATTTTATAGTCCTTTACTATCTTGAGTGCGTGTGTACAGCTACTTAAATAATGCTAAAGGTTGTGGACGTCTATTAAATGTTACAAAGTTCAGTGTGTTCATGCAGATTAATTATGTTAGTATTTTGCAGTTCAAGTTAATGTATGCTGTAATCTTGTGCATATTTCAAAATCAGTAAAACATTACAGGGTGGTTGTAATTATCCCAGAAATAGCTATTATGCAGACACTGAAATAGAGTGAAAAGATTAAAGTTTGGAAGTGTATCAAGCATGTTTTAATATGAAATTGCAACATTTAGCCACATGGATGTTCTTAACTGCATTCAAGCAGTGTCTGGCCTTAACCATGCAATTGTGTACTACAGTTTACTGTTTGTAGCACTAGTTTTGATTGATCTAGTTTGTTTCAAAACACAGGAGGGCTTTTGTCCTTTGCTTATTTTTATATTTGTGTTGTGCTATCACTTCAGGACAGAGTAAGGGTGACTTGATTTTCTGTCATATAACATGCTAAAACGTACAAGGGAGATGCTATAGCATCAGCTGTGGCATTTTAACGCAAATAATGGGAGCACAGAGTCGGTACTTTCTTGTTGTTACTTCGTAAGTGTTGTGGCAATTCCTATGAATGTCAGTCACAGCTCAGGATCCTTTCTCCTGCTCTTTACAGAAATGCAGAACAAAAAGGATAGATCCAGTGCTGAGATTTTGCAATCTAAGTTACCTTAATTTATAATAAAAATTAGCACACAGTGTTATTATGATCTGAAATAATGCAATGAGGTACTTTTATAATGAACTGACTTCTAGACAACTGTGATAATGTATTTTTACGTGAATAATAAAATGAATTTTAAATTAAGAAAAATGAACCATGTTCTTTGCCGTTGTGAAAATGCCAATACTGAAACTCCAGTAAATTCTTAGGTATTCTGGAGCCTTTTGTCAAGGAGTAGTAGCTTGCCATGAAAATCCTGACTGGTAATTGTGCTGTGTGACTTTTTATCATGCTGTCTCTCCACTGGGGAGTTTGTAGTCAGTGTGTACTACAACAAGCTCTAGCTGGGTAAGCTTAGCTGAAACAGCGTGTTTTAAGCAAACAGAGCTTAACGTCACAAACTTGTCCTGAGCACAATGTTCATTAATACCTTTCTTGAACACATTAGTAGTAGGTTAAAAGAGGTGCTGCACTGGGTGGGTGAGATTCAAAGCTTGGGAAGCCAATCCTATTGATTCCAGAGGTTTTCGGCTCACATGTTACGTTCAGATCTGTCACGTCTCTTGCTTAGAGAAGGGTCTCAACAGAGTTTGCCTCTCATTTCCCTTTCCCCTGCAGACAGACTGGATGCCTCACTCAAGTGCAGCAGTGTACAGTGGCCAGTGTCCTGCTCCAGCATCATCTCTGCCAGATGCAGCACGTTAGTCAAATTCACGCTTTGCTGGTCAGCTGGCTGCGGCAGGGGGTTGCAGAGCTGGGGAGAGCTTGAGACGGGAGTGCTGCTAGAAAGTGCACTGCCTGACAGACGTGCTTCTCTCAAGTACTTGCTTCTCCTGGCACGTCATTCAAGGTGGTGCTGAAATCCAAGGAGTGATGTTCAGCTAGTTTTTGAAAGTATTTCTTGGTATTGCTCTGCTCCCATTGTGGTCAGAGCTGTAGGAACTGAAATGGATACCAGGATGCTGAGCTGGAGTGGAGAGTGGTGGTGTCTCCAGACATACCAAGAGCTGTAGCTTCTCTTGGGAGCTCAAGAAAAGTTGGGATCAGCTAGGAAACTGTATGTAGAAGCATCACTGTTTTTCAGAGACTACAACTCCCAACATCCCTTGAAGATCCATCTCTCTTTGTTTACTGCTGCCTTTGTATCAAGCTTTTGGTTATTTCTGACATCTGTACATGGTCAGCCCAGTGGTAGCTGTCTATATCTTTAATTATTACAGCACCTTTCTCAGTACACAATATCCACAGTAGGTTTTCAATGGTGTATTATTGTGTAAGTGCAAAAGGAAGTACATCTTATTTTTGGGGTGGTTACTTCTATGAGGGGAAAGCAAGGAGAGAGATGTGTAAATTGTACCAGCAGGTTAGGCTTAATGAGCCATTTGATGGGGGATGTTTGTGGACAATTGGTGAGGAATCAGAATCATGGGCTGAAACTCCTGTGTTTAAAAAAAAAAAAAAAAAAAGGCAAGGCGCTCTGATTTCAGTGCCTTTAGCTCTGCTCCTGAGTTACAGCTTGGTCTCAAGTCAGTTGTCCTGCCTGTGCATCGTTTCCTCTGAGCAGCCTGGCTTTTCTCATCTGTCTTGATAAGGAAATCCTTGGGGCAATGGACTGCCTGGTGCTGAGTTCGTACAGTGCCTCTGATGTGGGGCTCGGTCTCAGTTGAGGTCTCCTAGATCCAGTGTGCAGGGCCACGTCTGTGGGCACAGGCACAGCTCCCCAGCTGCTCCATGCCCCAGCAGGACCAAGGCAGTGGTGGCACGGGGATGGCTCTCATTTGGATAATGCCCTTAATAACATGCTTTAACTTTTGGTCAGCCCTGAAGTGGTCAGGCAGTTGGACTAGGTGATCGTTGTAGGTCCCTTCCAACTGAGATAGTCTATGCTATGCTATGCTATGCTATGCTATTCTATTCTATTCTGTAGGTGTTGTTGAATAACCCCTTATTCTGTTAGGAGCCAGAGTAATAGAAGATGATTTCCTTACTCCCTTACCAGAGGGGCCATGCTCAGATTTTGTGAGGAAAGCGTATGTTTATCTTTGCCTTAAGCTCCAGAAAATGTGAAGATAAATGCGTACTGTATGTTCGTAAAAGGCAGGGCTTTCAAGTGGCTCTTGCGGTTGAAAGAATACCCCAAGCAAAACACTGTGCAGTCCAACACTCTGTCCAACTTCCAGTTTCTCATCTCTGTGGGCAAATCATTACATGCCTCTGGCCTCAGTGTCCCCATCTGTTGTTGAAGATAGTCAAACTCTGCTTAATATGATAGTTAATGTGCAAATGCTTTGAGATGCATGCATAGAAAAGGCTGCCTTGTCACTTCCATCCAAGCTACTGCACGTGCTATTTTCTCTTTAAATATGGGAGATGCCTAGTGTATCACAATTTTTTGTGGCCAGACCTTTTCTGTAGCTAGCAGAAGCAAGGCAGTGAATGCCATCTTTTGTACAAAAGAAGAGGAATGAAGGATGAACAACAACGTGTTATGACCGGGAACTCTACCTGCACCCATTGAAATCTGTTGATTGAAAGGGGAGCAAGATCAGAGCACTTATGCTTTTATTAATGATACTGACAGTTTAGTATGAGTAGAGAATGGCTTATAATTAGGTTTGGAACCGTTATTGATTATTGTCATTTTCAGTATCGATTATCTTACCACTTGGAAAAAAACTAATACCGAGACTCCTCGGCAATGCAGAGCAGGGCCTCTTTGGCCTGCCTTTCTGCTGTCGCAGTGAAGATTAAGCTGCTGCTCATGATCAGATGAAGTCCTGTCAGCCGTGTGGGTTGGGCTTTTAGTTTAATGATGCTGGCTGCGCTCTCCTCCTCCCGCACGGGATCTTAGTTCATTGGCTGCTGTTCGAGGAAGGATACACCCATTCCTTTTCTGAACTGCTTTCCAATATGAATTTCTGAAGGAGATGGGGGCTAAATCCTTACGTCTTAGATGGAGAGCCAAGATTAATGGTAGTTATTTGTCAGCTGATAACCTCTGAAAAGAAAGCATATTTGTCACCCACCCCTACAATCAATGTTGTATAAAGCCATGCATATAATGACTTGGAACAAATGAGAATATCCATGATATGAGCTAACAGAACTGAGGTACAAAATACACAGAACTCCTTTGAAAAGTCTCTGCGATCCATCTGATGCCTCAAATAATCGCCATCGGCCTGTAAGAACAGACACTACACTAACATTAAACAGCTCCAAAGCTGCTAGATTTCAAAGGCTGCTGACCATTCAATGTATCCATAAGCTCGAGGTTATATAAAAATAGATTCTGGAGCAAAAGAAAGGTGTGCTTTAAAAATACCAGCAATGCCCGAGTCACTCTTCAGTTGTGGTGACATGGCTCGTAAAGGAATTTTGTGGGTGGCTGTTTCAGAGGAGAAGAAAACCTGTGTGGCTCAGGTCTGCTGAGGTCACCGCGCCTCTGTCAGCACCCTGGGAGAGCAAAGCTGCCTGTAGCAGAGGCTTTGGATTGCAGCGAGGTTTAGAGGGCATTCCAGTGACTCGGCAGTATCGTTCATTTGTCTCCCGCATTCAAAACAAAACAATAAGATTTCTGGGGAAGAAAAAAATTCCTCACATGCCTGGGATTTTTTCCGAGCCTTTTGCAGCAAGGGCATTTTGCTGAAGCAGTGCCGAGTATTGAATTTTTGCCTAATGGAAGTTTCTTTGAACCCAAGAAGATAAAAGTGTTTCCAGTGAATAACAAGAGAGACAAAAGTATGCTATTTTTTCCCCTTGGTCAACTTCTGCTGGATCTTAAGGTTTTGTTTTTTCCACCATTTCTGTTTTGATTAGTATGGAACATCTCATGGCACAGTGGATTTTTTTTTTTTTTTTTTTTTGGAAGAACAAAGACCCCCTTTGACCTGGATTTGGATGCATCTGTGACAGCCTACTTCACTGGCTGCCAGCTGAGCATAGTGCATTTAATTGATGAAATAATAATGATGAACCGTGCCTGAACTTGCTTTGACGACCACTTGAAGCAGAAGGCGTAGTAAATCAGGCCAGTGCAGCAGCACCCCAGTGGTCACAGTCCGTCCTCAGGCTTGGTGCGTAGAAGACATCATCTAAGTGCTGCGCTCTGGGTCCCGAGCGCATCCCCACAGGCTTGCTTCATTCCCATCTAAGAACTCACCTCTCCTTCCTTTAATTAAAAGCTAAGTGAAAAGAATCTGTAACACTTTTTTTTTTTTTTTTTTTAGAAGAGCAACATTTTTATGCATCCTCTTAACTGCCCACTGCATTAAGCTGATTAAAACAGAGAGCTTTCCCTTTCTAAACTGTCTTAATGTAGAGACAGGCTAGGGTAGAACTGCTGAATAGATACAATGGCAAAGCAATATATCTGCCTTGGTAACAGTTCTTTAGTGTGATTACTGCTGCATGTTCCCTCTAGCAGCCCAAGCCTGCATATCATTAGCTTCCAAACTGGGACTTTCACTGATAACTGAGGCTCCAGCCCTGCAATTTTTACACGGGGAAGATGTAAAAGTCTCAGCAAACTTTGTATCAAGACTCAGCCTTTTGATTCTTAAAGATCAGTGGAACATATCAATGGTTTGTTGTTGTAGTGCTTTAATGAGGGGAATAGATTTGGAGGGGGTTTTGTACGGCTTAATTAACATTACCCATTGGTTTAATGTTGTGAAAGAGGAATTTAAGAAGATAAATACTTTGCCTATAAAGTCCCCCTAGGTGTCCTTTGCCTTGAAAATTGGGGTTTTGTTTTCAGGATCAGCGTGGAAAGAATAAGTACAGGATGTAGAAGGAGAAAAGGTTTTCTTAGGCCTTTGTTAGAATTTCAGGCTGTTTGTCTTTTTTTTTTTTTTTCCCCTGGTGCTCTGACATGCCAAAATGTATCAATTAACTGCAGCAAAGAGATCAAAGCAGTTCTTGCTTTGCAAAAAGCAATATTTATGCTCAACTATGGTCTTTTAGTGCATGGGATACTGAGAGTTTATTTTTAAAAGTACTACAATGTCTTTTTTTTCCTTTTGAGAGAGATACTTAATTCCACATACTGATGGTAATTAAATGAGCAAACGAAGAGTACTACAATGTCTTTTTTTTCCTTTTGAGAGAGATACTTAATTCCACATACTGATGGTAATTAAATGAGCAAACGAAGTTTCAAGAAAGATTTTTTTTTTTAATTTTTTTAAACATGAGACACTTCATAAAGGAATTGCATGGGGTAAGACAACTATGTACACGTATCACTAATAATTGTCACTGTTAGATGTGCAGTTTATTCCAAACAGACTGGTAGCGGAAGAACTTGAGCAGATATACTGAAGTCCTTGATACTTCATTATGATGGTCAACTGCTGCAGGATTTTTTGTAGAATGGAAGGAATTTTGCAAGCAATGTGAGATGCGATATTCCAGGAGATGAGGATCACTTAGAAGCCCATTTGACCAATTTAAGACTGTCTTTGGCTAGATAATCTTGATAGACTTCACAAATTCTATTCCACAGAATGTTATTTTCACTTACTCGTCCCATATAAAAGTTACTTTCTGAATGTCAAGGAAATACTATGACCAGATTGAGAGAGAACTACCTTGCTGTGAGTTTCATTTGTGTAATATTTTACTGTTAACTGATTTTACCTTCTACTCTAGCCAGGGTATGTGCCTATTGACCTGCAGCCTGGGTGCTTTAAATCCTCTGTTCACAAATGCTTATGGAAAATGCTGTCTAATGAGTAGAGTACACGGGTGGGAACCAGGACTATTGGGTTCTTCCTTGCAGCCTTGTGACTTTTTCACTGTGGGCATTATCCAATTCCTAGTGAAGGCATTCCCATCGTCTTCAGAAAGAAGTCATATATGGCCTTGGTTGCATCATTCAGTTTATTGGTGTTTTTAAAAGAGGGATCTCAAGTGTTGAAAGCACTAATTTATATTTGTGAGAGATCAAAGATATGAAAAAGAAGGGGTTCCCTAGAACAGTGTATCATAGTTATTAATGCTTTTCTGCATTTTTTTTTTCTCTCGAAACTTAAGATGCATTGCTCCACCCAGTAGATGTTTTGGTTAAGGCACACAGGTAGTCACATTGGCAACTTTGAAGTTGCCAGGATTGCCAACTGTCAGGGTTGACATTTCTTCACATGGCTTTAATGGCATGTTCCAGTGTCCAGCAGCATTATGACAACCTGTCTATAACTGGAAACTGATCTGTCAGTGCTTAAGCTGAGTGAAATAAAAGCAAACAGTAGGAAGAGTGAATATTATTGACTTAAAATTGACTTCTTATTGGCCTTGTTATCCTTGACAGTGTATTAAGATGAATGAGGCATTCCCCATACCCACACAGCTTTCAGCTAATGGCATTTGTTTTGAAAGCTGTAATCTTATAATACAAAGAAATACTTGTGTTACTCCATTATTTTTAGTTTGCTACAGATCCTGTAAAAATGCCAACAGTATCCTGTTAGGGACTAAATCCCATTTGGCACTAAGTCTTGTCCTTCACACAAACCCTCCGGCCTGTGCAACCTGCCTGCCAGGACACCCCTTATCAGAGCACCTTGCTTATTTATTATTCCCCACTCAGCACTGTAGTTCTCAGAGAACACAGAGTGAAGCCAAAGGATTTTGAGATCCTGCCTCAAGTCTGGCTGATTTTCTGTCAAGCTAAGGAATTGTGAGGAGAAATGTAGGTCACTTTGGCACTCCGCTTCTCCCTGGCTTTCAGGCTGTGGTGCAAATTCAAGCACCCTTCAGGCCACTGTCCCAGCTGGAAATTGAAAAGGGCACAGTATAAAGACTATAAAAATGGCCAGACTCTGCCTTGGTGAGTGTATGTATGAATTGGAACTGCTGAACTGCATTTTTCAAAGCGCAAAATAAGTTAATATTTGGTGGATGACAATATTACAGGTTTGATACTGCTTCCCATGTTTTCAGCTCAGAGCAGTCTGTTTTTAAATCAGCTGAAAGAGAAGTCCCAGGTTAAAAAAAGACAAAAAAGAGAGAGGGTTTGGAAGGGAAGGGCTGGCAGAGCTTTGACAATGGACTTAGGATGGAGTTGAGCTTTAGCTCCTACAAAAAAAGACTGGAGAGATGAGAAGGAGATAGGGGAGCAGAGGTAACAGGATGGCCTGGTGACCAGCAAGGTATATACACCCGTCTCACTGGAGAGGCTACCTGATGCTAAAGGAGGTTCGTGTCTCACATTCCAATGGTATGAAGTTATCTGCCTGGAACTAAGAACCTTAAAATGCCAGGTTTTGAGTTTTCTATTTAGCGTTCATGCTATATTGTTGAGTAATGGAGAATCTTGGAGAGCAAGAAAAGCGTCTTAAAACCCCTTCTATGGTACCCGAAGGGATTCCTCCCCTTTTCTGTTCATATTAAGCAAGGATGTGCCTCTCCAGTGAATGAACAGGCTTCTAAAAATGTACCTTCTGTCTTAAAATGCCAAAGGTATGGCAAAAGTACAGTGAAGCAGATAGAAAAAGTTTAGTCAGATTGAGATAACACGGGAGAGAGAAGGGGTAAAAAAAAGAAAAGCTCCTACTAAAATTGTACCTTAAATGTGAAGAAATGGTGCTTATATGAAGTGACAAGGAGCTAGTTAATGGGATCCATATCCACAAGTTACAATAATGCAGTTTTTAAATTGAGTTTTTGTGGCAGACCGGCTGAATAAAATTGCTAAGCTGTGCTTCAGTTGTGTAGTAAGTGGTGCATGTGGTGTGAAAGACAAGCTGCAGCGTGATAACAGACTATCTCTTCCATGCACAAAGAGTTCTGTATTCTGATCAACTCAACAGCATGCGCTGGTAAATATTGGTCCAAGCTACTTGGTCATTAGAATTTATTGTGTTGGTTAATCACACTGAGTTTAGTCACTCTTTCTGTCTGAATTTACTGGTTTACTTTTGGAGACACTCCTGTGCAATTATCACCCTGTGTCCTATTGGCATGAGATGCAGGATTACCGGGGAGCCCGACAAGATATAAAGGCATGTGTGAGAGATTGGGGCGGGTGAGAGTGGAATCAGCTTTTGCTTCTCTCTGCGTTTTCAGGGTCAATTCCAGAAGTGAGTGTCTCTAATCTGAGTTTTTGGCAGGACTAGAAATAGAACAAATTCCGCCATGGTTTATTGATCACCTAAAATTCATTTGGAGAAGTTTTGGCTCAAGTTTGTCAGCAGTGGGGTGTCAGCAGTGGGGTAGCTCTTCCTGTGTCTCCCCCTGCCTCCTTGTTCTGTGGCAGCGTTGCCCTGTTACAAAGAGGGACAGCATAACCTCACAACTGGCTGCTTTGGCGACTTGGCAGTGGTGCTGCTTGGATTCTCGCAGCACACACCCAAAGCGTTGGCTTCAGTACAAACCTTTTCAGACATTTCCCCCATGATTTTTCCTCCTGTAGTTTACAGACGTCAACAAGACCCTCTCGGGTTTTTTATTTGGTTTTGTATTTTTGTTCTAATGTAAGGTCTGTTTCTTGTTGCAGTGATCTAGTGGAAAAGTCACGTTTACTTTGGACACGGCTACATGCCTAGCAAGTACCCTTCCACCCTGGGCTCATGTGAGCACAGAGATCCTGTTATTGCAATTCTAGGAGTCTTTTGGAGAGATACTCTTAGTTGTCCCACTATGTTTTCTGATTTTGGGATGTTGACAGATGGGGATTAGGATGAGATGAAATGCATATTTTACTGCTTGTGATTTAACCCAGGCTTCAAACCCAGTCCGATGCCCTAATTTAAAACGCTGGGACTCTTTGAGGCTTATGTTGCTGGCAGCCCTCATGGTTTTATCACAGATCTCACAGTGGTGAATACTTTTTGGATGAAGGCTCAACTTTGGTCAGCAAATGTTAAACTTTCATTCTAAAAAAAGAAATGTTTTTAGCTCACCTGATGGTGGAGAGAAGCTTGAAAACTCAGCTCATTTACAGGAGCCCACCTGAATTATTTTGCTGACATCTTACAGTTTTCAAGCTCATTTCTGTTCTTGTGTGTGGGGGAAGGGGCCTAAGTCTTGAGTTTTGGAACGTTTGGAGCTGCCAGTGTTGCTTTTTATATGCCACTGCAAGATTGTAGTCCCAGGTTTTTAGGCATATGATAGCTTTTAACTCTCATTGAAATCAGAGAGAGCACAAACACCTAAATGCCTTTTAAAGTTTGATCTCCAGCTTCATACTAGCTTGTACCTTCACAGTCTAGGTTGTTACTTCTTTGAAAGCAGTGTAGGGGTCAAATTCTTTTGGAGGGAAGAAAAGTTTCTAAAATCCCTGAAAGAACTTAGAATCATCTATGTTGTCTATTCCACAGGCTTCCCTGAAGTGGAAGTAGGTTAGCGAGAAGACATAAGCTGAAGCTTTTTATTTTCGAATTGCAGTCACAGCCACAGCAATTTACTGTGGATCCAGCTTGCTATTTTTGCCTGTGATGTTTGGAGAAATAAACTCCTTTTAAGATGTAATTTCCAGACTACTCTTTGTAGACGAATGTATCTGCAATCATTCTGGCTCTGGAAACGCTAGGAAATATTGGAGAGTCAACGTTAGGCATTCTTTCTGGTGCCAGTCAAATGGGAACCTAGTGTCAGAGTTTGTCATGTGCCTGCCAAGTTGGTATTTTTTATTCTGCCAATGGTAACTTGAAACAGTTAGCATTGCGGTTGAAATTTTTCAATCCTCACTTCTTACTGATGCTGGCTTCTTAAAAACAAAAATATCCATAAGAACTTAAGAGTGACTTACAAGGTCAAATCAAAGGTCCATTTAACCCACTATCTGATAGTGGAGTGGCCCATAGCAGGTACAAGGGAAGGGTATTAGAGCAGGGCAGGCAGACAAGGGTACTTCACTCAACCTCCCACAATTTGTGGCTCAGGGTCTTCCTGAGCCAGAGGTGGTCTTTTTCTAACGTCTCTGTAATGGTCCTTAGCAATGTCTTTATTTAAAATTCAAGTAATCATTTGCCTACTTGGACTTGAAATAACTTTGGAGGCATATTTATATTGAAGGCCAGGGGCCCATTGGATAACCCAGAATATATTTCTAAGTGTGAATCACCACAGGCAGCATATCTAGCTGTGCTCAGAAACATGAACCCGTATCAGCTGCCTTCATTATAGTATTACACTTGAGGGGAGAAAGTGAGATGAAGAAATTAAACCCCACAGCCAATTAATGAAACAAAAGGAGTGGACTGTGGATTTACAGCCAGATTTTCCAAAGCACTGAATACCCGAAGCTCTCACTGGAAGATGATAGTTGGGTTTTCTAAGCAGCTCAGTGCCCAATATGTGAAGCCCTTTCAAAAATCTGCCTTAGCCCCTTAGTGAGGGGTTTCTGAATGGTTGGCCTTTAGGTTTGCGCCCTGAGGAGCCCTGGCAGACATTCAGATGTCATTTCTAGTGCTTTTGGGCTCTTCAAATGAGCCACAAACTGTTGCGGTGACGCGGGTGGAGTGGTGGCTGGCCGTGTGGGAGCGAAGCAAGTTGAGGGGGTTGAGGGCAGACGAAGTAAGCCTGTGCGTGATTGACCCATACAAGACACAGAGCCACTCACTGGGTGAGCAGGTTATTGCTACTGCTGCTGCTTTACCAGCCCTCATGCTTTTTCCAACCAAGGGCACGCCATTTCTGCCTGGAGACCTGTGCTTTTCCTCACAGTGGGGCTTTTCTTGTTATTTGTGGCTAGAGGCTTGGAAGAGCTGGCTGATAATTTATAGTACGCTATTCTTAACGCACTCTCTTGCCCAACTATTTTTCCACCTCCTACACTTCTGTGCACCATTCACGGACTTGCTGAGGGATTCGTGTGCCAGCAGGACTATTTGGAAAGCATGGGGGCATCTTGGAGCAGTTTGAGGTGACAGAACTGGGCCTGAGATAGAGTGAATGTAAACACTCAAACAACCCGTAGGCCAGCACAAGGTCAGACTGCAAATGTATGCGTGGTGAATGTAGAGGAAACCCTTGCTAAATCATCACTTGACCTACAAATCCCTGGAGCGGTGCTTCTATCCAGCCACGCAGGTGTGGTGCACCTCCTCCTGCCTCTTCCCATGGCCATGATCAGATGGATGGAGGAGTGGGAGAGGGTTTTGCTCAGTCACCCGAGGGTATCAGTAAGGGCTGCTGAGTGGGGTTGGTGCATTGTAATTTACTGCTGCCGTAGATCAGCAGCAAATTACTATCCCTTGGAGCAAAGGGGAGGCAGAGATTTGATTCTCTTCCGACGCTGATGCTGAGGAGGCAGAGTTATCCACGGTGCTTGGGGCAAAGATACAATCTGGCTTTCCATTGTTACCACTGTAGTTTTCGCATGGAATCATTAACACACAAAAATGTAAACAACGCACCCACAATTTGTAGGGACTTACATTCAAAGTTCAGATAAATAAATATTGATCTCTAAGTGGAAAGAAGGATCTTTGGCTATGTGCACAATTTTATTTCCAAATAGCTACAAATATGAAATTATTCAACTCATTAGTTGACTGTGCAGCTTTATGAGAATGAGCATATGGCTACAAAAATCTTTTTCTCCCTTCTTCTGCTGCACCGCCCCCCCCAGTGATAATCAGTCTGTGTTTAGACCTGGAAATTAAATGCACCATAAAAACTATTAGAATTTCCTGGCGTTGTGAAGCATAAACATCTTTGTAGTATCAAGCTCATTATTCTGTTATGTCAATTTAATAAAGATTAGAAATACTTTTTGTCTGGTTCAAAAATTTAAAGAGAGAAATTTCTAAATGAAAACCAGAAAAGTTTTTTGTTTGGTACAAATGCTTATGACGGGACCAACCAATTGAAGTGTTTGTGATGGAAAATAGGGACAAAACTTCAGATATATTTTTGTGAAGTGTGCCTGGTTTTCAACCAGATCTTTACACATTAACAGAAAGCAAAGTATGATAACTGTGCACTCCGTAATGACATACACAACACATGGAATTCCAAACAAGTATATGCAAACACATGATTAGCAAAGCAGATTGTTACCCAAATTAATCCCAAAGCAGATTTTTAACTAAATCACTTACAGGAAACAAAAGCCCATTTCCTGAAACTTTCTTTATCGACTATGTAATTGCACAGGTTGTAATGTTGTCTTAGGGCTGAGCTGTTTCTTGCTTTGCAGGCAGAGAGAGGGGACACCTTTTTATGCACTAGCCTCTCGGTTTGGGGAGCCTTGCCTGCGAGCAGCTGCTGTGAGCACAGGATTTCTCACTTCAAGCCAGTGGGGAGCAAGGAGCGAGGGATGTGCAGAGCCCCCTCGTGTGTGAGTTCCTGCAGCTGAGCCTGCGTGTGGGGAGAAATAATGTGCTGCCAGTATTCATAGTGCAGAAGGGACCCTGTTCAAGGCAATGTTGGAAAAACTCAGCTGCATTTTTCTGCGCGCAGAAATTCGCAGGGGACTAGGGGGGTGGTAGAGGCCATCCTCAGGCATTGCCCTACAAAGCTGCCTTGGTCCCAAAGCACAGATGAGCTTCTGTAGCTTTTCAGGGGGAGAGAAGGGCTGAAGTCTTTGTGCTTGTCTGCTGATGCTCTGTACCAGCTTTCAGGGTGCTCGCTCTAGCCTCCCCCTCCCCTGCAAATACCTCCT
>NW_008795252.1:11552650-11602681 GCF_000699145.1 Aptenodytes forsteri | reverse complement strand
CCCCGGGAGTCACTTGAATACGGGTCTTTATACAAGCAAATACTCCTTTGAGGTGTGTGTGGATTAAGGCAGACTTGGCCCTCAGTCCCCACTCAGCAAGAGAGGGGATGAGAGAAAGTTGAATGCTCAGCCTAGTCGCGCCTTTTCTTTCTAATTTCTGACCTTTAAGCAAGAACTAAACTGCTCATGGCAGGTATGATGAGGTTTCCTATATTGCAGAAACTGATGATCTGTGGAGAAGCTCCATTTTTCAGGGGGAAGGGGTTTCAGCGTAAAGTCTGTCTCATCAGGGAGCTGAAGTGCATATTTCGGTTCACCCAAAATAGTGCTAACAAAAAGCAAAAAATTGTAGCATGTTCATTAAAAGGGGGCAAAACCGTTGCTGCTTGTTTTCTCCTCTGGGAACATGGCGAAAATGATCTGTCTTCAGTTGATGAACTCTTAAGTGGTCAAAAGGTCAGTAATGAATGTCACCAAAATGTTTCTCGTTGGACTCCCCCTACTTGTGTAATGGCTTTTGTGTAAGTAAGCCAGTGAGGTCAAAAGAGTAGGAATTAACCCTGATTGCCCTAGACTGTCATTGGTATATCAGGTTCTTCTAAATCCAAATGTTCTGCGCCACTAGCTAGTCAGTGGGTGCTCTTGGAAGAATAGAAGCATAGGTGTGCTCTTGGAAGAATAGAAGCATAGGTGCCGTCACGATTAGCTTACTAGGACTCTGGAGACTCACACAGCAACCTTATGCCTCTTCACTGATAGTGAGCACCCAGAAAAGCAAGGAAAAGGAACACGCCCTTAGTGTTCAAAATCCACACTTTGTAAGAGTGACATATGACTTAAAGCTGCATGGACATTTTGCCTAATGAAGGAACCCCATATCTTCTGAAGACTCATAAAAAGTGATAAATACCAATATTTCTGTCATTAAATGATATCGTAACTGGAGCTAAATCGCCACCTGCAATGAGTAAATTAAATATTGACTATTTCATTGACTGTTAGATTTAATTTGAAGCAATCATGCAGGAGCTATAATAGTGCAGAAGATGAGTGACTATTTAATCTTGGCTGTCATCCCTGTTAAGTGTTGAATAATGAGAAAAATATGCACTTGACAGAGTAAGGGAGTTGACTTCATCTTGGGTTTCTGTGTCAGGACTTCCACTTCATAAATTTGTAACAAAGCTGTTAGGAACAGCTGTTGTTGCAGCACTTGCTTCCCTTTTAACATGGCAGGACTTGGTAACCTCAGTACTCTGTCTACAAGAGATCCAACTTGACTCTCTTTCCAGCGGAACTGTTTGTATGAGCTAGCAGAGGGAATCGGTGCTTTTTCGAGAGCCTGTGCTCTGCCACAGAGGACAGCGGTGCCTAGGGGCCAGATACAGCTCTCATTAACCACATTGCCTTCTGCAAGCTTATCTTAGAAAGTAATATGGCCTGCTGCGTTTTGCCTGGGATAGTATTATGCAACTCAGACACACGTATAGTGTCTTCTCCTCTTTTTCCTTTTCACTTACTACTTTGCCAACTCTATCAAAATCCACACCTCCTTAGCAAAAAGCTTTGTTGTCTCCTGGGGACTGCGCTCTCATTTAAAAAGAAAAAGCCTGGTTCCCATGGAGTGCTGAGCTCTCTCATCTCCCGTTGAGATCAGTGGCATTTCAGGAGCTCACCACTATTTAGCATCCAAACAAGTCATGTACAGCACCACCGCTAGTGGCATTTTCCAGATTTTGCTCTCCCAGAATTGTTAGGTTTCTAACGGACAGCAAAGGGTGTTCTTTACAAAGAATGGGAAGTTGATCTTATCCCATGCTTAAAACCCAGAGATCAGGTAGAATTTAAATCTTTTTTTTCAATTGAACTCATTTTTTTAAATTTTCTCATCCTTCTCATTTGAATGGATATTTCTGGAGTGTGGAACAGACAAAGGTTCTTGTTTGCACAATGCTGACATTTTTCTCCCTTGCATTCTCATTTCTTCATGAAATAGAGGGTCTCTCAGCAGTGCATTCAAACTAGTAGCTCTCTGCAGGTGAATACCACCATTACTATCTATGATGAAGAAGTCTGCTCTAAGATGATTAAATTTAAAAAGCAGCTGTCATGTACAGGCAAGCATAGAAAAAACTATTAAAATAGTTCTGTTTGCTTTTAATGCCTTCTGGGTTTTCAACTTTGCTACATTATTGCTTATTTAATTGTTTTCTCCTGCAAGTAAGGCCTTCAGCTCTAGGTGGTCAACTCCTGACCTCTCTTTCCATGCATCTGTAGCATCCCAGTCTTCAGCTGCACAGAAAAGATTCAATGAATTGAATACAGTAAATGAGGTCCCTTTGCTAAACAACCTATGATCTGACTTTGAATGTAATTATAGGCAGTCTGTGTTGCCATATACCATCTAGAGGCTTTTAAGGCTAAGCCATTAGGTCTGTAGTTTTTTTGCAATGTGCTTACAATCTATGAGAAATGACAGTAAAAATAAAGGGCAGCTGGCTCTTGAGAGGACAGTGACACTGATATTCCTTGGAATCGGCATTGCGTTAAACTTGGCAGCTGCCGCTAGACCTAGTTCCTAGGTTTAGTTCTGGTTTGTTATTTGAAGAGGACTAGCAGCAGGCCCAGACTTTCCATCTCCTATTCCTAGATCCGAAAAAGTGAGCTGATGTGAAAAGTTCTCTGCTCTGCTGTTTTGAGGGGAGGATCAGTTGTGGGATGAGAGAGGTGGAAACAAATCCTGTGTCGAGTTTTGCGGTATGACTGTGGCTGCTCCTACCTGCTATCCAGGGCTTTGCGAGAGGCACTGAGATTCCTTCAGCCTTGCTGCAGCATGGCAGGCCTGATTTGTGCAGTTTGTTGATGGCAGACAGCTAGCTAGCCACCTGCATGGACACTTCCTCATGTGGCTGGACCTGCTGGAACAAGCACAAGGTGGCTGCTGCAATCAAAGCAGCTGCCTTGACCTTGTGGTTGAGTGGTCTCCTGCACGTGGTATGTCCCATGAAGGGAGTCCTGCTTTGCAGATGACCTGAAGCTGTTTCACACAAGGCCCTGTCCAGGCGGGTCTGGTAGCGTGCGGGCACATTGGTCCAGAGTCTATGTCTGGGCCTGAGCTTCCAAGTTTGCTGTCTCCAGCGGCAGCGAGTCTGGTCTTCGGGGTGGCTTTGTGAAGCCCTTTGTAGGACTGTGGCCCCACTGCTCTAGGGATAGTCCTTCATGTAACCACCCATCCTGGGCAATGACTTCAGCAGAATTGTGCTTGGTTTAGACAATGTTAAGGACCTCAAATTCAGGCCCAGTATGTGCTGGGACAGCCCTCTGCATCCTCTTTGGATTGAAATTTGTGCTTTAAGTGGGGGAGGATTTAAAGGCATGCTGCTAGTTAAAACTGTGAACTACTTAAGATTATCTCCTTGTGTCAATTGAACTAGCATGCTCACCAGGGAGGTACCATGCTGTAAAGTTTTGCATGTTCCACTGAGTGCACAGAAGAGTCCAGTGTGTGAACCCCATCTTAGTCTGTTGGCAAAGGTGCTAAATGAAGTACTTTTGCGAGATACTTCCTTTGCCTGGCTTCGCTTGCCCAGGTGGGTTATGAAATAAGGAATGTGGATCTGAGATCTTCAAATAACTATCATCCATGTGGTGTGCTTTCTGTGAAGATGCTCCTGGCAAATGTTTAATAAGCCTTGAGGGGAAAAAAAGGTAAAAAAGCCACTAGATAATTTGCTAATTAAATGAATTATGTTTGCAAAGGTAGGTATTAGAGATGACAGCTAAAATTTAGATGGAACTTAGTGATGACTGCAGGAATAAAACAGAAAGACAGAAAGCTTGCAAGTGTAACAGATAAATAATTATTTCATGTGTCCAGGGCAGGATGGATCAGACTTTTTGTTTTTTCCCTCCCCGGTATTCAACAGTTCTAAGTGAATCTTCTGCATGTTGGATGTTTTTCGAGTTTGACCGCAGTGGCACAGTTTAGATTTCTTTTTAAGATGATAATCAAGGTAATACAGAGAAAATGGTAACTTGAAAACTAAGTGGCTGCAAAACTAATATGCTAACCATACCCGTGATAATCTAGGATGTGCCTTCCTCTCCTAGAGCAGGTAATATCTATTAAACAATTTAATGCAATTTGGAAGCAGCCATTCTGTGACTTAATGATGCCTGGGAATTAAAAGATCTACCGGTAGCAATGCAGCTACCGGCTGACAAGAAAAAAAGTGTGACCCTGCCAACTGTTTATTTCCAGTGTAAGTAAAGACTGTGCAGGCCCTGATTTGGAGCAGCAAATTGAACAGCTGCAGATTTCTGCAAGTGGGTATTGGAGGTTTATTTTTATCGGTCCATTCTTGATCTTGGATAAAAAATTCCCCCACTTTAGTAAAAGCAGGGTTGGACCTTCTGCTTGCTGCAGTTTATGTGTATGCTGGTGGCTACAGGTTAGCTAAAAAGTTGTGCTCTTTGGGGACAATTTCATCTGAAATTCATTCACTACCTGGTGACTCATGATAGGCAAGTAACAGACAGAACAAATGTGCATAGTACATGACTAATATATCTTTCCCTTTTCTCTTTCCCTTCTTTCCCTTACGTACTTCACAATTTAATCCCGATATTTATTATTATACAACTGAGGCCCTAACCCTCTGTTTGTGGCATAATCTCAGCATTGTAAGTCATTGTGATATCACAATGTTCTGCTGAACTGATGAGTCTGTCAACAGTCAGTGGTTTTGTCTGGATAAACATACATAATTTTTTTGAAGTTTCATTTGATCATGGTCCCTCAGTTAAGGCAACTTAATGGTATTTGTTTCATATGTCTTTAATAAGAGACTCCAATCCACCACTCAGTTCCAATTTAAAATACGATTTGAGGGCTGAAATTAGACTGACATAGTAGATTGGATTGGGTGCTGGTCTCCTGCATGGGATGAATTTCACTGTTTCCTTACTTAGCTGAAATCCCTTTGAACTCCTTGAGAATTTGTTTGAGTGTAAATTGAGAAGGAAATAACAGTACTGAGGACTGTCGGGAATGAGTTCGGTGAAAGATTTACTGAATAACGGAGTAAAAATTTCAGAATTTTGTCCTTTGTCTTGCCCAGAAAAGAGCTTCCGTATGGGAAAAGTATCGACAAACAAAATTACTCATCAGTGAGAACGGTCTTCTCTGGATTACATTGCTCTAAATTGTTCAGCGATTCCCAGAGGGAAGACCTACTCCATTTGAGAAACATTCCCTCCAGAAAACATTCAGGGTTTTTAATTGCATTAAATGAAATACACTGTGGCTGGATTATATTTCAAGGCAGCTGATTAATTAATAAATTAGATCGGGCTAAAAGGAAATGAAAGGGAATATAAAAAAAAGCATTAAAAATGTGAACTTATCATACAATTAGAACACAATGAAATACATTTACTGTCTTAATTTGCATAAAGTGAGAAGGGTGAGTTTTGTCATTAGCCTGAAATATATGGATTGCTGAAAGTGATAACAAACAGTTCAGTACTTGAGTGCTGCTAGTTTAAATGACCACAGCTGAGAAACAGGAGAATGTCTGGCAGTATGTGAGAACCTCTATACAGAATGCGCCGATGGCCAGCTCAGGCAAAACTCCAGATCATACTCTTCAGTGAGCAAAGACTTCTTTCTCTTTTGGCTATGATTACAGGATAAGGCATTTACATCTCTGAACATTGTCTTTGAGATTGAATGTCTTTCTAAAAATCATGCTGCTTCTCAGTGTTCCCCATACCTTATTGAACCACCTACCGTGATGAGCCCTGAACATTTTGGGGCTTCAGCAGATGCTGCTGTTTCCAGACTTCTAGTTGTTTTCAAGCTGAAAACACATTTCAGGAGTGTGGTTTCAGAGCAGCTGTGGATTGCTGGTACAACTAGTGGACCGTGAATTTGGGCCAATTGTTTGGGAATTAGAGCTAGAACCCAATCAGAAGTTACTCAGCAGATATAGGAGTTTCCTCAGTGGGACTTGATGCCTGCTCAGAAGGTAGAAGATAAGACTAAACAACCCCTGGTGACCTTGAAATCTTTGAACCACAGACCATTTTTTGACTTGCGAATTCTTAGAACTATGACTCTGCAGGAGAGAAGAGATTTTATGTTTCCAACAGTAGGATGGATAGCTGCATGTTTGGGAGGAGCTCTGGTATGGTACAAATGGCAACCAAGAAGAGACAGCGTGGGGCCAAATACACAAAACAATCTGTGAGAAGAGAAGCTAGAAACTATAGCCTTTTTTTTTTTTAAAAAAGCTGAGTACACACAGCCAACAAACAGAAGACTTCATATTGGTAGCCTTCCTTTAAACAGCTCTTTTAGAAATCCTACCTTTATTGCTGTTAGAGAATGAAGAAAAAACAATTTGTCTTCAGGGTAAAGGTAGAACCGGCTCTCAGTCCTTTCCGAACATTTTAAAGCTAGCGTATAGTAAGACACTCCTTAAGAATGATGCTTTGTGTGAAATGCTGAAAATGCCAGGGATTATCAAATTCCACAGAAACCCATCCTATCGAGGAAAAACACTGATATATTCCCAGGAGACCTATTTAAAGAGATTAATATTCCAACTCCTTTCAGACATTCCCGGCAGGAAGTAATAACTTTAGACCTAAGCAGGTTTTGAGATTTTAACTGTGGCAGTTGAAGCTGTTTTAAGGAAACATGCTTATCTGTAAACAGATAAAAGTGAAGACAGACTGGCTTTGGAGTCTCAGAGCTCTGCAATAAGACATTAAATAAACCAAGATCCTAATTTAAAATGGTGAACCTCATCCTGAGCTGGTGTAGATTATGTAATTCCTTTTGAGTGAGTGGAATTATGATGATTAACATCATCTGAAGACTTGTCCTCCTGTTCCTCAGAGTGAATAGATTTTTTTTAAAGTCTGTAACAATTCTTTGCGTTTTGGTAATTGGCCAGATATGAAGCTCAGACAACAAATGTGTGTCTATTCAAAAATGTGAGTAAAGTTACTAGTGTCAAGAAAGAAAACATAAAACATGTTCACCAGAGAGAGGGAAAGGAAGAATAGATAATTACAATATTGATTGTTGTTGTTGTTGTCGTCACTCTTCTTTTCTTGATAGTAGATAGTTGGAATCAGAGACTCTGAAATGGTTACTTTAGATTAATCTTCATTTTAGTACCCTCACATGGGCTATTTTGTTCAACACAGTTGAACGTTGCAAACTTTTGTGGGTTTTTTGTTTTGTTTTGTTTTAATTATTTCTGCACATTAAATTTTTTACTGAAATGTTTTAATTTCATAAGCTGGTCCAAAACCAGAAAATCTTCATTGGTAATAGAAATGTTGAAAACTTTTTGAACAGTTTCCAGGATAGAAAGAATACCTCTTCTGTTGGATGCCTGGGTTAGAAATAATATCAGTTTCACCAGAGTAGCCTCTAGAGATGCCCCACATGAGATCTCAAATCCACAAGATACAGAAAGGCAGTTGGTAGCAGGACAGGTTGCAGTGATGTTACTGCTTTGTAGCAGTCTCTCACCAAGCCAGAGCTGGAAGTAGTGCCCTCTATGGAATGGTTAAGATTGTGTGAACTCACCTCGGCCTCCTGGATATAAAGTCCAAAAGTTTTGCTTCAACTAATGATGAAGATTGGGTTTGATCTAAGTCTGGACTTTGCATTGAAACAATCAGGGGGAACACCTATGTACCTTGTATTCAAAAACTCTGCTGAGGGAATGGTAGACCTGGGTGAGGACAGATGAGGGCAATAAAGTGACTGCTAAAGCTGGAGTTGCTAGACCATGCCTGGGACTGAAAGAATTCCTGACCTCAAGAGTTAGATGAAGCCAACAAAAGGTGCAGGAAAGGGGGTTGCATCATCCTCATTTTACACGTGGGAAAGTGAAGCAGAGGGGGGTGTACCTTAGGTTTCAAAAAAGTGATAGCGCTTAATCCAGATTTCCAGTTAGAGCTCTGCTCACCAGACCTTTAATTAAGATAGAGTTTTGGCCTAAATTTGAATCATTATTCTCTGATTTCATGAGCTAGGCAGCCATAAAGTTGCTATTCTATCTCTGTAGTAGTGAGAATGAAATGACAGTCAGAGATCTCTAAACTGATGATTTTTGAAGCATAGAAGGTGTTTCCGTATGTGTGAACTAGGAGTGAGCAGACAACACAACTGAATCTTAAGGCTCAGATCAAAATCTCAAACATGGTTCCTATCATGAAATGCTGTTTTTCTCTGTTTTGGGAGAGGTAGTTACTGGAATGATGAAATGTCAGGAGCATAAAACTCTAAAATCCTGTGTACTGAAGAGTTCTCATGATAAATGATGCCTCAGGGTAGAAATGCAAATAAAGAGATACTTGAAGTACAGTTGCTTGTGGATTAGATATTCAGGACCTGCTTCTCAGCTCTGTTACGCTGGAGTAAGCTGATATGACACACAATTAAAATCAATAGAATTGTGCAGGCATAGAACTGGTGTATATGGGGGTGGAGAATCAGTGCCTTGCATTCTTAGGAGGGCTGCCAGTTGCTAAGGTAAGTCCACGTGCCATAAAACACTGATGATTTTAAATCAGGTACCTGCTAAAGTGCTCGTACAGCCTCTTTCATTCCTATTGATTTTAATGCGGAATGAGAGCGCTCAGGATACTATGGCAGGAGGCCTGATCTGTGCCTATCTGCAGGCCTTACTAATGCCTGGCTTACGCTGGGCCTGATCCTGCTGTCCCTATGTGCATTCCCAGAGGTGTCGGTGCAACAACTATCGTGTGAAGGGGCTGCAGGATCAGCCTGCATCTCCTTCATTCTCCAGTTGCTAATTTTTAAAATATGCTGGAGGAAAAATAATGTGACTAATTAATTATGCTTTTTTCCCTTGCAGCTCTTTAAATGTAAGGTCAGGTTTCTAATGATGAGAATTTCCATTGAGAATTACTCATGAAAAACCCAACCAAACATTATTCCTCCACTACAAGAAATTCCTCTTAGAAGAAACATTAGAAACAATTAAGACATTTTAAAAGTTAATAAAGAGCACTCTGAAGTGGGAAAAGGAAAGCCATGCTCATCTGTTGAAGTGTTCAGAAAGAATTGTTCTTATAGTATCTTCCAGCGAGTCTTTTAATATTAATGTAATTAAGAGTGGAATTTTGCACGAGTTCATTCTGGGAAGGTTGTTCACTGAGATTTGTGTCTTTTACTTCCCTTCATGCATGTTATCTTTCTTCAACCCAGAGGATGGATTTTCAAGCTGGGCAGCTCTAGAAGGAATGAAGCAAAGGGGAAGGGGAAGCGTAAGGGGAAAAAAGCCAGACTGCAGGTTGCATTGCTGCTGCAGCAGACCCCCCAGTGGCAGGTGTGATTTGCTGCCTGGCCATTTCTTCACCAGAACAGTGCCAGTCTACATTGTCAAGGGGATGCCTTCTTGTCCCCCTCATCTTCCTCATGGCTGCGCATGCATATGTATATGTGTAAGTGTGTACAGGGTTTTATCCCCCTTTCCACTCTCTCCTAAAGCATAATTGGAGGAAGAGTTAGAGAAAGGAACAGCTGGCAGGTTATACAAATGGTTTTAGGGAGGGGTCACCCAGGGGGATGTATACATCCATGCTCACAAAATGGTAGCCTGGAAAAAGATATACCAAACACATTCGGGCAGACGGACTTCTGCTCCCAATTACCAAAGACAGATGCAACTCTAAACAACACATCCACAAGCACTTGTCGTTAAGGAACTGCATGCACTTCAGTCATAATCGAATAAAAAAGTCCTTTAAATGCCTGCATCCTCCTTGCCCTCATGCAGATGGAACTCTGAATTTCATGTATGTTGCATGGAACTTCTTAAAAGACAATTGCATTTAATGGTGCAAAATCTCACCCTTCTTCCAGCGGGGAGTTTTAACTGGTTTCTTTAAAAATTCATTTGGAACGTGGCTTTCCATCTGATTCAGAAGAGGTTATTCTGGAGTACTACAGACTGAAACTCTTGCTGAACTTTAATTGTGAAACATCTTAGAGGCAGTCAAGGACTGTCTATACTATATTTCCACACCCCTGGGTCTAAATGTGGTGTCAGGGGAGTGATTTATAGCTCAAATAGGTAAGGCTTTTTGGCTCTAGGCAAGCTGAATGTGCATTGCATGTGCAGTCATACCAAACTTCTTTGTGTATCCATCAGCTCTTTCTTATAATTGAACTCAGCAAGCGCAGTCCTACCTGTTTGCAGCTAATCACATCTTACGCTTACAGTTAAGCTGTGTAGCAGTCAGCACCTTATAATATGAAAACAGTATTTCTTTCACTTATTGCTAATGCTGGCACCTGTGTTTCAGTCTGCTGTGTAGTTAGGATCCGTTTGTTATTGGTTTTTTTTTTTTTAATCAAAGTTGACATTTTTCCACTCATTCAGTAGCTATCAGGAGGTTTGCAGTCACAGCCAAGAGAGCCAGTGGCTGTGCCAGACTACCTGGGAAGCTCAAAGCTGAGTTGATTTAACGAAGTTCTCATTTATTGCCTCAAGGAAAGTGTTCATTTTGCAAGGGACAATATCTCTCTTTCAGCCTGTTTGGAAAACCTCAGATTAAGGCTGAAATTTGGAAAAAGAATATTTTTTATTTGAAGCAAATTACATATTCCGTGTACTAAATGCTGCGAAAAGAAATGGAAACTTAGTGTAATTCCCAAGTATGTTAAAGTCATCATGGCAATCATCTAGAAGTTTCCGTGACTGCTGTTTCAGGTGTGGATCGCAGGCTGGTCTGCTAGGGAAGGAGAGTGAAGCAGCATAAACCAACTACAGTATCTTTTTCTGATGAGGACACTGCATTTTTGGGTAGGAGTCTTTTGAACACCTTCAACCACCCATCCTGGGACAAAGTGTTCACACAGAAGTGAGAGTTCCTCTAAGCTCCGCTTAAAAGTTCTTCCTTTGTCTTTCACATCATTTTGCTTCTTCCTCATTCTTGGTGATACCATATCTGTGTTGTATCTCCCTGTCTCATCCCCAAGTTTTTCAGATTGTTCCAGTTGCTTTGAAGGCTGCTTGGACCAAGGCTCGCTTTTGTGTGCTGATAAGGGACCCTATGTGTCCTCCTTGATTAGCCCCTCAAGAGCTGGAAATTAATTCTTGTCCTCAGTCAAGTGAGAAAACAGTTGTAAAAATAGCAGCGATATTTAGTTGTTAAATACATGTCACTGAAATATTCTGCCTATCTGGAAACAGTCTCGGTCACCACATGAAAATGCGATGACAGAAATTAAATGTGAGCCTCCTTGGTTTGACAACACACAGAGCGTGTGTGTCGCATGCTGCCGAATTCCACAGGGCAAATGCAATTTTTTTTGTTCATAGATCAAAATCTAGGTGGTCACCAATTTTTCTCTACTAGGAGAAAGAGAGGGAAGCCAGAAGAGTAAATAATCATGGTACTTACCACTGATGTTGCAGTTCCTTTCATCTTCAAAATGCTTTGTAAACATTAAGAAATTAATCAGATTCTGAACAGATCCTTGAAAGGCAGTGAGACAGCCAAGTACAGTAAGTATTTGAGACACATGGCAGCGACAAAATCTGCAGCTACTAGGATTAGTGCTGGGAGGTGTGCAGGATGGAGGGGAACGGCCCCGGGACCTGTCTTGCACTGGAAGGAATCTTGTGAAAGATACGGTGTGCATGAGGGGGCTGGGGAGAGGCTGGTGGAAAGGAGAGGGGGAATGTCATGACTGATGTGAACAGCTATTCAGCTCTAAGACCCTCTTAGAGCTTGTCAAGAAATCCTTGCATTTTCTAAATGCAGCGATCAAAAAAAAGTACCTGCAAGAGATGCAAGCATCCTGAGCAAGGAACAAGACCTGCTTGTATCTATGAATCTAAAAGGCGTAAGATACTGCATGTGCTACCATACATGCACAGAAGTCTTGTCTGCCTCTCTCCCCAGGACATACAGCCATAGTCTAATCTCTCCATGAAAAGACCCATCTGTCCAGGCTATTCAAGTGACATTTACACTTCAATGCCCTGTGATCATCGCTGTTCAGTGGCTTCCTGTATATTATGGAGAAAGAGGTACAAAATTAGTTTTTCTGCACTCACTCCCAATTGCCTAGTGTGAAATGATTTTAAGGCCTGTGGAACGTGAGCAGCGTTTCACAGAAACGTCTTCTTTCTCTTAGATGACATCATGATTACATCCCTGCTACCAAAAGAGAATAGAAGGGATTTCTAATCTGGCTATTTTCTGATATCCTCCAGATCAAAAGGCGTTTGACCTCTCTTCAAACTCAGGTCACTGTTACTAAGGGGACTGCCCTCATGTCAGGAAACTTAAGTTCTGCCTTTTGCCTTGGAATTAGCACTGGAAGCGTTTGAATATTGTTCAGTTTACGTACATCTTCAACCACTACTCAGATGCCTTTAGCTGGTGGTAGACAATTAGGATGGAAGGGGAATCGTCTCAATCTTTTATCACCACAGCATTAACTAATCTGTAGGGTTTATAGTTAAAACAAAGGATTAATTTCTTAGCATGTCTGTTGAAATAAATAAGCATTAAATTCTACAGGCATTAGTTTATCCAAAACCTAAAATTAAGGGAAAAAAAATAAGGTTACAAATGGAAAGTGAAGGATTGTTTTTCATCTCTGTTGCAATATAAGTAAAAATTAGCAATAATCACAATAGCCCCAAGATGTTTGAATATATTTACATTTTAACCTTTTCACACTATGGCTGTAATGTAACAACGTGTGACTTTTAATTAGTAATGGCATATAAGCTGCCTTGAGGAGAAGTATCATGTAAACAAAACATTGTTTGTTAGCTTTATTCTGGCACGTGTGCTGTTCATTAACAAATTAAGTTAAAACTTTATTCTAACTAATTCCTTCTTTAGTTCCTGGGAGCAATAATACTTACAATTAATGTTACATTTTGCAGTTTGTGCTTGTCTCTGTAGCCTGGCCTACACACAAATAGTACTGGTTGAAATAAATTGGTTTCTAAATCAATTTAATAAAATCATTGCAACCCCCTTGTGCGGACATTCTTAAAACTGAATTAAGCTAACATGATATTAGCCATTCTTAAACCAATTTATGTGTCCTCGCTTGGGAGCTGCTTCAATTTAACTAAATTGATTTAGAAACCGATTTAGTTAAATCGGTGTAATTTCTGTGTGTGTAGACCAGACCTTAGATTCATCATAAGTTACTCAAAGTATCAGTTTATCTAATCAGAATGCATTATAAAATGTTCACGGTTGTGAGAATAAACCAGAATCAGAGGCAAGAATTATAGGTGAGAAGTTTCTATGAGATGCTTGGTCAAAAGGCAGTATACAGGGCACTGGCAGGTGTAAATTGGTGTATCAGTGGAGTTGCACTGATTTATTCAGGTTGAGGACCTAGCAAGGTGCCCTGGAAAGAACCGAGTATCCCTAAATGGTGATAATGTGATTCTGTTCTCTGATAGCATGTCTGACTTTGTGTGATCAGATCTTGTACTCTTAGTTTGTCACGGCTGCAGATGTGTCTGTCCTGTCTGAGGATGCAAAGAACAAGTACAAGAGATCTGTGTTTCTTGTGCTTGATTTTTGAGGTGCTTATGCCAAAATATCCTGAAGGGGAAGTGAGTCCTTAGATCTTCAGAAATTCAGCATTCAAATAAAATCTCATTATACAAGCAGTCTGGCAGCAATGTTTTACATCAGCAACCGAGGAAGAGCACGGTCAGACATCTATTGTTGGGTAGCCATCACTCAAAAGTAGAAATTACACATCGGACTGTGAAAGCCTCCTTTCTGAACCTTGATATGATAGGAAGATGAATACCTTGCCAGACACTTCATGGCATTCTCTCTGTTGTTTCTAGATTAAGAGAGGTATCGATCCATGTTCTCTTTGATAAGAAAAAAAGTGAATCTACGTGCTAGTAGTCTGAAATAGAAGCCAGTAATACTTTCCTCATGAAAATGATGTAATTAGTGCAATAGAAGTAGTCACTTAGAAAACAATTTACAAATAACTGTGATTTTTACCGATTTCATCAGGGAGCGTGTATTTAGTTTTACCACAAATGGACCTGGCTGCAATAGGATGATCAACATTTATGGGTACAGTCATTCAGACCAAGTTAAGTTCTCAATGGCAGTCAGGAATTTGTCATTTAAAAAAGAGCAGAGTGATCTGAAATAGTGTTTTCGTTAGATCCGTATTTGCTAAAGCCCTCGTCCTTTGAGAATGTGTACAAAATCCTACCTGTCATTGATACCATAGCTGAGCTCTACCCCGCTTTCAGTGTGTTAGGCCCTTGGTTTATTGTGATACTTGACCAAGGCTTACTATGGACAAAAACCCACAGTTTTTGCAGCGCAGCCTTGAGGCCGGTGCAATAGGGTCCTGACGGGCTTGCCTAGAGGTAAGAATCTTTACTAATTGAGCTATGACTTGCTCTCCTGTTGCCACTCATTGGAGACCACAAGAGTCAAGAGCGTGACTCCTAATTTCCTATGGCCTTCCTGACAACACAACTAACAGTTAAGTACTGCTCCTTTTTACATTAGAAACAAAAGAGGTACCAAGACTTTCCTGCAACATTAAGCTCTTTGGCAGGAGAACTTACAGATACATAGATCCTGTTATGAGTTTGTCCTCAAAAGCAGCTTGTCATCACAATTTTTTTTTCCATGAAGGTGAAGTATTTCTTTCATGAAAAGGGTGGACGATTAATAAGTTTATTATCTTTCAGATCTTGCAGAGGTTTACTTTTGTCTCTTAATTGGAACAGGGTTCTCTTTTCTTTTTTCTCTAGCAGGAAGAAAGTCTTTCTTTTTAAGAAAGAACTAATTTAGCATAAAATGTATTTAGTGTCAGGGCTTAATAGAATGAGTAAATCATCATCTAATACAATAATATCTTAGGCTAGTTAGAAAAATTGTCAGAACATGAAGTAAGCATTGGTATAGCGAAATCCCAGCAGAGCACATCTAACATGAAAAGCTGACTAATAAAATTCCTAGTTTGGCTAATAATTTTTCAAAGCATTAATACTGCAGCTAGTGTGTGGAGTCTTCCACCTTTAGCACCATGAATTATTGGAACTCTGAAAACACATTGTAAATAAGTTATAAATGTGAGTGTGTTCACAAGGATCTTTATGTTTCCTTTCATTACAATGAAAAATTTCACATAATTAAGAACCTGACTTCTACTGCCAAGGAGGAATAATGTTTAAAGGTGGATATGAAAAACGATGCTGAGTGTGTAAACATGGAAACATACTTTGAGATAAATCTTACTTCCAAATCTATCCCTGTCAGCTACCATCTGAATTCATATTGCACAAAGAGGGTATATAGAATGCCGCATCCGTCTCCCTGAAAAGCAGGGAATATAATGTGCAAGGAAATCCAAACCTCATTAGCTATTATAATTTCTTCTGAAGGTATGTAGTTCGCAGTGTCTTAGTAAAGTGCATTAGCTGTCAGGCTTTTTAAATGCCTCATAATAAAAGTGCCAGCTGCCGACAAGCTAGCCTTCTCTCCTCCCCCTCCCAGCGCACGCTGGTTTTATGGTTGCTAACACAGTTTTTATTAGATATTCTGATTTAACTAGCAGAAATTAAAGTGTGTAAGTTTTGAAAATCTGACGATGAGAGACAAAGAAGGCTGTGTGCTCTGCTATATCTTTCGTTAGGAACGTGAAGAAGTGAGTGTAGCCATGGAGGCTCTCAAAGGCGTTCAGGGCAATGTAGCTACACTTTTTATGCAGCAAGGAGCAAGTAGGAAAAACATCTTTAAAATTATGTAAGATGTTTTACTTTTTTAAAACGGCTGTGTGAGTATTATTCAGCCGTAATTTTGAACGTCTAAAGTAAAAGATCCTCCACTGGAATTGCTTTGCTTATAGCTATTAAACGCAATAGATTTACATGACCTTATATTGGCTGAAGAAAACACTCTCCTTTTCCAAGCTCATTTGTGTTTCCAGTGAGGTTAATAGGAGCTGTGTTGTTATGCATGTGAATGAGAATGGGACTGTTGTAATTCACACACTTGTATCTTCAGCTGGAGTCCAAAGTCAGCTCTGATTTAACAGAACAGTAGAAGAATCAGCTTTCACTCATTAGTCTTCACATTTTAAGGCAGGGAAAGCACAGATGCTTAAAGATCCTTTCTGGACAATGTGTAAATAAGTGTAAAATGGCTAGAAAAGGCATTTGAGTGAATTTAAGTTAATTTCTTCTGATCCTTTGCTTTAGTTAAGATGCAGTGGAACATTGGCAGAATTTACTCCACCTGAGGTTTAAAGAGTTTTGTAATTCCCAAATCAGAGTGGATGAGTGAAACAGTCTTGTGAAGTGTCCCGAGTTCAGTAATGTTTTTCACTGGATATGGGTTTTCCAGATCCATTTTCTATAGTGTATTTCTTATAAATTAACTTCTCAGCAGAGTCTTGGCTCAGTTCCTGCCCCTGTCACCAGCTCTTTCTACTAGGTTGCAAAAGACACGTATAGCTACACAGTGCCAAGTGTCCTTAGTTCTGCTTGATCTCAGTAGCTATTCAGAACATATTTAGGAATGTCTAGGAAATACACCTCACCCTATAGATATCTCTGTTGGTAATCCTAAGCCTAGTTCTCTGTCTCCTCTATAGAAGTAGTAATCACAGTAATATCTGGGTATTTGTAAAGGATGAGGTATGATGCAATTCATCAGTGTTTGAGAAATTCTTTGGGATCCCAGGAAGAAATTGGCTTCATTAGGACTCAGTTTATTACTGGTGCTTTATGGTGACCAGTGCTTCCGCTTCCCCGTGGAAAAGGTTATAACTAGATCAATGGTTTTCAGCGTGACCTGAGGGGTCTGGGAGAGGTAACAAAAGGCTCAGAAGGTCTGAGGAAGCCAATCATATTATTGCTATGCTTAAATTTATTGTCCTGATATTAACACATGCATGGGCAAATTTTAGGAGCGCACAAATAGGAAAAGCTCTGTTGCTTTGCATTAAGGTTTTAAGACCCTGTAGTGGTATTGCAAGCATTGTTAGTTAAACTGGGCACTTAGAAAAGATGTTTCTTTTATACAAAGGGCTCCTTTACTCCCCTCTGTCCGTGCTGGAGGAGGTCTTAAAACCCTTATAAAGGAGTGTTACATTGCACTTCAAGCCTCTTTTCATGAACAGAGCAAAGTCCATGAGAATTCAGTCCAAAGCGGCCACGCGTGAGTTTCGGGAGCTGCCGGTGAGCCAGGTGGCTCAGTCTTCGGGGAGATTTCTTTAGGATGAGAGAGAGGAATTCTCCGAGCCAATCTAAGTGGCACCTGGGTAAGCAATAGACTTTGCAACAGACTTTAGTACGCAGAGCCCTGCTGCTTTACTGCCATCCTTATTGCCTCCAGTCATGTCCCACTGGGTTTCTGTGTGCCTGGGCCCTCGGCACAGGCAGAACAAAGAATGATCTGAAGTGGGAAAGGAAGGGGGGAAGAGGAATATATCAGGGGAAGACAATGCCGTGTAAATGTTGAACAGTGGCGTCCATGTGACTCCGAAATAACAATTGGTGGGCAACAAACAAAAATCCACCTAGCATAATAGGCAATCAAAGTGCCGGTGAAAATCAAGCTCATTTGGAAGATGATTTGTTAGTGTTATTTGTGAAGAATGATTTGAAACTGCTGTGTACTTTTTTCTTTGCGTTCTTTGTGCTGCTTTTGTTTGCATGAGCTGGAATACATTATATTATTGGTCTGTGATAACGTTAGATCTCGTAGGCAGAGGAAAGAAATGAGATATGGGACAGGAGCGACACCAGTAGATTTTATTATTATTATTATTGGTTAGAAAATAAGAAAGATGGAATTTGAACATATTCACTATTTTTTATCAAGATTTTTGAAGTGTAAATTTTCTCCCTCTGTTATTCCCTTGCAGATGGGAATAGAAAAGTGGTTTAAACCTTGAAAGCGTGTGTAAGTAATCTTAAAGTAAAAATCACTACAGGATGTTGCTCTTGGAAAATAAAACCAGTAAAATCAGGAAATCCAAGGTCAACTCAGAGAATACCTAAAGCTTTATTTAGTTATAGAGATGCACAATTAAAGCAAGCCAAAACAACCTTACCTTATCCCTCCCATGGTACCATTCAGTAATTATATATTACAGGATGTGTAAGAACAAATTAAATTACACAGACTCTGACATTTTTTCCCCAGTTCTTCCTCCTCCTCCTGATATCACCAGAGGTCAGTTTTGTAGTCTTCCGGACTGAGCTTTCTATCTCCGGTTGTCGATTACAAGATGAGTGGTTCATAAAACCAGCCACTCGCTAGTAGCCATGGTTAGTCTAAGGATGAGGCCCCAAGCTTGACGTGCTTCAGTGATTGAATGTGCAGTTCCAGTATTAGCAATCGTTTCAGCGGGGACTGAGGTGGGGTCAGGAAAGTGGAAGAGATATGTTTTGATCCAGTGTTACCTGTCCCCAGAGGTGACTGGTTCACCTTGAGTGTTACAGATGGAGGGTGGAAGTGACAGCATTGTTCCCACCAGCCGACTGCAATGCAGAGTCACCACATGAGCTGATAGTTCCCTCCCTGTTAAAGTAGGCCTGTTATCAAAGGGATCAGGCATTTCTCTCTTGTTGATGATAGAGGATTTGGCCAGTTCCCCTCCACAAAATCTCTTCTTTTCCTCTTTGAAGGACGATCTCATTGTTCCATGTCCTCTCAAAGCTGACTTTGATCAGTGCTGTGTACAGTCAGGTTCATGGATGTACGCTGAGAAGCTGTTATGCCTGCCACTCAGTGCAGCGTTCTGACCTTAATAATTTTGGCACTCCAAATCCACAACCCAGCATCAACAAATTAAACTTTTTTTCTCTTGGCAGGCTGTACTTTACTCATGTGAACTATAATTTTCTGCTGCTCCTTTTCCCCACTGTAGAGGTTTTTAGCTATATAGATTTAAAAACTAGTCATGGTGTGGCTTATTTCAAAGGGATGTTGAGATGTAATGAAAGGAGCTTGCCAAGGTAAAAAGGAGCAAAATGACCTGGCCTGTTTGTCTGAGGCAGAACATTAAGAATTCACGAAGATAAATTCAGCCATGGATTAACTGTGTAATAACATTAATATTTCCCCTGCAGTTATACTCTATTGATTTGTACTGGAATTATATTACCTTTCCTTACTGCATTTTCATAGTTGGATTGATACCACAAGGCTTCATTGTCACAAATTCCAAAATGATTTTATACTTTCTGTTCCACATCACTTCATTGTCTGTTGGGTTTGGGAGTACCCAAAAGGTGGTATGTGTGTCTCCTGGGTAGTACACAGGCCACTTCAAAGTCTGACAAAGAGCAGGGAGCTCAAGGACAAAGAGTTTGAAGCTCTGATTCAATGGCCGTAGCTGTCCCTACTGCTGCTTGTCTGAGGCCCCCTCGCCTGTGTGATACCACTTCTGCCAGAGATGTTATTTACCGCAGGAAGATCGGGCCGGTTATGCCTGGGTCAGTTATCTTTGCTCCTTGACTTCTTTCCTCCTGGTATATGTTGTATTTATTTTTGTGGCACTCCTAGTGCCTATGTTTAATCCAAATTTGTCAGTGATCTCCACCTTTATTTCCTCCTCTGCTTACTTCAGCTCAGGTTCTTTGTGGTGTGATCAGGAAATCTCAGTATTTTCTGATGTCTGCGTATGTTAAGCCCACATTAGCCTTCAGTTGTCCCCCATTACTAGAAGGCCCCAAATTTAAAATTAAAATGTACTATCATCCTACTCAGACCTACTGTTATCCTCCTTTTTCATTATTCTAGTTTATTAACATTTGAAGGCCTGAGAAGAATGCAGTGAGACAATAGAGGACCTTGTAATGTGATGACTCGGATGCAGACACAGCAGGCAGAGCTTCAGAAGATTAGATAGAAATGGTAATACTTGTAATTAGAAATTCTGCAGTCAAGTAATGTTAGTTAGGAACTCGCAACCAGAATGTAAGTACTCAGATTAATCTATATGGTGTGAAAATAATTATGTCAAGCCAAGTGTTTCACCATCAGGCTATCTCTGGGATCAGTCCCTTGGATTGATCTTCATTTTGAATTCTAGCGATGTGGACACAGAGCGCGAGGCGTTAGTGAGTAGGGTGTAGGGTGTGCCACTAAACACAGGGCGTAACTGCTGTCGTCCGCAAGTGTAAGGGAAACAGAACTGCCCAATTCTGGGTTTATGGAGTTGCATTTACATACTCAGCCCATCCTTGTAAACTGTGCTCAAAATGCTGCAGCATTGAAAAGCACTGGGCTGGGCAGAGGAAAGTTTTCAGTAGGTACAGATGAATACCCATTTTTTTCCAGCTGGTCGGTAAATGCCATTACCATTAGACAAGTATGTCTTAATTTTCTTCAGTGCTGAATGCATACATTTCCTATCCGTGTCTCCAGGAGAGTTGTGGGCATTGAACACCTTGTTTACGATTTTCTTCTTGGGGAATTTGTCATTGTATAAAGCAGTAAACGTCGATTTTGTAAGGATCACAAAAGCAATCACCCCTTAACTAGCACTGGAAATATACAGGTTTTGGCAAAATCATGAATACTTACATTTTTTTTCCCCTGGTTCCGTTCTCTCTCTGCTCTTGGATGTTACTTAGCGAGTCAGGGATCCCCATGCCTGGATATGGCTTATTCTCTGACTGTTTTGGTTTTTTATTCCCTTCACCTGTACTTGCAGTTTCTCTGGTTTTGGCAGCATGACTTTGTTCCTCAATATGCTCATGCTATGTGTGTTTCTCAGGCTAGTTTTCTGAGCTCCAGCTTTTACGCTGGCTTTCTTTTTTTCTGGGAAGACTATAGACAACCCCCAAACCAACCCCTTCAGTCAATCCCCTGCAGATACTGTACGGCCAGGCTGATTTTCTCATTCCTCAGCCACTCCATCACCTTAAGTGAAACCACTTGAGGTGGAGCCATCAAGATGTAGCAGCCATTTCTTGTCTGCAGGCTGGAAGATGCATGGAAAAGTGCTGCCGGCACAGGGCAGGCTCTCCGTGACACAGCAATCTCATGACGCACACCAGAGCTCTACATAGGCAGTCTCCGGCATCGTCATGCACAGCAAATGCTTCTGTATACTTTAGCATTTAGAAAGCAAGGGCTTCTTAAGTTACAGCAATTAAAAAAGGCTGCTACACAAGATCACTTCAAAAAACTGTCTTGTCTAAAACACGGGAAACTAGGAATATCAGTTCAGACGCTGAGGTGAAAAAGGTGGTGGATTTATTTTAATGAGCATTAAAAAGCCTCAGTCATTTAAATGCGACTGTAGAATCAATCTTTCAGTGGCTAGGTTAAACAAACGTGTGGGGGAACGTCTAGATATGCTTGAGTGCGTTTGAGCCTGCCTCAGAGCAGGAGTGCAGAGATGACTGCCTAAGGTCCCTGGGACCCAACATTTTCTGTGTTTCTATTTCTTTATTTGCATAAAGAATGCATCTTGATCTGAAACGGTACTGGAATATATCCAGAATTCTTTACCAGGTTATATCCTGGTTTCACTTCCACTGTAGAGCATTATATTTTTAATACTGTAATTGACACAATTAGAAATATTGATTCCATTTCAAATGAAGCAATTTAACTGTAAATGTGCCAAGAGGCGAAAAAATAATCAATCTACTGTTGCTTTGCTTGCATGAATGAATCTTGATCCAGAGTCAGCAGGTTTTTTTTTTCATTCTTTGGTTTGGATCAGTTGCCGCTGATTTAGTATTTTCCCCAATTCATGTATTTTTTAGATTGCTTGGTGTCAAAGAGGTATGCTAAAAGGTATAAAATGAGTGTGTTAAAATAATCTCTGATAGTATCATTAGAGGGACACAGCACACTTAAAATGTGAAACAATTCTCAGTTTTAGTGCATGCTTCTCCAGTGGGAGGTCATGCGGTAAAACTTAAAATAGTGTGAGTATAATCTGGGTCCTGGAGAGTGGAGCAGAATGACATTCTGCATGGGAAGAGAAAATTAGAAGTTACATTACTTTTTGTCTAAATAAGGCAGAAAAGTAAAGTATTTATATTGCATCATTTGTAAAAAACAGTGTTTGACAAGATGCACATGTTTCTGAAACAAAGGCTTTGAATAAACGTGAATAATGCACAAAGAAAATCTTCTTGGTCTCCAGAGTGGAAGGAACAGATTTGAGTCTACAGTTTAAAAAAAAATACTATCCACAAGAAACCTTTTAATCAATATACCGATTACCGAATTCTTTTTTTGTACCTGTAGCACAGCAGTGTGATTTTTTTTCTCAGAAAGCTTTAGGACAGTTCCTGGATGGCATTTCTGTGTAGTACTTGAAAAGAATGGAAGAAACAGCCAGTGCTACTCTAGGTCTCCCTGGAGAAAATGCCCAATCAATTCATTCCAGCGGAGGAAAAACAGTGGAGGTTCTTTCAGTAAAACTAAAACTGTAAAAGTAATCTTTAACTATATTTAGCGTAGTAAGATTTTTTTTTTTTTCTTGGTACCTTTTAACTAAAAGTCTGAAGCTGATTTTCAACTTACTACACATTTCCAGTAAAAAGTGCTGTTCTTCCTAAAAATACAGACTTGGAGGAGAACAGAATGTTTAGTACCACTTAGCCAGGAGTTGGCTGTGTGCATAACTCCTGCTACAAATGTCTTTCTGCGAATGCTGTTTGAAGCTGGTTATATAGTTGGATTCGTGGCTCGAGAAAGGTTCAGTGTGGGCTATTAAACAAGTTAGTGCTTTTTCATGGGGTTAGGCTTAAAATAATGGATGAATACTGAAGGAGAAAGGCAAAGAGTAGAGGAGCACTAGAAGGCTTGGTTTGTGTGTCACTGCCATGGTGGCACCGCGTCTTCTTTCGTAATGCTGTCGTATATGAACTTGGCATTTTTCTTGGCATGACATTTGGAGGCTGCTTTCCCCCCTCCCCTCTCTCGCTAATTTTATATGGATGTGTGGCCAAGGAGAGATTTAAAAGGCCAGAGAGAGACTCTGTCATTCTTTAAAATCAATCACTTTTGTTATGTTACACTGACAGTAGTATCCAAAGGAAGATTGAGAAGTATAATGACATATTGCATTGCCTATTTTTATGCCTGTTGTTTTCCTGGATTGGAATGTTCTTAAAATACAAATACACAGTCCATTTTCAAAACACTGTATAAAATCTGAGTCAGAAATAACACATATGTTGGGCCCTTTAGAAAAGTGGTAGTTTGACAAAAAGAAAAGTCAAGAGTTTGTCCATCCTCTATGGTTTTTAGTGATCCTCTGGAGGAAAGATACTATAGAAATAGGAAACATTTCTTTCACGAGTCTCACTGGTTTATTCCACAGATCCAAACTTTTTATTTCTAGAAGATTAAATAGGAAAAAAAATCTTTGTATTTGAAGACGAAGTTTTTGGTTTCTTTCATTATCCTTTCATATGAATAGTATTTAAGATGCTTGAGTAAGAAATTAATATCAGAAAATCAGCCAAAGACAAAGTAGGGAGACATTTATTGAGGGGCTGATGCAGTTACTACCTAATTACTGAAATAATACTTAACATGTCAGGCTCCATTGTACAATTTGTTTGTAATAAAAAAGAATAAAAAGTACTTAGAATAATAAAAAAGCAATCCCTATCCTAGTACACATCAGTTACATGGTTCATTTTAGCATATACATGCATATATGTGCATACACATAAATACCTATACCTATATATATATATGTTCTCATATGTATGTGTGTGTGTATTTATCTCCTTGATTTCATTATTTGATGTCTGTTAGAGTATTTCAGCTTGTTTACACTTGTTTTAGTTAGGATGTAAATTTAAATTGCCACAGCTCACTGGAATAGTCACATGTGTAGACAATGCTTTTGTTTCCAATAGAGAAGGGGCTGGTGCAGTTACTACCTAATTACTGAAATAATACTTAACATGTCAGGCTCCATTGTACAATTTGTTTGTAATAAAAAAGAATAAAAAGTACTTAGAATAATAAAAAAGCAATCCCTATCCTAGTACACATCAGTTACATGGTTCATTTTAGCATATACATGCATATATGTGCATACACATAAATACCTATACCTATATATATATGTTCTCATATGTATGTGTGTGTGTATTTATCTCCTTGATTTCATTATTTGATGTCTGTTAGAGTATTTCAGCTTGTTTACACTTGTTTTAGTTAGGATGTAAATTTAAATTGCCACAGCTCACTGGAATAGTCACATGTGTAGACAAGTCTTTTGTTTCCAATAGAGATGTTATGAGAAACATAATGCAGACTTTTTCACACTTTTCCTTGAATTTCTATTCCTTCACTTACTGAAAGTCATTTTACCTCACAGGTATGTACTGATGTTTCTTTTAGAAAAGCGTCAAGAGAAAATCCATGATGTGTTGCATGTGGCTATGTAAGATGAGCACAGCAGATGCTGCTGACTCTTCACTTCTTAGCATGCCTGTTAATAATTACATTACCTAAAAACATGGGACATTGAGAGTGTTTAACTACTAGCCAACACTGTAGGGATAATACACATTTGCTGTTTCATGTATAACTCCCTATGCATTTTAGTAGTAGTTCAAATCTAATACAAACATATTTATTAACTTTTTAATGGAGTAAAGACTGACCCTGAAGTGTTATAATTTTAACCACCCTGGTGCAGAATAGCAGAGCCCTGTCTAATGGCCTTTGAACGATCACATATATCACTCTGTGGGAGAAAAAAAGCAGATGTCGCCGGTGAAGGTTCCCATCTGATTGCAGTTATTGATGAAATTCTGACTTCAGCAGAAGCAGAGCAGGGTCCTACAGCAGAATGTAAGACATAGCCAGTGCTTTAATTGATTACAACCTCCCCATTCAGCACAAGTCAAACATTTCAGTCTTCCCTGATCTTGATTTAATTTGTTTAAATGTCGTGTGCAGAAGTGGTGGGGGCTGTTGGCTTCTTGACAATCTCGTTGGCATTTGATCAGAGTTGAACATTGCTTGCACTCACCAGGAAAAAAAATGAGGAAAAAATTGAGTATTCAAAGGTAGAGCTTGTGCAGGAAATGTTACCATTTACTGTGTAGTTACAGAAGTCCCCCCCACCTCCACTGTGTCACTTAACCCCAATTTAGATGAGGAAGAGATATGACATCTGCCAGCTGTATAATACTGAAAGGACATTCAGTTTATTTCTGCTCAAAGACTGTGTGGACAGCCCACTATGTTTTTGACTTCAGTTTCTATCAGAAACAAAAGAAATGTCAATCCAGTAGGAGAGAAAACAGTGACCCCAGTCAGCCTGCAGAAGGTGCAGGAGTGGCTTCAAAACTTTTGCCAGCTTACAGTTACTTTAACACTCCCAATTCAGATAGCACGTGCTTGGAGAATTGTTCACTGTCCTGCCAGATTCTTTTGCTGTTTTGGGTTTTTTTTCAGTTCTGCTCACTGAGGTTAGGCTGAAAGCAGCACAGTAACCAATGAGATAAAATATAGATAACTCAGCATTTGAGTGAAAGGGAAAGATTCTTCAAAAGGGATTAAATTAATTAGAAAACAAAAGTCTTCCTTAAAAGAAAATTATTCATTGATTTTTTTTTTCTGATTGACCGTAATCAGAAATAAGCCTTTCTGAAAATTGCAGCTGTTGTTCCATTGACTCCCAAAATACTTTTGATTTTTCTTTTTCATCATCAGCAAGGACTGAACTCTTCCTCCTCCTCATATATCTTTTAAATACCCACATTTTAATCCTTAGAAAATGATTCAGAGTAATTGGCACCATGAAGTCCCATACTTATTAGCTCTCACTGATTCAAAATCAGGTTTGCATTTGAAAAAAATGGTGTTCTTAAACATTATAACTTCAAAACTATCCTGCTTTCTGCAAATCAAGTTGAGTTCTTCTCAATTACATATCATCCACAAAATCAAGTTAAAAACCAAAGGCCTGATTACTTTTATAAGAACATAATAATGGTTGCACTGAGTCAGACTGGATGTCCATCCAGGTCGGCATCCTGTCTGCGTTAGCGGCCAGAAGTGAATGTGGAGGGACAAATAGAAGAGCAAGACAAGTATATGGGATACTTTCTTGAAGAATCCCCAGCTATCAACTATTTCATCTCAGGTTTCCTGAGCCAAACATAGTCTTCATGTATTTAGACACCCTGGGTGGCATTCTTTATCATGGACATGTCTAGTTTTCCCCTAACCCCATGTAAGCTTTCAGCACCCACAGTGTCCTTTCAAAAGGCTCTTCCGTTTTGAACCTGGCTTCCACAGGTTTCATTTGATGGCCCGTTGTTCTTACTGGACAAGACATAAACATTGAATCTCCACCTACTTTCTCCAAGCCATTCAAGATTTAGTAAATCTCTGTCATACTCTCCTGTGTCAGCTCCATGCAAAACTGAAGAATCATAATTCTAGTCATTCCTTGTATAAAAGGTATTCCTTACCTTTCGTCATGATACGTGATGTACTTTATTGACCTCTGAAGCTTTTCTACTTCTAACAGTAACCTTTTGCGATGGTAGGATCAGAACAGTACTCAGGGTGTAGAACGTCAGGACTTCCTTCTCTAACCTATAATATCCTTCATTTGTGTTTGGCTATCATATAGAGAATTAAACTGATTACAGCAGAACCTTCCCTTTAATTGTTTTTCTAATTCAGAAAGAAAAACCCCACCAGTTAGGAAATATGGAGAACTTTAGAATTAAAATTGTGGGACTTGGAGGAAGGGAGAGGGATTCAAGGCTCCCTAGGAAGAGGAGGGAGGAGAAAAGCATGGTACAAGAGCTGAAAAAGTGAAAAGCAGAGACTGAGGATGGCTTAGTGTTACATAATATAAATATATTATTTCTCTTCTCTTTCCTCTTTGCAAAACTTACATTTGGAATAGAAACGGTCTGCAAGTTTTTCTTGAGCTTCTTTTAAATTTGTCTTTCACCTTAACCTTTTTTTTGACATGGAGGAACCTTTTTTATCTAGATATTCACAAACCGGGATCTGTAGGTTTTTTCCTAGTACGCAACTTTAAGAACCAGATAAAGTGCCCATTAGGTAATAAAAAAATTTAGAAAGTTAGAATCTGAATGGTTTGTTAAAAGAAGAAAAAAGCTGAAAAAAAACTCATCATGCCCAAATTGTTAACACATGCCAAGATAGCCTCAGTGAAAGGAGGAGGCAATCGAATGAAAAAAGCACTTCAGATGCATGAAACACGGGCATATCAGGATTCTCCACAATACCTGTTAAAACACCGCTCCCTCGAGCAAAGCCATGGCTCTGTGCTTTGAAAGATAACCATATAGCCAATTTTCCTGTTAAATCGATAAGCCTTCAAAGATAAAGACACACCTCTAGGTTGGTCTCGCGGAGTTTATTATTTTCCAATCCCACTCTATGTCCTCATTTGACATATTTAGTCATGTGAGATGCTCCTCCTGATGTCTCGCCTTCCCTGCCAAGTTTTCAGAATTAGAACCACAGTTGGAAGCCATACGAATAATCTCATTTTATAAGCAGCAGATCCACAGATCCAATGCACAGCAGAGACTGGACTATCTAATATATCCAGTCTGCTTTAATTTATTTTATGTATACTTATCCAGCTTTTTCTAAAAAGTGTTGAGAACCTGTCACCTAAACCAAAAGCACCGTGTGCTATTTATTAACGGATTCAGCGTTTCTGATAAAGCCTGGGTCTTATGCACTGAGACTGGCTATTCAGCATTGAAGCTGTTCCCTTTAGAACAGTGCTTGGAGGGTACCCAACAGAAGTAGTGCAGGCACTTTCCCTGATTTTATAGTTCAGGAGCTGATGTTATTTTTGATGCATACAAAGATGAGAAGGAAAATATAGAACTCAAAGCATTATTAAACCAGATATAGTAAGGCATTCACTCCTCCACCCTGATTCCAGCATCCAGATACCTTTTCAAATACGATATTGTGAGAGGTGTAATCTGATTCACCGTATTCCAGATCCCCAAATCTTATTTGTTGTTCGGACATGGGAGCAGTTCAGTCCCAGCAGTTGTCCCCAGCAGCTGAAAGTAATGCCACCCAGAAAAAGACTCCTGCAGGCCTAGTCCTCTGCTAAAAGTCACCAGTATACTCACGTAATTTAAGCATATTGAGGAATTTGGTCTAGAGCCTTTGAAATGGATATCGTGAGGAGAAAAGAGAGAGCTTGAAGATCATCACAAGTGCACTGTAAGCAGTCATAATTAACTACTCTTGTAAAAAAAAACCACACCAAAAAAACCAGGAGACTGTACAGTGACTTGCAGTTCTCTGAAAGACAGTGCTCGTATTTCCTATGTGATTTGCATTTACGTGCGAAGTATATTGTGAGACAGCCCAGTGGCTTAAAATATTTCATTAGAAACCAATCATTAAGACAGAAAGACCTACATGGGTGCAGTCAAGGGCACTTATTAAATGTGCTTTTGTATATGCTTGTGCTAGTAATGGGCTGTAGGAGTTAGTTCTTCTGATAGTTGAAAAATAAAAGAACAGTAACAAACCCAATACTTTCTTACCTGGTGGTTCCAAGTTCCCTGTCATAGATGTTAGCTAGGGTTTTTCTGTTGTTTTTACGGAGAGGAGTTTTGAAACTGTTTTGTATTCTTTCTGAGCTTTGCTGCAGTTAGCAAAACTCTGTAAAGCATAGTATCTGGCAATATTATATCTCTGTAAACAAAAGGTCATTACTGCCCATATTTTCTTTTATTATTGCAGTTTTGTTCAAACAAACAAACAAGAAACCCACAAGTAAACATACCTCTGTTACTCTGAGTTGCTGGTGAGACAAATATTGCAATGCTGTGTGGGTGTCTTATAGCAAAGAAGTGATTCAAACTGAGGTTTTTGAGGGTTTTTTTTTAATCACATGATATTAGTATTTCATAATAGCACTAACGGGTAATTCTGTGTATTAAGCACTGTAAGAAAACTTGGGCCCAGAGTCACAAAAGCACTTAGGACTTTGGAATTCAAGATCCCCTTTATGTGAATCCAGGACATGATGTCCTTGCCGAGATGTCATAAGCTGACAAACATTGCCAGGCATCGTCTCTAAAACTGTGAGTAGTATGAGAGTATTGATCCTTAGGGGGTGCAAAATTGGCTTCAGTTCACTTAATTCACCTGAATATTCACATTTATAAACCATACCTAGTCCTTAACCCTCGTGCATAATCCTTCAAATGTGCATGTGGTTACTGGTGATTCAGAGAAACATTTGTGCCCTGTCACTGCTTACAGTAATTGAAGTCCTGGTCCGTTTTGATACGCAAATGTGAGAAGGGTGAAGTCTGAAAGCTTGAAAAGCTTGTGACTCACCAAGCATGAGTAAGGACTGAAATACAAGTTTTGAACAGCAGCATAAGGTAAAATGCTGCTGGAAAATTTAGTTTCATTGTCCAGTTTGAGTATACAGCATATAAATGAAGCACCGCCAACTGTAGCAGGGATATTGTGTGTTGCACAATACTTGACTGTATTTTTAAAGCCCTAGCTGTTGGAATCACGTGATTGTATAAATTTTCCACTTTAATTTGTATAAATAATTGTATTTCTAGTGATTATTCCTGAAAGTTTGACAACAACACTCCTATGGAATGAATTCTTAGAGGGGGAAAAAAGACCTTATAATTTATTGCTTTTTACAAGTCTCATATTTTTAAATTGTTTCTGTAATTAGTTGGAGTTACAATATTTGAATACATGAGTTTTGTCAATATTCTGAATTTAAATGAAATTATATAAAGTTTTTTGTTTTGTTTTTTTTTTAATTTTGTTCATTTGCATTCACTACTAGTGACCTGGTTCACAAATATTTGAACAGTGATGTTACTGGTGGTGTCCTACCAAAAATCATACGTAGTCTTTACACTGCAGTGTGTAACGGTATCTTAAGATTAGAGGCATGATATCTGCTAAACTGGAAGGAAGGCTATGCATTTCTTTCTCATCTCTCTCTGGTGAAGAACGATGCAGTTGTAGACCCTGCACTCTAGTTTCCACTACGATTCCAGAGTTACGGTAGCACAGCAGTGGGAAGGCATGTCATAACAACAGCTGATCTTCAAACTGTTCCAGGAATAACTGAAATAACTCCATTTATTCATTGAAATATTATCATCAGATAATCTAATTATGGAACTTGGTCTCCTCTGCCTTTAGGTTTTCAAAAGCAATCCTCTGTTTATCAAGGTTAGTGCAGGATTTTGACTATTTGTTGAATACCTTCCCTGGCTCATATCTACCCACATGCAAAACGTGGGGGCAGGAATGTGCAGGATGGCTCATCTTATCCACAGAGGACCAGTTTGGTAATAATCCAGGATGCTGATCTCTCAGATCGAAAAAACTAGTGGTTCAGAGAGAGGGTTGGATGCTGGGTATGTTTTTTGAATCTTGTTAGTTTTGAAAAAGAATTTGATTGGGGCATCATAACTGACACCAGAACTGATTTAAACCTGTAAAATGAGAGAGAGAGAAGTGGGGAGGAGGGGGGGCAGCGAGGAGAGAGAGATTCTCTGGACCTTGAAAGGACAAATAAGTTTTTGGTTCCCATCCCTCTGGAGAGCCCCAGCTTATTTAAAGGCTGAAGTGAGCTGTGGAACTGCTTAGCTTGTTTTTAACTTCACAGAGCTGGAAGAAGCATTGAAGGAGTAGGATTTCTCTGTGTAGCGATGAGCCATATGGGGAGTTAGTGTAATATCTCTTTGTGGGGAAAGGAATGAAACAAGATCGTGATTCTCTGTTCCTTCTTTAGAAAGTCCCTCATTATAAGACTTCTGCTCCTGGAAAAGGCTCCACCCTCTGACATGCAGAACCAACCACCTTCTTAATAGCAGATACTCCATTATAACACACACACACACACGGTTTGGCTCCATGCCAGGCTGTAATTTGTTTTTGACATCTATCTACTGACTAATGTGACAACCCACACAAGTATTTATTTCCAGAAGGAGGAATGCGTAATGAGAGCAGTAGCTCTCCCAAGTTCTGAAGAGCCGTTTAATGAAAAGGAGGGGGAAAGAGCAGCCTCCCACCCTTCCTCCCAAATGACAGGTTTTTCAAAGCCCAAGCACCAAATTCAACAACTTTGAAGTTGGCCTTTTGCATTTTTTTAGCTACCATTTTCTCTCTGCTGTAACTTCACAGAAGCTGGTATTTGTTCTTTGTTGGGCTGGGGGTATTTGGGGACTTAAAAGAGAGATGTTGCCAGAATGCCAATGGCTGAGAGCTAGGCGAAAGGCTGGATTGCATGCTGCATTGCACATGAATACCACATGCTCCTGCACACTCAGCCCGCTTTGGCTCCCTAAGTCTGATTAAAATACAGAAATCCTAGAGCAACAAGGCAACCATTAGAAATTCTGGCCGTACTGGAGGCCCAGGAGCCCTAGCAAACCTAGCAACTACTGCAGGTAAAACTCCTGAGCAATTCAAGTCAGAAACCAGGCTGAAGGCTTTAAGGGGGAGGGGGGGAGATTTAACTGTCTGAAGGGATGACCAAAGGAAATAGAGGATTTGCTATTTCATGAGCGCCTCATATCAAGGCAGGATGCCTTCTCTGGAAGTCAAGCTTTACCTGAAAATAAGTTGTTAGTCTCTAATTGGTTGAATGCTATGGTGGTGTTATATGAGATGTCAGACTAGGTGAACTGGATCATCCTTTGTAGCCTGAGAATCTATGAATGGCGATGTGTTGGGTTGTCTTCCCTTCAGCTGTACTACTACTACTACTGGGTCTTTGCTTGGATGGGAATTCATTTACTTCCAGCATAGGTCTGTAAGTACTGCTAAATCTTCTAAGTCTGCAGACTATGCATGTTACAGGTACCTGGTTGATGTGCTTATGTTCTTTTAATTTGCTCCTAGTTATTATTATTATTATTATTATTACATTAGTAGGTTTAAAAGCAAAACCAGTGATAGAAGAGTTTGCAAAGCTATTTTACCAGAGCAATGCATCTTACTGAAAGTTTAACACAGTGCCACAGGCGAGCTTCCCTCTGACTCAGCTCTTTATTATGAATAACTGTTCATTGAATATAGATTTAGTATAACTGAAATGGGTTTTATTTGCATACCATTAGTTAATATAATGGGTTAATTTTATGGGAGGCAACTGTGTCCTGGGAAAATGTCCTGACCTGAATCAAGAGAATTTGGCTTCAGTGCGCAAAATTCTGAAGGTAAAACATAACTTTCTGGTGGGTCCTCTGGCCCTGTTCATTTTTGTCCTAGTATTGAGCTGGGTTCAGGGATCAGTAGAGCAAGCATTGCATTTCCCAGGAATACGACAAGCTGATTTGGCCCCAGACATACGCTGAAGCAGTCAAAAGTGCTCCCTTATCTTCTACCCCACCTGCAGTGCCCTCTGTGGGTATGGGTATCCTCATGGAGAAAACCAGAATCATCATCCCTGTCTTCCGGGAAAGGAACGTCTGGGTTAGCAGGCAGCTATTCTCTGTAGCTGGGAAAAAGGTGTAAGTGGCTAGAAGCTAAAGCTGGAAATAAGGTGAGGATTTTTAAGAGTGAAAGTCATTAACCTAGTAAAGCAGTAGGTGCTATTACTTGAAATCCTTAAATCGAGATTTAACTTTGGTTTCAGAATGGCTTCTGGGAAGAAATTGTAAGCTTCATGCAAGAATTCCCGAGTTAGGTTTTCTGGTTGGTGCTATGTGATAAGTTAGTTAAATAATCCTAAAGTTGCCTTAAAACATTTAGCTGTGCATATAGTCATGTCCAGACCAGTCTGTGATAACCAGCAGGGTGTGATAGCCCGTGAGATGGAAACCAACAGTGGTCCAAAGGAGTTCTGGTGTGTACCTGCACCAATGACTTTTGTCCCTTCAACAGATTTTCTGGTAGGCATGCATTACTGTGCACGTCTAGTCAAGCAGTTTTGTGCTGGAACCTGACTCACACCAATGGCTTGAGGCACTGGTGGACAATTAGCAAATAAGAAATGCCCTACAGATCTGACAGGCTTCCTCTAGCAGTCATTGCAAATGCTCTTTCATTGGAGCTTGTTCCAAGAAAAATGGAACCAGTTTTGGAGTGCTTGGGCCAATCTCCAAGGTAAATGTGACAGCTTTTCAGGGACAACAGTTCCTCAAGGTGCTAATAAAGTTGTGCAGCCCTCATTCATTCTTGCCCACATGCTAGGAAACATAGCGAGAGGCCAAGGAAAATAAAAATGCTCTTGTAACTTCTGTTGTCTCGTGTGTTGGAAGTCAAACGTGGTGGCAGGCAATGCTTAAATGCATTCCCATTCCTGCAGATGGCCGTGAAAGTTTGTTATTGCCCTTGAAGGGCTTGTCTTTTTCATAAACAATGTATTTTCCATAGTTGCTTGTGGTCCAGCAGACACATGCCTCTTAATATTTTAATATAACACATTGCAGAGTAATTGTCCTAAAACTCACTTACCTTTTCTTACTGTATCAGGCCCAAAGCCTACAGCACCTTTCCTGTTAGTTATCGGTCAGTTGAAAGAAACTAGGCATTGTGAGATTTTTTTTTTTTTACTTCAGCATGAAAAGGGTTTAAAAGTCACTTTAACAATATTTCTGTGTAAAATTGTAAGACATTTACTCTCATATCGCCAGCTCTTAAAACAAATCACGAGTGATTAAAAAATAATGGAGGTATCTAATTATAGTTTAGTCACAATGATGTGACGGCAGATTTTTGTTGCCATGAGCCAACTTTTGCTTGTTCTTGTGCTCTTTGCCAGGACACTGAGTTTGTCCAGGTCATTTTGCTCTGTCTCCTGCATAGCTGTAAAAATCCTTGTTGTTAAGGTCACACCCAAGCTTCAGTGCTCAGCATGAGCAACCTTAACAGTATCAGCCTACCTCTTAACCAAAGTTGTTCTCATATTACATTGCAGCCTCTCAAGGAAAGCCAGAACTTTCCAAGGTAGGAGGACTTCTACGCAAGGCTGTGCCAAAAAGACACGTGCATGTTGTCTGTGTACCAAGGGAGCCATGTACGTCTTAAGAGCTGTTTTGCATTTTGCCTTTAATTTAAAAGCAGAAACAACTAACTGGCACTCTCAGAAAGGGGGAAGGTGAGGTTACCAAGCTTCACAGGCAATGTTGTCCCCCCTTGGGGAATGTTGGCTAGTCAGCAGCCCACCCATCTGTGGGAGAGATTACTGCTGCAGGTGCATGGTGACAGCAGATCCAGTTCAGGGATGGCAGGATATTTTGTCAGATGGCAAGTTATACACCATCATGGCTGCATCAGTCTGGGTCCTGAACACCTGGGCAGGAGACGTCTATACCTAAATTGCCTGTCCCTGAGACCAATACACAAGTTCTCCTGCTTTTCTCATTTAGGCTAATTCTTAACATGTTTGAAGCCAAACTAAACGCTAACATCAGCTATTCAGGAGTTTTCTCTGAACATCAGGAGATGTTCAAGGTCTAAGGCATAAAGGCCTGGACTAAGGCAAGGTGAGTCTGATTTGTGGTTTGGGAACAGAATTCCTGCAGCTCACTCCCCACCGAGATATCCCTATTTTATACAAATACATCTCCCAAGATAAAGAACAGTGCATTTACATGACCAAACGTTGCACTGTTTAGTTTTCTGGGCTTGATTCTCCAACCTTCATCACCTAATAGGGGTGATTAAATTAGAAGCCCACATGCCCAGTGTCAATGGAGAGAGACAGACCTCCTCAGAGGAGAGTTCTCCTGTCAGGTGGGGTGATTTTCCCTCTGAGGTGCTTGTCTCTTTCCATGTAAAGCCACTCGTAGGATGTTCCCAGAGAGACTGTGGGTCTGTCAACTCACAGTGGGGTCTGTAGGGTCCCCACGGCGTGACTGAGGAGCCTCATGCTTTGCTCCATGTTTGAGCTAGTTCCCACAATCGACAGTGGAGAAAGCCTCACAGAGCTAGTCTCCCTTGCTTGTAATTACCCTTTATGAAAATAGTGACCAGAGAGAAAGTAGCAGAATCATTTAAATACATTCAATTGGATTTCTTTCTGCTCTTACGCCAGTTTGAACCAAGACTAATTCTGCTGAAGTTGATGGGTGTTAGTCTGCTGTAGGAGAGAATAAAGCTCTGTGAGCACATAAACTAAAGTAGAAGTTTCTTCTGACTCTGTAGTCCAGCAGTGCTCTGAGCTGGAGGTGTGCCAGTTTTAAATCTGCAGTTACTAAGTTCAGTGAGGAGGGAACTGCAGAGGCATAAATCTTGGAGTAAGTATCACAAAATTTGAGGCCCTGTTTTCTTCTCCTTGGCCCAATAGCTGTCTTGCTCTGAGAGTGGGCACCTCATCTCCCCTTTGTGCTGGCAGAGGGGCTAGTCTGGACATACACATGTGCCAGTCCAAAACAGTTGGGTTGTTTTTTGTTTTCCTCAGACCTAGAGTTGCTCTTGGAACAGCATAAAGACTGCCCTGGCTGCTGTGAAGCCGTGTTTGTCAGGAGCAAAAGCCTGGTTTTATTTTCCCCTGTACTCCAGTCATTCTGGACTGGGCTTGCCCTGTTTTTCTGCAGCTTATGCATGGGTGGCACTGCAAGTCCTATTATACTCACAGACTGTACGTTAACCGGCAAACTCTCTTAGGAAATTGCTCACATGTCTTAGAGCGCATTTTAAAAAAAAAACACAACACAAATCTCTCAGCTGAGAACATATGTGCCCTGTTTCAACATATGTGCCATCTTTTGTTCATCCACACCCTCCCCAGATAAGCAATCAACTAATAAACTTCTATCATGTTGAGTTTTAGAATGGAAATGCTGATAAGCCCTTAAGTGCAGTGATGTTAATGGATGATACTGGTAAAATAAATAGCAGGAGATCCAGTCATGCTCACCGCTAAAATACTTAGGAGCTTCACTTTCTTTCCAGCTTGGAAAAGTTTCCATTTACAGATTGCTTTTCCCATTTATAGATTTAGCTACTGCTGAATTCAGCAGTCTTTGTCTCTTGCCACTTTGCCCACCTTCACATTAAGAAAACATGTCTGATGCTGTACTTACTTCTTCCTGAAACTTGTAGTTAAAAAATCGAATGCATTTGCCTTTAGCCTAGCACAGCACTGCATTCCAGCATATATTGCTTTTGGTTCCTGGAAAGAATGCTGTCAAAAAATCTTAACTTTTGAATGCCTTTCCCTTAATGTCCTGTTTCTTGTCTGCTCTCTCCCTTTGCATTTGACTGATTTTTTTTTTAATCATTTTTGTTGAGTTTTTTTTGGATGGCTCCCGTTCTTGTGGTTTATTTCTTATTTTTCATGTCAGCGTAAGACTCAGGGTAGTGTCTTGTAGGTGGACGTATCTACATGGGGATGTTAGTGTATATTAAGCTGAGGTGTGAACTTGCAGTGCATAAGCTTTTTTGGTAAAGGTTGTTTGTAGGTAGAAAATGTTACTAGAATTATTAAATATAACAATATAAGAATTTTTATAATCAAGAGATTTATTTTCCTTGAAATTACTGTTAAGAACACAGAATTAATTCCCTGGCAAGCTATAAATGCTTTAAGACAGGTCAAATTTTAGATCTGAATGACTTGACAGAGACCTATAATCCTCTGAGGGTTGAGAGGGTAATTTACTCAGTGTGTCCATGCAGTCTTTAGCCTCTTTGCTGAGTCTGCATATTGTCATGGGTTATGTTGTTGGCAACGGTCTGCTGGAAACGGGACTGTTTCCACGCAGGCTGCTGAACACCCAACTGAAGAAAGTGAGTGTTAATTACTACTGGAAGTAGTATTACTACAACTTGTTGGCCTAGCGTGAAAGGCACAGTGGCTTTTTACTTGGCTCCTTTGGCCGAGGTGCATTGTCCTAATGGGCTCTCGCGTGTGTTCTGTTTCTTTCTTTTGCTCTTTAATCCCTTCTTTTATGTTTCCCGGTTTCCTCACAATTCATTGTGAAGTTGCCAAGCCTACGCCCACAGCTGCTCAAACACCACGCCAGCACTCTTCTGGAAGGGTGCTTTTCCCTCCTGCTTCACTCTTCCTCCTCACTGCCTCCTCCTGCCGCGTTGGCCCAGTTGTTTATGCCGCTAGGGTGTGAACTGAGGTGGGTAACCGATCTGCGTTAAAACCTAGATTTTTTTTCTTTGCCAGGTTAGCTTTAATTAGTAGAGCTACTGGTTTATTGCACAGCTATCTGAATGCTGGTGCAGTCACATAGGTCGGGATGGCACAGGAGGAAGATCAAGAGACCAGGAGACAGCTTCCTTTGGAAGCACTGCGAATTTATATCGGCGTACAATGCTTGGTAAAACATGGCCTGTTCCCCTCACCTCCTGGAGAAGGCCATCATTATTAGGCTTTATTTTATTTTTCCACAGTTCCTTTTAAAGGCTTTGGTTCTTCAGAAAAAAAAGGAATAAAAGCAGGGACGAAAGCAGGAATAAGATGATACGGGGCTGGATGCAGTCACAGTATCGATAGAGAAGCTGTGCAGAGAGCTGCTACTTCCACATCGAGTGTTGTTAACATCCTCACCTCCTGCTCAGCTGGAATCCACTGGAATGAGCAAAGCATAATTTTGCCCCTTATTTACCCCATTCTTTTTCTACATCATGCCTTTGCAGTTCACATAGCTGCAGCCCAATCTTATCCCAGGACGAGGATTGCACCCCCAATGATTTTGGAACGTGGGGACTGGAACAAGGACTTCCTTTTTCTTTCCCACTTATGGCTTGACCTGTATTTGAACTTGGATCTCTAGGGGCTGCTGCACAAACCTGCTACAGAACTCCATGGCCGTGTCCTAATCCTTGGCTTCTGCTCTGAAGAGATGTAACGTGTTCCACTCTTGCAGAAGAAAAGGCTAGCCCAAATGGAAATGTAAAAAAAATCGGGTGCGCTGCAGAACTGGAGAGCCAGAGCATCAGTTTTTACTGACCACTTTTTGTGTTCAGCTTCTTTGCAAAATGGCTTTTATCAGAAGAAAAGCTATTGGCTGTGATAAATGTTCCAGGCAAAGGATCTGAGTGACTGATTGAGGCAGAGTTTGTATTAAGTGGCTATGATGTTTTGCACTCCATAGCACACAATGGGAAATAAGGCCAAGAAGATGTTGTTTATTCTGATCCTTAAATGTAACGAAATTGTGAAAAAGTTTGCTAAAGCTTCTCTCATTCTCTTCTCGCCTTTCTTTTGTGCCCTTGAATCCTTTCTAAGTGTACACACAGATCTATGTCACTCTGTGCAGCACCCTATATAGCTCTCATGGCTGAAGTATCTAAGTGCTTTCCACTACCATAGCAAGAAAATCAACATACAAAATGTCTTTCTTTCTCCTGTCGCTGTTCATGGGAGTAGTTTAGAAACTAGTTCAGACACTCACAACTGCAGACTAGCATCTAAATTTTGCAGATAATTTCCATTTTATCTGTGTGTTATATAATCATCTCCATCTTTATGTGTGAAGGCAATGGAAGAGTTACTGTGTAGTGTGTCCTTGCTTTCTCCTTAGCCATTGTGTTCCTTTCCTATTGTTGTTTTGAAGTGGGCCCAGTCTGTTCTTTCTCATTCTCTCTTCTACGTTCCGTTTTATTTACTGCCATTGGCATGATCTGCATTATTTATTGCTCGTTACTCTCTCTTTGGCCTCTGGAATAATGGTTGTGTAGTGTCTTAGTTTCATCCTAGGATCTACACAGTCCTTCATTAGCAGCTCCTTTGTCTCTTTTTAATATTCTTTCCCAACACTGCTGCTGTATACCTTTCTTTCCCTTTAAGCATTATCTTATCATTTGCATTTCCATTAAGTTAGAGTGAAAACATATCATTCCCTTGTTTCTTAAATTTACCCAATATTTTCAACATCTGCTAATATATTTGTACAGTTCAGTCATTCTAAATAGTTTTTTCATGCATTCTCTGAAGTCTTATTAAAAGAAAAATATTACATGCTGTATCCCCCTCTTATTATGACTGATCAGTTATCTGTGTCTAGTCAAGTGGTATTACTTGTGATTCTCAAACTGTAAAAGTTTGCTTTTGATTTTTCACATGTATGTACTTACACAGCATTCTTTGTCAGACTGGGGGGATTAGGGAGGGGAGGTTAATTTTTTTTTTTTATCTGTCTAAACCACTCATGTCCCTAGAGGAACTAGGCCGTTATATGTCCCCCATAAAAAAAGTAGCGCATTGCATAGTGGTCTGAGCACATGACAGAGGGCTTGGAGTTCCTAATTTCTGGTATCCCCTACTTCTGTAAGGGGTGATATTTGATCAGGTGGCATTCATTCAGCCAGGTTTTGAAAATTACCTTGTGTTTTTGGTAATCCATTGTTTGATAATCTACCTTTTTGAACACCCACTTCTCGAAAGACAGAAAAAAACCACTCACTGCTGTTGCTGCCTCAAGTGCTGCGGCAGCCACCCTGCCTGCACCTTCATCCATAAGGTTGGATAAACAAGGCGGTTCGACTATTCAAATTTATGTTTTGGATAGGGCACATGGCAAATGGAGTGGTGCAACTGAAGGAAAAATGAAGTGAGGAGTGAGGGTACTGTCTTGATGACTAAAGTTTTGGGTTTGCGATGTCAAGGTTCAATTTCCAGCTTTGACTTTGTATGTCATGTGAGTGTGTCTCTGTGGCCTCAGTTTTAGCTCCTGCAGCTTCCTTCCACGGGTGTACTCAGAGCTGCTACCTCTGGAGGGGTTTGATCGGTTCAAAGGGGTTTCTATGAATGATGCGGGGATTCTTGGAGATCCTGGGAAGGGACAGAGAAAGGCATTGAGACAGTCATCCTCTGTATATTAAGGTGTATTAGAAAGTAGGAAGTCTTGAGATGGAAGTCCATTGTCAACTCATCCTTCTAATTTACTTCTGCAAAGCACCTGCACAATTGTTCATCGTTCTCATTCCATAATTTATAATAAATTGGTTTATCTTACGATGCAGGAGCAAAATCTCTCAGAGGCTTGCCACTTCAACCCTTTTCTGTCCATTGACAAGCAGAGCTCTAAGAGCGCTCTTGTGAGAAATTTGGCCCCCTGTGTGTCTCCTCTCCCATTCCTTCCAGCTTCCTTGAACGCCTTTCTTCTTCAGACTTGTAGCACCTCTTTTTAGAGGTGTAGTTATCAGTTGTGTGTTTGTCATCTCTGGCTCTGGGCTTTGCTACATTTCTGGATCTGTAGATTGCTTTTTGTGCAACTTGTGGAAAGGAAAAGACACGTAATTAACTTTGTGTCCTCCACTTAGTTCAATATGTGGCCAGGCCCGCGCACACAGACACAGAAAAATACGTGGGAGCTGTGAAGTCTCGTCTTCATCACCACAAGGGTTCCTTTGCAGGACATTAGAAAATATCGGCAGGCAAGATTAGATAAACAGTGCAATAGCGCACTACCTTTGATTTGACAGCCATAATCCTGTTGGTTTAAGAGGAGATCGTATGACTTAACTTGCCTTTAATAACAAACAAACAAACAAACAGCATTTAATAGATGCTAGCCACTTAATTTTCACAATACCTTTGCGAGGAAGACATGTTATCAAGTTGGGAAACTGAGGCAAAGGGATTTATCTTAAATCTTAGAAGACACCTCTGACTACATTTCAGTTCTGATGTGCTTAACCAGTAGACGACACAGGTCTAGCCAGAGGCTGGGGTGGAAGGACACTACTCACTGTGCTGCCAAGCCATACGGGTTTTTCGTTAGTAAGGTGTGCTAATAGCTGATGGGTTTTGCAAAAAACTTGTTCGTAACCTTGCCTTCCTCTTCTGTCCTCTGAACTAAGCACTCTCTTCAGGTTTTGTGACAAAAGCTAGAGCTCGGTTTCATTCACGTACCAACATTCACTTGCAAAAATGAGGAGGGTCACCCGGGTTCAGGGTGCATGAGCACAGGGTGACTTTGCCTCTGGCCGCTGCTGCCCCGTGCCAGTTGGCAGTTGTCCGCGTGGACACAAGAGCCTGGATTTGGACTGAGGTGCCCAGACGTAGGCACTCAGTTTGGGCTCTTTATCTCCCCTTCCGCTTTGTTTGCTTTCACCAAAGGTATACTTTGGAGTGTCGGAAAATTGAAAGGTTGCTCCAAGCAGTTTCATGACTACCATGCAAATACGCCTGCCGTTGGAAAACAGTAATCACTCCAGAGTAACACAGTAATACTAAAAGCTTGTGCTGTCGGGATGAAATGTGCATATGTAGAATTGCTGGGGAAATGTCTATACAAGGTCTGGAGAGGAGGCAGGGATTTTTTTTTTCTTTGCAACTTATCCAGAATTTCTGATGGGAATACTTCACAACTGAATCTCTGCCTTCCCTTGGGGGAAATGCAACCATTTAACTTCTTTCTTCTTTATATGTATACCGAGGAACTGATGGTTTGATCCCATGGGAAGTCTGTATCTGTTCACAGTTACATTTGTTCATTTCAGGAAGATTCTGTGTTATCTGGGAAAAAGAGGGGGAAAAAAAAAAGAGGATTTGGTTTAGTTTATTGTATTGCCAGTTATTTCTGCCGCACCAAGGAAGATGTGCATTTCCAAATTTGATTTTAAGCTGGGGTGAAGGAGGGAGAAGTCAAAGAAATGATTATCGGGTCTGGGGTGGGGGGGCTGGTGGGAGGAAAATAGGGGGAGGGAATGTGAATCAGGAGGCAGCAGCTTTGAAACTGGATACAATAAATTACTCTGATTTATTGTTTATTTTCCTGATTGCATGCAGTTGCATCTCTTTTTGCCTTGCTTTATCGTAGGAAGCAGCGCATTTTTAAGCAAAAACGGGAAGCCCCTGAGTTCACATCTTGGTCTGGAGACACTAGGATGCAAACTTTAATGACATTCATGCAGAGGAAAAGAAAATAGTGAGGCAGAATACTGAAACAAAGGGAGGCAGGATATCAAGAAATGTGAGCTTTGATGCCATTTAGAAAGGGTCTGGATCCCATGATTTATCTAAAAATGACAAGATGCCCCTCTAAAAATGCAAATGTCTGCGCTGCATCTTGTAGCTATAATGAATGAGTCTTTCACACAATGGAAACATTCAACTTGTTCTAGGGCACTTACTGTGGCTCCATATGCTGAGCTGCACGCTCCTGGCCTTTAATCACTCTTGCCTTTGTTTTTTCAAAACTTAAATTAGAAGCACATTAGTGTTTATATGGTGTACACTCGGGTTTTGGTTTTTTGTGTTTGTTTGCGGAGAGTTGTTTTTTGTTTTTAACATTAAATAAGCCAGATGAATGCGGTCCTCTTGAATACACGGGACACGGCAAATCATGGGAAACTTCAGTTGGCAACAGCAAAAGAATGTAAATTTTGAGTTGCTAATAGCAAGTAGGACTTCAGCTTTGGGGCTAGGGGAGAACCCATGTTACACAGCGGGGAGCCATTTAAAGCCTCCTCTGACCTGCCAAGAGGATGCCTGTATGCTTTCTGGTTTATTTGAAGTGAGATCAAGCCAAAGTTTTCCTTTGTTGTAAGTTTGGGTTTAAAAGAAGCATTTCACACATGTGTAGACTGAGCTGCACTCTCGCCGCTACAGACCTGATCCAGAGCACAATGCACCCCATCTAAAGGCGGTCGTTAACAGGGGCTTTAGCGCAGGCCGCATCTTACTATTAGCAGTTTACTATGCAGTTTTTCTTGGGGTTAAGGCAAAGAATAGAGATCCATCCGTCAAATAAAGTCGGAAACCAACCGCTCTTTCCTTGAAGGTTTTTTTGGGAGGGGTTTATCCCACATGCATAATATTTAATTTTCTGGATGCATACATGCAGCGTATGTGCGAGTGGGCACACGTGTAACTCCGTTGCAAGTTTTAAAAGCTCTGTTTCTGACACGAAAGCAGGCTAATTAATAGGAGTAGGAGACAAAATGCCAGCTTGTATATTTGTTTCCCCTGCAGAAATCGGCCCCCCTGTTAGACTGCTCCTTCTTGATCTGATGTAACAAGAAGAGAGAGTCAGCTGTGAATCAAGCGCCTTGTTCTCATTTCCTTGATCATTGACATGGTTTGAGAGAGAGAAAGGAGGAGGGATTATTTGTGAGGTTATTAAAAAAAAAAAAAACCACCCTAGCTCCCCCTCCTCCTCTCCTTCAAGATGCACAGGCACTTCCAGAATGTTCCATAATATGAATCTGACTTTTCTCATTAAATATCGTCCTCTTTCCCCCCTACTCCTTGTTAGTTAAAAAGTGCTGTTTACAAGTCACTAAGCAGATAATTCCGAGCTTTGACGAGCGGATTGCCAGTTAGTAATACAGTTGAAAACGGCTTGTTTTTTTCAGTCAGCAAGCTGTTTAATGGTTTCAGAAATTAAAGGCTAATTGCACTTGAGTGAATATGTGCTTTTCTAAGCCCACTGTTACCATTATTAGGGTATTTACCAGTTCGGAAAATTCTCTCTTTACATAAATCTGCTAATTCTTCGTTGCTGCCCTGTCCTGGAAAGCAGCCACACTGAGAGTTTTGGCCACATCAGACTGGTGAGCTGGGGTGGGGTTTTTTGGTGCAACTTCAATTGTTGCCTGTCGTCGCATTTCTGCGTGGTGGTTTTGCTCCCAGGATTGTACAAGTTTGTTCACGTAACGTTCACGTTGTAAATGATCCCTTGTGAAAGAAAATTGCATGTCAATATTCTCGTTACGATATCAAGGAGATAAGGAACTTGACTGTCTTCAGGGAATAAGCAAGAAATACAAGGGTAGATTTGGTAGCGGAAAAAGTTTAGCTTTTGTACGCTGCAGTATGCTTCTGCGATATATAAAATTGCTGATGTGTAGAAGAGCTTGGGAATGCTTCTAAAACAGATTTTTAATACCAATAATATTAATGGAAACCTTTCCTGGAGAGCGTGGCTGGTCAGAAAATCCAAAGCCATTGCACCTTAGTAGAAAGACTGTTTCATTATTTCCTGGCATTTGCTTTCTTTCTAATTAATGTCATACACAGAAGGGGTAATCATTCAGCCATCTTTCTAGCTTAGAAAGAGTCAAAGATTAAAAAAAAAACAATTACCCAATGTAATTAATTTGAAAGGGGATTTTGAGGGGTATGTTTAGAGGGAGGGGTTGTTCCCCTCTTCTGTTCCAGGCAGTGTTTGTCATTCTTTGGCGGGAATGACTAATTTATTGTCTGACTCTCCAATCTGGATTCATAGAGGGTGGCTTTCGTTCCCTCCCCTGACACCAAAACTCTTCTGATGTGCTGTGTATTTGTTTGGGAGAGGAAAGAGGAGCGGGGGAAGGGAGAAGGTTATATGTTTCTGACCTGCTTTACTGCTTTTCAACTGAAAGTAAATTAATGCGCACACTAGATTCCCCTCTGCTGTGCTGTTTGGATCCTCGTGCCGATTAAATATTTCACACTGATAGAGGGATGCTGAAAGCACTCAGCTGGTAATGTGGTATGTACCTCAGTGGTACAATAACTGACTTTCAGGTTAAAGTCAAACAAAACCCCCAGTTTGCTGCAGTTTTGATTAGAATGAGTTTCACTTTGAATTTAAATCCTTGAGCCTGCTGCAGCGATGGTTAATTAACTGAGATCTGATAGAGAGAAAGGAATACATTCTTACTTCTAATGACAGGCAGGCAGGAAGTTGTCAAAAAAAAAAAGAAAAGAAAAAGAAGAAACCAACAGACAAAAGAAGCCTTTAAAAAAATGATAATGCTGAGATTGTACTTCAGCACACGTAAACCTCCCTGCCCGTGTTTCACACTCGGCCTCCTTGAGCTGAAAGTCCGCCCCTGGAAAGGCTGTTTCGATCGAGTCCCAGATTTTCCTCAGATATTTTTTAATCCTCCCGACAAAAACTAACACCCGAGTTCCACCTAGTCGGGCAGTTGCTACCCCCTCGTTCATTAATTGCGCTTTTGGGGGCTTCCTTTAGGAGAGGGACGGGGGGGACGACAGGGTTTTGCTGCAGGGAGCAGCCGAGGGGGTGTCCCCTCAGCTCCGCGCAGCGCCGGCCTGGAGGAGGAGGAGGAGGAGGAGGAGGAAGGCTTCCTGCCCCCGGGTACCGCACATCATCCCGCGCCGCGGTGACCCCTCCCTGGGGGCCATGAAAATACTTCTGTCGAGCAATTTCTCCTCCCTCCCCTCCTTCCTCCCCATCCCTTCCCCCGCCCCAGCTTGGGCGTCGCAGGGAGAGCGCTTGCATCAAACTGACAGGTCATTTACCGAGAGATTGGCAGGAGGAACTACCCCAGCCGTCCTTAAAAACGCTCCTCCTTGCACCTCCTCCTCCTCGGTTGCACGTCTTGAACACTGCTACATCGAAATAGAGTGTTTCAGGAACAGTGCATAAAACTTCTCCATGCGAGGGTCTTCATCCTTGGTTGTATGAAAACACGTTCTAATGTCTTCTCTTCGGGTACAGGCAACCCGGTGCCCGAGGGTTGCATGCGAAGGGAAGCATTTTTTATGGGAGTCCAGGGATACAATGCAGACTACGGAGCCTTTCGCCTCCATAAACATCCACCAAACTCCTGTGGGTGCCCATGTATGTGTACGTATGTATGCTCAGCCGAAGCCCTGCTCGTTTCTGTTCCGGTGTGGAAAGTTGTGCAGGTGGTTGGTTCGTGACTTAAGGCGCAGATCAGGCAGGATCAGCCGTGTATATAAGTAGCAACTTGGAAATACATGAGAAACACATGGAAATTGATAGGATTGTACCGAAATCCTGAGACGCTATACTAAAGTGCCATAGCTGGTGGCCTGTCCGCAATGCATTTGTGTGTTGTCACTCTTTGAATATTAAATATTCCGTCGTTCAAGAGAATTTTATTGTGACAATTGAGTAAATGAACAGAGGTCATGGCCCTCATCGCTGGAGAAGTCTGTTCAGCTGTTTTGCATGCAGGGCCTTAGATTAGTGCCGAATATTAAATTATTAATTGACAAGCCATCATTTTGGTTTGAAAGTGGGTTGCCAGTCTTCTGCAAGCTAAATAAACTCTCAGGGTTATGCCAAATATTTTCTCTTAGCCATGGAGCCACTAAGGAAAAGAACCGATATTGCTCTGAAAACAATTGCAGTTTTTCACAGCGAAACTGCTTTGTCAGGAGAGCATCGTTCTAGAAAGATTAATGGACTGAAGTCTCTATCTACAGCATGTAGGTGTTAAAATGTAAATGTGATGGACAGTGAATTTTAGGTCCTTTTTAAACAGGCCTTGTATTTTACTAGGAAAACGTGAAGGTTTGTTGAGAGGCATGCGTCTATTTTAAATCACTGCCGTGGCGAAGAGCAGCCGGTAGCCGAGTATTCCTCCGTTGTAGAATATGACCACATTCTTATTTGAGATGTCTGTGCAAAGTGAAGTTGACATCAGATCGGTAAGGATTTGCAGACGTGATGTAAGCTGCAGCAGAGTAAAAATGGAGGAGCCAAAAGTGATGCTGTCCGTGCTGAGTCTGGCTGGAGTACGTGCGCACGCGTATGTGCGTACGTGTACCGTATTGCTCAGTGTGCGTATCACAACAGCACAGCCGCCTTCAAATCCTTTCTCCCTTTGCTCTTTCCATTTCTTTATTCACTACACAGAATGATTCATGGTACGTGATGGGAGAAGTAGCGTTTGAGTAACTGCTAGTAGGGGAGGCTAAAACTGTTGCACGGTTGCCGTCTCAGCCGCAAACCTTTACAGCACGGACCTCGATAGAAAGGAGGGGTTGGGGAGAGGGCTTACGTGTACAAACAAATAGGAAGGCCAGAGTTATTTTGATATATATGGAAAAAATATTAGCTCTGCTTTGAATAGTTGAGACCGTGCCACGTACAAGATGGGAAATCATAAACAAGCAGCAGCTTTCCAGCACATTGTGGTGTGTTTGCATGTGACTGGCATACATATTTCAAACTCCGGTTTGCCTGTGGCATCCTGCAGTGAAAATGAAAGTTGTGTTGCTATTGAAAAGGCACTGCTTCAAAATTGGTGTATTGTGAGGACTGTTGTGCTGTGGATGAGAAGCAGCGACCTACTTTCCAGCATTTAAAGCCAATATTTTTTTCTTTTTTTTTTCCCTCTTTTGCCTCTTCCATTATATCAGCGCGTGTTTTCAGCTGCAGTGTCCAAAGCTTGCTTAGTTTCTTATTATTCATCATTCCAAAAGTGTCAGAGAATATGTTATGCTGACTGATTCTCAAAATGCAGATTTTATCTCTCTTTAAAAACCAAGACTATTCTTTTAATTAATCTGGCAGAAATAGAATACAGCAGATGTAGGTTTTGTTGAGGATTTTTTTAATCTTTCATATCATAATCTTTGTTTCTGCCAACACTCCTTTATCAATGTCTTCACGGGGGTATAAAATAAAAATGGTTGTTACAAAGAAAAACCACGTAATAGCTCATCTCCTAACTAACGTAATCTGATTAAGGGGGGTATTTTTAAAGTTTTGGTAGGTACATTTTCAGAAAATTAATAAATGAGACACAGAAGAGATACTGTCACTGCTTTTCCCCAAACAGACAGTTTTTCTGTAACTCTCTTTTGGAAGGTAATCTTGAGCACCTGATCCTTTGTATATGCTTCCATATTTAGTTTCTAAAATTTGCAGCTATTTAAATAAATTTAGCATAGCAGTTCCCTGGGGAGGTGGCTGGCATGGGCCAATTGGTCCTTGCAAGCCTATCACAGGGGCACAATTTTTTTCCCTGTATTTACTTACAAAAGCCCCAAAACCTAAGTTAAAATGAAAGTTTTCTATTAGGAGATAAATGTTCAATTTTACAAGCATTTAGTATTTATCTCAACTTAGACTGAAACAAGCAGTAACCCTTATTTCCTTAGCTTTTTTTGTTGCGTACACATGAATAGACAAGTTCGTCAGTTCATTAGGAAAATACTAGCACGCATCACACGCAGAGACACACAAAACGAACTCCCTGTTAATGCATATAGGGAAGACAGTGGAAATGGGATGGATGGCAGTTTGAGTAGTGAATTTTTGTCTTTGTTTGTTTGCAGAATTTCTGGTTTTTTACTTCTCGGCACAATTTCCTCCTCTGGAACAAGATAAAAAGCAATCACTTCCTATTGAATTTTGTCAGGAAAGTCATAATCTACTCCTACTTATTTACTTGCTTTTTCCACTGAGCTACCAAGGATTGTAGATCTTTTGGGATCATGGGGTTTCGTTTGCTTGGATGTTTTCTGTTGCTGAACTGCCTGAGAGAAAAGTAAAGCTGTACTAATACCACTAGAATATTACATATTAGGAATTTTATTTCTTTTAAGTGAAAATACGAAATCAGTACAGTAACACTGAGTATTTCTGCGAGAAGTTTTTCATTCAGTAATCCAAATGTTCACATGCCTGAGGACAAACATGAAAAGACACTTCATCGATACAGTCACCTATCAGGGATAGCGAATGCTCTGAGTTTCACAAAAAAAGAAACCCTGGCGCTACTGACAGCAGCAGCAAACCTCTGGTTGTCTGCAGCAGAGCTAGGATTTCACTCCTGGGCTAAGTCCGGTGAGGTAAAGGATGTATAGCACTGTAACCAAGTACAGCATTTTCTGACAGTCTGTGAGCTTTTAGAGTTTTTCACATGACAGAAATCAAAACAAAAACACAACCACAGAGCTGAACTCTTAATCTGAAAGCTTTGTATTACTGTACAGGTTAATAAGGCACTGCGCAAGGAGGTTTTCGATAGAGCTGGGGAGGGGTAGTGTTCAGCTCTCCTACATGCAGTCATTTTGCATCTGTAGCAACATACCAGTACAAGGAACACCAGTGGAAAACTGTACTACGACGAAACAGAGAAATAGTAGTTTTATACAATTGTGTCGTAAGCAACTTTTTCCACCTACGTAAAACGCACCTGAGCTTCTTGGCTTTCACTTGAGTACTTTTCAGCTAACAGACAGGTGTATTTCTGTACTGAAAGAAAAGTTCTTTCCTCTTCAAAACATCAATGACACGCCAGCAGCAGAATTTAAGGAAAATATTGCCTGTGCTTCCTTGGGATGACTGTTAGGATAATGGAGAATGGAAGGTAAAGGCAAAAATGAACAAAGCTTAAAACAATTTATATGAAGTCACGATTACTCGAATACTGCTGACATAAAAAAAGTCATTTCTTTATATTAAAATATGAAGCAGGTATCTCTGATAAAGTGCATGCTTGCTATTTCATGTAAACACAAAACCTACAGTTCCTGGAGCAAACATATTTGACAATTGAGGCTTTACAGCCTTAAAGCGTATAGTGGATTTAAAGGTAAGAAGGAAGGTATTTTCTTAAAAGTCAGTTAGTTTTGTGCTACAAGGCTTTTACTTTCTGCCCGGAAGTAAGATTTTCAGCCTTGATTCTGGAAAGAACTAAGCATGTCTGTGACTTTATACATACATACACACACACACACATATATATACACTGCATTTTAAACAAGTGAAGTTGACAACAAAACTCTTAATGACTTTAATAGTACAGCAGCAGACCTAGACAGGCAGTGAAGTTTCCTGAAAGGCTACGCGTTAAGATGTAATTGCATTGAAGCCGATAGGACCGGTCAGCAAATAAAGTTAAACGCGGGCAGAAGTCTTTGCAGGGTTCAGTACCTCTGATGTCGGCTCTTGTAAAAGTGAGATGTTTATCAAAAGAGGCTTGAACCAGCACAGTTTTTTTCCACGTATACCTAACCTGCCTAGACGGCAGTAATAAGAACAGCTTCTGAGATTATTTAGAGTGCAACAACTTTATAAAAGTTTTTTTTCTTTTCAAAAGTGAGCATTTTACGCAGACGCTGGCATTTACCATATGGCAACTTCACAGCGCCTATAGAAATCTCAAATACAAGTCTTGTAAGAGATACTATAACAAGATCATAGTCAATGTGTTCCTATTACAGATGACGGAATAGCCACTCTGTAGCAATTTAAAAGTACAACTGTGAAGAAAAACAGAGAACTGCGAGTTAAAATGGGTGCTATGGAGAAAAGTTAGCTCGAAAAAAACCCACAAACAAACAAACACAAAACACTG
>NW_008795252.1:11552369-11552620 GCF_000699145.1 Aptenodytes forsteri | reverse complement strand
GGGGGGGGGGGAAATGAAAAGAAAAAAAAAAAAACCGACTCCAAAGTAAGTCAGGGTGACAGAATACGAGAAGTAAGCAAGCGCTGGGGCGAGGCGAGCACGTGTAATGGATTTTCAGACTAATGGAAGAGAAAGTTGGAAATAGCATTCTTTAAGCCTTTTATTATTAATTAAAGCTGCGGTATTATCTAGACCTACACCGGGATCATGAGTTCCGGGCATTAGCAGATACCAAAGGGAAAAAAAAAAAA
>NW_008795252.1:11538313-11551535 GCF_000699145.1 Aptenodytes forsteri | reverse complement strand
GCGGGGGACTTGCCCCTTCCTCCAAGTGCCGCCGGGGTACGGAGGCTCGCCCCGCTGCCCTGGAAGGGGGAGGGCTTCTCCCTCTGGTGCCCTGGGGACCATCCGCCCCCCAGCGAGTGTGGGTATTTGCCCCCTTGGGGGTACGGGGACTCCCCAGCCCCGCCCGGGGCAGAGCAGGTGCAGAGCAGGCAGGGGAGCTGGGCTGAAGCACGGGGCTGCGGGTGTGCGGCAGGTTTGGGGGACAGGCAGCTCCCCTCACCTGTGACAGCGTGGATGGGGCGTGGGCCCTGGTCGAGGAGACCTGTGCTGAGCAGGGGGGACTTGGCTACCTATTGTTGCTTGCCCCCAGTCGCCCACCTTCTGCGGCTACTTTTCTGATTAAGAAGCGGTTCTCAAAAACGACAAGGTATATGTAAAGAAATGTGGGTTGCCACGTTGTGAGCTTAGGTAGAGCTTGTGGGGATGGAGGGTCTCCTGGCTGTGCCGTCATTTCAAGCATCCCTGGTGCGGTGCCGGTACCTTCCCTCACTTAGGCAGAGGGAGCAAAAGCACAAACTGTGTGGGAGCTGGCAGGCTGCCAGGCTGTTGCTTCCAGGCCCAGGTGTATAGGTATGTTTCATGCTTATGTTCACGGTAATCTAAATATGAAATCAACGGATTGAATTAGTGAAAGGAGGGCAAAAGAGGAAGGGGTGCTCTTTGCCGAACGCATCGTTTTGTGCAGTCCGTTAACAGCCACAAAAGAGAAGTCTTTACTCCAGTCATGGTGTGTGTCAGGAGAGGGAAATGATGCTAATGAAGTTAAAATGTGAAGAAAGTGACAAAGCCTTCCTAAAACTTTGGAGAAGAGGATGTAAACTATTATTGCGAATATTGGAAATGTGGATTTCTTTTCTACTTTCTGCACATAGAGGCTGTGGTAGTCTGGTTTTATTGTACTTTAATTCCCCTTCACAAGCTCAGGATATGAATTTCTAACAATCAGGAAAGAAGAACACAATATGGATAAGGGCAACAGGCAAACTGTACCTGAAGACATTTGTAAATCAAGGTTATGTTGGAATGCACGAGGCTTTTTAATACCCAGGAAGCCCCTTCCTGAACACCGGACAGGGAATGACCGTCACCTACTGCATCCGCTAACAAATGGAAAGCACATCCAACCACTTTGGGAACCACATCGTCCTGTCACTTTTTCTGGAGAAATGGCATCGTCTTTAGCTGTTACACTAAAGTAGCTGTGTGGGGAATTCGATTTTGAATCTCCGTTCTGTATTCATGCTGGGTAATTTCCTTTTTTGAAAGTGTTGTTTATGCTTTATTGAAAAGATACTTGAAGCTATCCCAGTAGATATTTCTTAGAATCCTGGAAAATAACTATATAAATGATAATCATATGAAAGAGAAAAGTTTCAATATTTCAATGGTCTATCATTTTGTGAAGGACTATCTTTTACTGTCACTGTCAGGAGCCATAGGAAGAAAAGAATCAAAACAGCGAAGGAAGAAGCTTGAAATAACATTTAATGTATTTAGCCTGAACAGTGAAATAACAGTCCCAGGTGCTGGAGAACAGTGCCGGTTGGAACAGTTGGCTGCAAACTTGTAACTTCTGCCAGTGTTGTTAGAGAAAAAGACTTTCTAACCTGGTAAGCTGTCGTGCTGTTGAATTATCCGTGGTGCTTCCCATTTACCTTTTCAAAAGGGCACACGGGTCCCACTTCCACCTCCCACGTCCCCAACCACGCTGCGGTCAGCAGTGTATTGCAACCTGCTGGAGCAAAGCCCTGACGCTCGTGCGCATGTTTCTGTTCTATGTTCTCTCCCACCTGAAACAGTATTTGTCCTGGCATTACAACTTTTCTCACCAAGATCAGCTTCATTTTAAGCAGAAGCTTGCTGTTATTGGAATAGCATGGGAATATTGTCCAGCATTTGGGGTTTGCCTTGGTTTTGCTAGAGGAAGAGGTCCAGTGTTTTTCTCTAGAAATGTCTTCACATTGCAAGTTTTCAACAGCTGTAGTTTTGTGATTTAGTATCTCTGATTATGTTAGTAACTTATAGAAGAAGAAGCTGAGTCATGGCAAGTTTCTGAAGCAGAGGACTATAGTGGTTTCATCTTTTGAGAATAGTCAGCAGGCATGGATAAAAACAATTAGAAATATTGAATTGTAAATGTAAAAAAATGCAAGCTGACCTTTGGTCCTAAGCTGTCAGGAAGCTTAGTGCTGGATTGCATGTTAATTATCACTCCTCTACCCAAATTAAATTTGTTTTGCAATGTTTCTTTTTCAGGTCCAATGAAAAAAAAAAATCTATTCTTGCTTCATGCTCAGTATTCTTGATTGTTCCCGGAGTGGTGATTACAAATCAATAGCAGCAACACCTTAGCTACTAGTGCTGTAGTGTCGGAGGGAAATTTCATTGCTGACATTTATTAATAAGCATTTAATTTCTCTTCTTTTTTGTGGCATTGTTATGGCTCAGAAAAGTATTTTTTTTCTGCTGAAATGTATGAAGTTTGTGAGATGGAGGATAATGACAGCTTTCTGCAAACTGGGTTAAGGTGGCAAGCTGATAGTAGTAAATGAGATTACTGGTGTAGTGTAGCCTATTCCTCTGCATCTGCAAAGTGAGGGAAAGGGCAAGGGCATGAAATATAATGTTATGAGTTTCTGAACAGTGGTTTCTGCTCGAAAGCATTTAAGGGGATCAGGATGTGTATACGGTCATCTCAAGTGGTATCCAGCAGGAAGAATGAAATGCAAAATGAAACTCAGCAGAAAAAATAGGGCATCAAACACTATAATCTAAATACAGAACTTTCAAATATAGATAGGATTAAATGTAAGTTTGTTACAGAATTTTCATTTGGGCAACTGCGTGTCAGCATTTTCATTTTAGGCTGTTGTTTACCCAGCAGATTTTTAAAGTGATTTTGAAACGTTGTTGACTGTAATGGAAGCCATATCTGCATTGAAAAAAGTATCTAAATAAATACACGCATAACAGATACTAGACGATTGTTTAGATATTTATCACGTTTTATTAGAAGCAGGAAACGTTGCGATACTAACAAAGATTGAAATCTGTAAGCGTTGGAAATTGTGAGCTCCAGAAACTAGCGCTGGGTCAACACTATTCCTTGGCAGCCTTTCAGTGTCAATCCAGCGTATGAAGACATGACTGATGGAGCTACATTGATGAAAGTGTACGTGCAGGGATGTCATGGCTATAGCTCTTTCTCCGGCTTAGAGAAATGAAGCTTAGAGCTTCATTTGGATGATCTGGAGCAAGTTAGGTTGGCAAAAGCAGAATTTTGCTGGCATAAGCTGAATTTTGCTGGCATATGCTGTATACACGCTAGGAGTGCTTTGCCTTCAGAGAATAGCTATTGCTATTCTGTATAGAGAATGCCCTAGAGCTACTGGATAGTTGTGGGATATCAGCATGCCTGTACCTACGAAGTACTCTTGGTATAAAGAGATTTTAACATAAACCTCTCAAATTATATTTTTATTGTAATTGTATTTATGTGGTATTTGCTATTTCCTATCCTAGCCACCATTTCCTGACTGAAAGCAGGATCTGAGGTTGCTTTGTTGAAGGACAAAGTCCCATCTGCTGTGCTGGAACAATGTACCGGGTAAAGAAAATGCCCCTCTGCTACCTCCTCATTCTCTTCTAAATAGCAAAACTGAGGGCCAGCAGGCATCGCAGAACCTAGTTTGGGGAAAGCAGAAAGTCTTTTGGCCGTTTGAAAGACAGTTGGATCAGCCAGCTATTGGGAGAGCAAGCAAAGAGGGGGGAATACAGCTGTCAGACCACTCGGCTGCTTTTCAGGAGCTGTAGTCAAAGACAAAAGCACTGGAAGGGCGTATCTGCACTGGGCCATGAAGCACCATGAGACGGACACACAAAGTTGCTCCACAGAAACGTGGTGCAGAGTGGCTCTGCAGAGGTAGTCGGTGTCCTGGAAGCAGTACTGCTCAAGGTAACCTTTGCCTCTCCGGCAGCTCCCCTTCTCTAGTTCCAGGAGACGTTGTCTGCAGCTAGCTTAGCTATCTCTGCGCAGGCTGGCGTTGCTGGCTTTAAACTTACCCGTGACGCTGGAGTGAGAGTGCTGCCAGAACTGGCTCTCGCTTTGTCAACATAAACAGTATTCTCTGTATATACCTGTCATGTGCTGTATGTGCCCTGGTCACCTACCGTTAAGTCCCAGAGGTTTTTAAAGTGCGAAGTAGATACTAGGTGGAGGAACATTTGGATACTGCTGTAATAAAAGAGCTGCCTCTTGTCTGCGATCCTGATGTGATGCTCTGTCCCCTATTACTCTATGCGGCTCTTAGAAGACATCTTAGCAAGGCACTGACTCCCCGTCCATCAGGACTCCACAATCAACAGCGTAAAGTCTGCCTCCTGCTCCTTTCCGTGCTTTCCTTCACACACGTGTATTCCCTGGGTCAGCCGGAGAAAAGTTTGGCAAGCTTCCCCATGCACATGTGCTGTTGCGTCTTGGGGCTTGTCTATACAGGGAGGTTATTTCAAAGTAAAATACAGTATGAGGATTTATAGTGCTATAAATTCTTGGCAGGATAGTAAACTGTTCTCCACAAATGCTTCATTAACTCCACAGCTCAAAGAACTACTTGTATCCGTGTTTAGATTGAGCAGGCTACATGGGTATCCATTTTTTTTCAGCAAAAAGTGGCTTTTATACGTGTAGGAGGATGCTCATATATACTTCTTAGCTATCTGTGCATTCAATTTACTAGAAAAAACTGCATTCCAGAAGTTTAAGAACATACCTCTGCCTGTGATGGCCATTTTTCAGAATAATTTATTTGTGGAATGATTTATTGCCTTTCTCTTCACCATCCCACTTAATGTGCTCCACTCTGCTCTCTGTAAAAGTGCTTCCTCCATAATTGGAAATCCACCTGCGTGTATGACTAAGTCTTTTTGGCTTTTATTTATTATTTGTATTGCAGTAGTACTTAGAGGTTTTATTTATAGATATATTTATCTGTATTGGTTATGTGGCTTTTTTCTATGATCCATGTTACCACGGTGTCTGAGTACATGGCAATAGTTAATTTATGCTCACAATATGGAGTTATTATGACTAAGGTGCTATTATTCCACATTTTGCTGTTGGAAAACTGAGAAATAAAGGATCCATTTATGCTTCTTCACAGGAAGCTCCCAAGGCTTGCCTTAGGCAGGATCCCCGTATTGGCAGCCACACTACTGGCCTTTTCGGTCATTTTGAGAATGCCTCAGACATATCCATGCTGCACACGGCATCCTTGGGAACAAGAACTGTCCCACAAGTCCTTGGAGCAAGCTACGGCCCCTTTTAGCTCTTGCCATAGCTCTTTACCCATCTGCCTCATACTTCTTGATCTGCTGCTCAATCTTCAGCATCCACGCTGATCTCGCTGTGCCAAGATGCAGGTGGAAATGATAACCAGTGAGCACAGGGAAGGACAAAAGAAAGATCCAGAGGCTCCATGTAGGTCTAGGGGAGGGGAAAAATGAAGACATTGAATTATGGATTATGACTACCATGGTCAGTTTGGCAATCTACAGGAGGACCGGCAGTCTTGTTGGCATCAGAAGTGTACCGGACTGTCTGTAATGTACCAAAGAAATCATTGTGTTTCTGGAGTCCATGGCTTCTGATCTTACCGTCACACCAGTTATATCTTTCTCCAGGTATGGGTTGATCAGCAGTGGCTCAACTGAATTCGAAGATGTTGAAGAGCTTTGTTGTGGGCTTACTTGAGCTTCATTTTATCTGGCACTGTGCTGGTTTCTGGATGTCTCTCCTGGAGGAACAGAGCAATGATTGCTCTGTGTGGGTGACAGTTCCTACTCAATTTCCCCAAATTGAGCTGTTTTTTACAATCTCCTCAAATGTGAAACGGAAGCTGGGTCTCCTGCCAGGTCCAAATTCGCACTCTGAGCTATCTGCTTCTGCCAGTTTGTGAGGGCAACTTGGTGTGGTAACAGTGTTCTGTTAGAAATAACAATACAGGAGAGAACTACACAGAAAGCCTGTGGCAGGAAGATTTTGAACAGGCAGGCCCAAGGATGAGACGGTTGTGGTACTGCCCATGCTGTCATGCCCATGGGTTCATAAACCAGAGTTGTTGTAGACAGAGGAATTCTGAAATATGGTCCTACTAGACAGTGTTAGAGGAACCTGCAAAGAGCTCCTAAGGACCAAAATCCTTCTCTGGGATCCCACTTGAGCTGCTGTGAAGAACAGTAGCATAGATAGGGAATTTTGCGTCAAGAACTTTGCAGGTATTATGACAGGCAGAGGTAGAGACTGAGATTCTCTGAAGTATTCCCTGTCCTGAATCCCATTGGAAATTCTGCTTGTGGTACCTGGGCCCAAGTGTCTTGCCTGGGGACACACAGATGCCCTTATAGAGCAGAGAGTTGAAGCGGAGTCTTATTAGCATATTAACTACTTGATTAGCCTTCCTGTTTGGTCTCCATGGCAGACACTGAAGGCATACCTGTTGGAGGGACCGTCTGCTAAAGAGCATATAATGCAAGCAGGCAAGACAACATTTGTGGGGGAATCAGAGTGCAGAGAGATGAAGTGACTTCTGGGGTCACACAGCAGGAGAGAGCCTGGATTCATCCATCACAGTCCTACATTTCGTCCAGTGGACCACACCTCTCAGGCTTTCAGAAGGACGTCAGCCACACTGTGAGTATGAGTAAGACAAAGACATTGGCTGATCTTAGTTTTGGACCTCGAAGGATTCAATATCACATATTCAGTCTCCTGGATCATCCTGTGATAGCTTTAAGGCAAGTTATCTTCAGGAGATATTTGTAAATGTAGAAGAGGAGAGGTGGCTCAGCCAAATTAAATTAAAAATAATAATAAAGAAAAAGACAAGGAAAGGGGGAACCCCAAGTATTCACAGCCTCACACACCATCCAGTGATCCATTCTGTCATCGGGGCTTTGCTAACTTTTAAGTCTACCATTAGAATGTTGTAAAGAGCATGGTAATTTTAGGAAATGGATTATAGAGTATGTGTGACAGATTCTGCTTGTATTTACAGCATCTTAGTTGCAGGTTTATTAAGGGAGGTACATGAATTTACTCCATATTTAAATATGGGTAGCTAAGAGCAGGATTTGGCCTTATGACTCTGATACATACCCCGTAAAAGCACTTTAAAATTTGTATTTCTTGCTAAATAGCATAAAATTACATCCTTTCAGGTTAATTAAACCGTTTTGCAATGCTGGTTGCTGTTGATGGGATATTTAAATGTCAGATTCAGAATAAGCACTTACGCTTCCTGATTATAAATGGCTTCCTTTTAAATATCCCAGACGTACGTATATGGTCACTACATCTAAAGTGCGTGGATTTCTGCTTTTCTCAATCTGCATTTTCATTTGGTCTACAATAGGGTCAAACACCCACTGGTATCAAAGACTGAATAACGACTCTCAGCAGCTGAATAACACCTGATTAGGCCCAACATGGTATTCCTTACATAGCCAAAAATTTCCAGGGAAGGCAGTGGAGTATTCAGCACAAAAGGATAAGCGAAAGTGGACTCACACTGGCTGTCTGACGCTTCGTTGTAAGAATCTAGGAGCAACATTTCCAAATTTGTTTCTGCGGGGACTGGCAAACAAACACCACGCTGCAAGAACGTAAATGACCAGGAAACAACAGCAAGTCCCAATTTTGGAGACCGTACTGTGGTTCTGTCCTCTGCAACCTTTGTGTCACTAAACGTCCCCTCTGCAGGTTCGCGTGAAGTGGGATGTAGGTATGGATGTGCTACTTCGGTGTTTATGGAATGGATTGTCCTCCTGCAAGTATCTGGGAAGAGTCTCTACCGAGGAACACGAGTGGAAGGGGATTAACTAAAACTACTTTCGTTTTGTCAATGATTCCTGATACCGCAGAAGAATAACGGAGCTCTCAGCCTGTTTGTATATCTAGGTCCTTATAGCCAGCAGTAATTAATCGGCCTGTGTATAGAGAACCAAACAAAAGAGACCAGGTTAAAGGAGGAAAATGCATTTGCTTGAATTTCATGCCTTTTCTTGGGAGCTATTTTAACTTCCTAATAAGGAAAGTCTTAAAATGTAGGACTATATAGGCAATCCCCTTATGGAAGTTTCTGTGATATTTTTATACATGCTTATGTATCATCCATGTAAACAAAGTTCCGAGTCCCTTGTTCTAATGCTGAGAGTTTATAGCACATTATTGTTTTGACGCTAATCAGAGCAGCTCCCGTGGAGAGCTTTGATTCACTTCAGAAAACCAAAGAATGCTCTAAAAATGGTAATACACTGTCGCTATTTCATTGTAATTGGAGGCTGTCTGTGCCTCACGGAAATTACCAGGCAAGCATTCTTGAAAATGTCAGAATTTTCAAGTTAGTTCTATTTAAAATGGGGGAGCAAGAATGTGAGGGGATGGATAGAAAATTTGAGGGCTGTGTGATTCAAACTTGAAGTGGAGTTTGTAATAATGAAAGATGATCAACTTTGGGGGTGGGGAAATCATCTCTTAGGTTTTCTAAATTACAGGATGCATAAAAACATCCACTTATTCTGCATGTGCTGTTACTTTAATAAAAGGCACCACTTTAGGAAATGAAAGGCTTTGGAATATCGCCAAACGTCTTAGTTCTATTTATCATCAAAAGGTGGGCTTTTTTCATTATCCGCAGAGTTTGTGGGGTAGTTGAATAATTTGCAGGAATTTGAGTGTTTGATACCAGACTGCAAACTCTGTATTTATCTTCTTTCAATGTTCATATTGCAAATACAAGCATGATAAGATTTCCTGTTGGTGTTATAACTGTATCAGGATTTGGCAATTGGTCTGCTACTAATCTCATTTTGTGCGTTTGTGTCTATATTTAAATTAATTGGAAAACTGTTTCAGAAAATACTGCTTTTAAATTATTTTATGTATAAATGGTGGGGGGGAGGGGGAGGGAGAGAGAGGGACTAGATGCTGTAAATACAGAGTGCTGATGAATGCTCAAGTAGTAAATAGAAATATCTTAGAAGTCATTCCTGACAGTAATAAAGGCAGCAATTTGATTTCATCTGTGGATAATAAACTGGTTTCACATTGCAATAAAACTGGTGCTTATGTTATATTAATATTTATTAGCACTTATTGATGTTAGGGTTTAGTTGTTATCTTCTTCACATCACAGCCAGTTTATAAAAATTCAAGTTAAATTGCTACACAATAAGCAATTAAAAGTGTTTGTGTATGTGAGAGAGAGAGGAAAAAAAAAATCTGTCTGTGGAGATATTCCTATACGGAAGGGCAGACCCTCGCGGCCTAGGAATCTAGAGAGTTGTGCTCAGAATGATGGAGTTATGTGAGTTTCCACTAGTTAAAGATTTGGCTCTCTGAATGCATGTTTCAACAGATAAGCACTGTGCTGCTGTTTACATCAGAATTGTTTGTATGGGTTTCTTGTTGTTTAACGATGTATTTTTGTATTCCTTGCTTTGACTGTGTGCGGTGCCTCATAAAGGTAAGAGATTATGTATAACATTCAGTGTCCTTTTTTGCGTGACGTGTGAAGGATTGCTAACTTGCAGGATAATGTGAGTCAGAAAGTGATCTGATCCAAATTTAACCAAATTTGTTCATCTCTAAATTTAGAGAATAGCTGAATGGCAAGACAGATATATTTCAGTTTCCATCAGTGACAAGGACGGAGTGTTGGCGGATGCCTGTTAACAGCTATATCGTATGGTTTTGATACTCATATATGTGTGTATGGGTGGGAAAAGACTAGTTACTAACTTTTATTTATCATGAGCCTGTTTCTTCTTTGACTGCTTCTAAATCACTCTTGGGCTTGATGTTCCTTCAGCGCAGATAATTCTTGTGCAGAAGGTGCGCTGTAGTCTTGAGTCACGTTTTTGCCCTCTGAGTAGAAAGACTTGCATTGGACTTGGACTTTTATCATTATGAAAACTGAAACATAGACCCTTTTAAAATAAGCCAGGTACCAGGCAAGGTAAGACAAACCAAAATTCTTTTTGTTGATCTTACAATCAGGCTTCAATGTCAATAATTTCAGAAAACGGGTTCAAGTTTATCCTTCAGTTGAGCATAACCCTGAGCTTAACATGTATATAATTCACATGTCTTCAGTAGGATTAATCATGTGCTTGTAACTGAGTTTGTATTTACCTGCTTTTCTGTGCTGGGGTCTTAATCTTTTTGATTATTCTAATTCTTTGGCCAAATATTGTCCTTGAAGATTTGACCAGTGAAAGCAAGAACATGTCCCCACTGCTTTTATACAAGACATTTAGTTAATGGGTACAACGTTTTCTTTTTTTTTTTTCTTGGCGAGATCCTTATTATAGACCTCTGTTTAGCCTGTTTCTCGTGTTTGATTTTAAGACCCCAGTTCAGTGACTGTGTCATCAAATTTGCACGTATAGTGATGGATTGTGATATTACAAACAATTTGATTGTTGCATCCCTCACTGAATCAAACAATGAGACTGGCTGGATTGGAAATAAGTTCATTTTTACATACAAGATCACTGAACTAACAGTGATTGAATAGGTAATACCAGAAAGTGCATGACAGCTTTGATAAGATTTAAGTAACATTGTGTTTCCTGTAGTTTGCTGAAGTGGTAATGATGATTTAAGGGTCTTACCTTAAATGTTTACTGCCCTTACGGGTGTAAAATAAAAACACAAGTCAGCCTTGTTTAATTTAATGTAATATTCATTTCTCTTTAAAGAATCAGTACACTAAAATATTTTTAAAAGACGGCTATTTTAGCATAATAGTAATGAGAGTATTGTAGAAAATTTGCAGGGATACTATGGGGTATGATTTTAGAAGACTGTATGTGGTAATTAATTAGCATTTGCTCTAATAAAATCCCACCACCCTATTTGCTGATTTCACAATGTTTTCTTCAGAGTCAGACATTACTATATTCATTTTCCCCTGCACTTGTCTTTTCAAAATATAAGCCAATAATCTATATTCTGTCGACTTGTTTCACTTTTTAATGTTTCTTGTTATACAGGAAATTAGACACTGCATTTATTATTATTGCTGGAAAAGAAAAGCCCAACCTCCCTAATAAGTATGAGAAGATAAAAAGCTTCAGGTTTCTGCTACATCTGTGTTCTTAATGTGGGCTTTAAAGTCAGAGTAAGTGGCTTTGAACCACCACTATGATGGCTCAAAGTGTTTACACTTTGTTCTCAAGTCTTGAGGAATATGAGCTCAAACTCATATTTGAGCTCCAGAAATTGTTTCTGAATTCAGAAGTTATTACATAGAACCAGAATCAACCTGTGTCTTGATATACATGATGTCCTTCAATAAGTTTAAGTTTATAAGCCTTCTTAATAACAAAGTATTACTCAACAAATCTTATGAGCATTTTCAAATGTGTGAATTTGGAATATCTCCACTGAAGTCAAGTACAGTGAAGCTAGATTCGTACCAGCAGAATTAATCGACAAGATTACATCACTAGCATGTCTCTAACCATTTTCCTAATAACAATACAATAGGCTTAGTATGCTATTAATTATTATTATTATTACATTTTCTTTGAAAAGGAACTTTTAATTTAAAAAAACCACCATCTTTGTGACCTGTTCATCCTAATTTTTATGATTTTTCAATTTGCAGTGTCAGGGTATAGACTATACAGAACTTTCATGTCTGCAAGTAGAAGGTAACCGAAGACCTGAGTAGCATCCCTTACCAACATTTTGCTTTGTGGGTCAAAGTCATGATATAAATAACCCTGTTTGAGTAAGAGGCAGTCAGTCTGAAAACTTAATAGAAATTTCAGGTAGTAAAGTTCTCTTTGTATCTCCCTGGCAATTATTTTGGATTTAAGATACCATTGTCCAATTAAAAAAAAACAAAACAAAACACAATTTTTCCCCTTTTAGCTCTGGGAATGGCTGGGTTGAAGTCCTGATCTCTGCAATGATCTCCGTATGGATACTTGCACAGACCTTCATTGAACTGAGTTAAGACTCATAAAGGTTCATGGTTCTGCCTTTATGAAGACATTATTGTTGTGCTGTCTAATTTGCAAAGTATGCAAGCTGAAAACATAGGACATATTTTCTCCCTATGTCTTTTATTTCTAGCAAAAGAGATTTAGACTAGATCTTTGGAAGTACTTCAGTGTTGAAGTGCACCTAGCTGTCCGGAGTTCAAAACTCAGATCCTCAAACTCTGCTCAGTAGCTATCACGTCTGGACCCAGGTGAAATCCATAAATGCCTCTATTTCTACTAGTGATATTCCTTATGCACCAAAATGTTTGCATTGAGGCATTGTAAGAACTGCTATCACGTTAACAGGGTTGAACAACAAGGTGGCCAAAGCGTTGACTGGAATTGTCGGTTGTCTTTTCCCCCAAGCGTTCTCTAACCACTGGGCCATGAGACCACATTCTTTCTTCTCTCACTGACTAGTTTAGCAGAAAAGCTTGGAAGAAGAGTCTTTCTCCCAAGTATGTTCTGATAGTTAATTGGCTTACAGATCCATGTGTGAGTGTAGGAACTGAAATCTTCCTTCTCTGGAGTAGGTGATCGAACTCCTGAGAAACTGGTTGAAGGGAAAGATGGGAAGGAGGAAGAAAAGAAAGCACAACTTTCTTGGACTGTGTTTTGAATGAAAGTGGTTGAACACAGATTAGTCTCTGGGAGGGGACTCAGGGAGGTGAATCCCAGTGGGAATGAAGCAGGTCTCCTCTTTCAGAGCAAAGTACCAAGGCCTGGAGTCAATAGCGCAGTAAAACACTCCTATTGAACACATATTGAACATATCTATCTATCTTCTGCCCTAGGGTGCTGGTTTGCAAATTTCTTCCCAAGATGCCCTGTCATACTCTTTGGATACCCTACACAGGGAAACTTGGATGCCTAATTAAGAACTGCAGTAAGGCACCAAAGAGCTGGACATTGTACCGTGCAGTACCTGCATGCATTTGTGGATTCAGTTCTAGGTACTGAGTTGTTGACACCTCAGAGGTGATGTTTCCAGGCTTGCCAAGAAGCAAGCCTTCAGGTGTCCAGAGAATATTAATAGTTAAATCTGCAGCACGTGAGGATTTTACTGTCTTTAAGGCTTGACAGCAGCTAAGTGTGTGTTGGGGGGCGGGGGGGGGGGGGTGGAGAAGGGGAT
>NW_008795252.1:11529828-11538125 GCF_000699145.1 Aptenodytes forsteri | reverse complement strand
GTTGAGAAGGTGATTTTCTGCTCTTTAGCTGGAGTTAGGTTGGACACAGGCATATCGGGGCTTTTTCTGAAACAGCCTAGTAGGACCTTGGAAGATGTCCCAGTATCCAGGTTTATCTGGGACTAGCAGGATGAAACATCCTAAGTAGGAGCCAGAAAAAGTCGCACGGGCTAGACAGTAGACCAGAGTTGTGGTTTGACTTTTTTCTGGTTTTCGTCTTATCATTTCTGCACTCCAGAAACAGCTACAATTTCCAGGCTCGGAAACAAAGGAACCTTTGCTGACTTCAGTGTTTATAAGGCTAGTTCTGCTAGCGCTAATATTAATGCAGCAGCTCAGGAAGAAGAGGAGATTTTCTACTTACTACCTAAAATTTCCTGGCTCTGTCATTGTACGGAAACACTGGTGGTCACTTTGGTATATTTACAACCCTGGAAAAATATTATGCGTAATATATTATTATGTGTTCTGAAGTGTGTGTTTGTGTATTCACATACATACAGTGTATATAGATGTATCTTATGTACGTATTTGTGAATTTATTTATATAAGCATAAATTTGCCAAATCCTGTTACTATCTGAACAAATCAACATAAAAGATCAGCCTTTTTATTTGGATCATCAAAGAATCAATTACATTTGTAAGTGAATACTGTAGAGTTTATCACCCTCCAAAACTAAATAAGGTGCTGCTGTATTTCAGTATTTTCTTTTAATTAGAAGAAGGCACCTACGTAGCGATATCTGCAATGATTTTTCACAGCTGCAATCCTAGAACTGTGGAATACCAAAGTTAAGAATTCGATAGCAATGATAATTCAGCCATGCTGTACTAAAGCAGTGTTTTCCACTGGGTTTTGTTGATGGGCAAGTGGCTCAATATTGCCGAGTAGTCTGCCTAAAAAAAAATAAAGCAAGCTTATGGGATGTTCTGCACATTCAAATTAACATTTCCTGGAAAAGTTATTGCTTCCTTTTTTCTACCTAATTTTATTAACAGTAGAATTTTAAGATCAGCCATATTTATACACCCTTTATACGGAATTCAGGCAAAGTCTTCATGTTCCTTCCTGAAGGTCTATGCTCAAGGAAGTTACTTTTGGTAACAACATCCAGTTATTATGGCAGAACTGATCTAATAGCTTCTTTTCTCCAAAAAGGTTGGAACCATCATTCCATTTTTCTGTTCCCCTACCTTTGTGGTTCCTGTCTTCCCTTCCCCGCCCCCGCCAGCTGAGAAACATTGCTTTTTCCCTTGCCTTTATTCTGTTGCTTGCTGGATACTTTCCTAAGCTAATTCAACTAGCAGAAAACTTTCTTTATCCTGGTTAGCAAGCTGCATTAGCTCAGCTCAGGACCTGACAAAAGGGGCTGTGTGGCAGCGAGCAATTAGATCATCTCAGGCTGTCACTTCCCTCGTGTTTTCCAGTTCTTCAGAGTGACTGCAGAATGCATAATAAAAACTCGGAACAAAAACTGCAAAAGCAGCTCTGAGCCCTATGGGTGCTAAGGTGGAATGATTTGGAAGATAATCTTCATTTTTCAGGAGCTGCTCATAGGCTGCATGGGCCATTCTGATAGGTGAGGATTCCTAAATCACTAAGGAATGACGGTCATTTCCTCCTTTATTTTTCCTCCCCCTGCCCTCTCTTTCCATACCCTAATCCTCATCTCCTGCCACTGGGGTAGAGCAGTAAAACTTCAGCAGCTGGTGGGGCTCTGTGGAAGATTTTCACTCATGCTCGAACTCACTTGAGGGAGAGGCTAGAAACTGCTTTGTGCGACACACTGTGCATGCATTTTTCCCTTTACTCTGAAATATTTCCGCAGACTGTGAACAGAGAATAAGTAATTTGAAGACGTTAGTCATTAAAAACAGTGTCAACCTGGAACAGTTTAGTAGCTAAACAGCAAATCTTTTATGAATCAGCTGAGCAAGAGACTATAGGTGTGATCACAGCTGCTGAGTGTTGTTGTTGCAACTCAGTGAGACTACACTCATTTGTGCAGGAGGTGGAGACTTAATTAATTGAATATGATTTCTGAATAAAGCTTCAAATCACAGAACAGGTATGTGCATACTAATGCAGTTCACGTAGCCAAACTTTTTTTTTTCCTTCTTTTCAGAAATTTAGAGTGTGTTCTAATGACTGTGGAAAAATCCTGTTTCCTTTGAGAAAAATAATGGTACCTTAAAAAAATACTAACCAGTAAATAATGTGATGGAAGCTGTGTTTAAGAACAGTTATTTGGCACAGCTATCTGTCCTCTGGTGTAAGTAACCAGTGGGATTTCTGAACCAGGGAAACTCATGAACTTTATTCATCATGTTTTTCCTTTGCCAGAATACGTGCCCACAGTGTGTTCAAACAGAGTTTGTATTTTTGAGTTTACCCAAATGGGAATGTGCAAGTGGCAAGAAGTGGAGATAGTGGTCTGAAAAGTCTGAGAGCCGTGGTAAAAGCAGAGAGAAATTAGATGGTGCTCTGAAAAGCCTAAGAGCCATGGTAAAAGCAGAAAATGGCTTGCTTTATCTCTGCATATACTCCTCGATACCCTCATGAGCTCTGATACCACTGTGGGTTTTCTTGCAGATAAGTGGTGTTGAAAGGGATGAGTATGAATATCTCAGCAGCGATTAAGAATTTGGTCACACCGTGGTTTTCAAAGCAGGTTTGGAATTTAAGGCGGTACCTTGGCTCCTGCCGCTTGTTGCTACCCCGGTACGGGGCCTTGTAACGGGCAGTGAGAGCAGTTGTAGGCTGTTTCAGTGCAAGAGCATCTGGTGTAGTTTGAGTTGTTGTTGACTGGCTATAATGAGGGTTTGTTTAAATGGTATTTTTAGTGCCCAAAGAAAGGATGGTTTCAAAAATACTGGTATTTTAAAAAAGCAACAGGACTTGTTGTGTTTCTGATTGTCTACTTCATAACAATAATAAATGTGCATACAAGAGCATGGTTAATGAATTCTGAGTAAAGAGAAAGGAAGTGGGGAAAACAAACACTTTTAAAAGCTGCAAGAGAAATCTTTAAATTTCTATGAAATTCCAATTAAATTACTATTTACACAAAATATGTGTCTGAAGTGCAGTCTCTTTGGGATACGATCTGCGTGTGAAACTGAAATATGTCATTATTCCACCATTATTAGAAATACCATGCACAGTGATTTCACCATATTTTGAAAATGAAGACAGTTTTCTACAGATTTTTATGGAAGGTAAGTCTAGAAGGAAAGAAAAAATATGTATGCGTACACATCTTGCAGGAGCCTCAAAGTTATATCCAAGCACACAGTGCTTTTACTGGTGACCTATATGGAAAAATAATAGCATTCAGATGTTTAGGTTAGCTAGAAGACAGCAACTATCCTGGATTATTGAGGTAAGGTGCAGCAAGTTTTAAGTCAAATGAACTTGGAGGTTGCATATAGTGCTTGGCATTTATACAAAGCAAGCTCAAGGTTGAATGCAGCATTCAAGTTGTAAAATGGATGTAGAATGGGTAAAAAAACCCTGCAATTACTTCAGTGACGATCCATTCAGGTTAAGAATTTTCATCTTTGCTGTTGCCATAGCAATCTGTTCCCCTGTCACTACCACATTAAAAATCCATTCTGTAAAACTGTTGTTGCCAATATTGAACACATAACAGACAAAAACATTTTTTTAATAGCTTAGGTGTCTTATTTGCAACACGAAGACGACCTAGATCTTAGAGAGATGCATATGTACTTTAAAAAGAAAAAGATTAGTGTTTCTATAATACATTGTAGGAACACAATATTTGTGCTGCAGTATTGATGTCAGTATAAAATAGTTTGCAAATAATACAGCAATGCAGTGTCAGTTGAACTCAAATAATTGAACTGTTCTGCTAAGATGTAACAAACCCATGTGTTCCTGAGTTAAGTATTTATTTTGGTAACAAGCTGTAGTGAAAGGCTTTTGAGACTATGTGGCTTTTTAACCTTCTGTTACTCATTGAGTCTGATTCTCTTCAGTGATTGACTTCAGTGATTTTATCTGTACTGGTGTAATTCTGGAAGGGGAGGAGAGTTGTGTCCCCTAACAGTTTTACATCTGTGATCTAATCCTAAACTGCTCACGTACCCAAGCTCAACAATGAGTTTGCACGGATAATGAATTGTAGGAACAGGTCCTTAAGCGTTAGTACATCCAAATGAGGGGGGAAAGGAATTTGTAATTCAAAGCAAACATGGCAATGGTCTGACAAATATATTTACCCAAACTCAGTAAAATGTAAATATCTTTCAATAAAGTAGAGATACACATCTCTGTGTGTATATGTATATGTATTCATTCAGGGCTGAAATGCAGAAGTTTACTAAAATCACAAATGTGCTTAAGTCATGGATTTAAAAATGCAGGCATTGACTAAAGGAGTCATAACGTAATAGGTGGAAACTGAATGTATGGCCCTTAGTGTCTGATCATCGACAATGCAAATCTCATCCTTGTTTCTGCCTCAGCATCGTTTCATCCTCTAACCATCTCTAGCCTTCATCCTTTGAATTCTTATTCTTTGTCCATCCCATACTGCTTTGTTTCACTTTTTATGTCTTCTACTTGCCACTATCCCCACACTTCTATCCCTCAGTTGTCTTTGAGAGCCTTGATCTAGGGATGGTGTTGATTTAATGCAGGAGAAGCATAGGAGGAGAAAATACAGCAAATACTTACAATGCTATTGGGTATTAATAGAAGAATTGAGGGCAAGAAGTGATTTTCTTTTTTAACTACACTTGGAAATGTCTTCTAAATTTTTCATTTTCTTTTGGTTACATGGGAGGAACTGCTTTTTTTGTCTTTTAATGCAACTGCGTCCTCCTGTTTCCGGGCTTTTGGGTTGGTTTTCTTTTTTTAAATTCTTATCATTATTATTTTCTTAGTGAGTAAAATGACCACTGAAAAAGATCATTTCGTTTGCATCTCTTCACCTGTTTTTGCAATTCAAAATGTGACCCTTCGGAGCATGCTACGGGATGACATTTACCCAACAACTGAGATTGCAGGTCACCTACACAGTGGGCCTGCTGCGGTTCCTGTCCGAGGGCATCTGTGGATTGCACAAACAAAAAAGGTGTCCCTGACATGCCAGATACCTGTCTGCTCCGTATAGGTCACTGAAGACGGGGGTTTGTAAGTGGTTTGTGTTGCAGCCATATGCATTCATTAGCCATTAACTCCTACAGTGGGTGATGCAGTGGCTGAGGTTCCTGTTCCAGTCCAGGGCTGGGGCTGGTGCTTGAGGTAGGAGTTAGCAAGGGGTCATGAGCTCCCAGATGCTTGCCTGGGAGAAGAAGTGCTGCTGGATGTAAAGTTTAGTGTATTAGACAGTAGGAAATACACCTGATGATTGTTTGGGTTTTTTTGAAAAAAAATCCTCAGTATAAAGATGGTAAATCTGGCTTAAATGCATACAATCAAATCAAAACAATTCTGAGGCAAACTGAAACTTGGCTCTTCACTTTCCCCCATCACTGCACATTTCAGTGCTCCCTCCACATTGTAGGTGTTTCAGGGCGTCACCAGAAAAGCCCAAATAGACTTAGATAGAGGAGAGATTTGGAGTTATCTTTGACTTTTATGGACCTTTTTTATTAAAATGCTTAGAGCTGTAAATGTAGAAATAAGAAACTAATTTATCTTGACAAAAGTGCTGCCATAAACTATTCAGCACTCATAAAATAACCTTTTAAATTATTGTTTCTGCTGGTATCGATAAATTAATACAAAGTGCTTAAAGGTCAGGCATTGCCAGAAAAATGTCTTTTCAGCTTGTTAATTAAAGGTTTATAAGAATGTGCACCAGCTTGCTCTTTGGGCAAATTGGAAAAAAGGAAGGAGGGGAAAAAAAAAGCCCACATGGATGAAAATGATAGCGTGGAATTAGTGAGTGACGAGTCTTTGATCCACCAGGCTCGCCATGGCAAGCCTGGACAGTTTGTGAGTGAAAATAGGTGGCACTGCTAACAGGAGGAAAAAAAAGTTTATTTCCCTTTCTGGGGGGAGGTATCTTGATTACTCACCTCTTGCAGCCCACGGGCTTGAGCTGAGGACCCAGCTAGAACTGAAGTATTAAGGTGAGTGTGAGCAGTATTTGTCCTGTTGTAGCTTGAGCCATGGGGAGTTTGTCCAGTTCTCATTGCCTGGCCAAGAACATCAGATAAGGTCGTTTACTTTTTTATTTGCCAGGCAAGTGGTTTTATCTGCTCGTTTATTTACCACTTAGACTGGAACAAAGCAGTGCTCTGAAATGCACTGGAAAACGTACCCAGAGCCAAACTGCCCAACCATCCATTCTAGCACCTGCACCTCCTTCATTGCAGAGACCGCAACTGCGATTCCCCCTGTTTTACGCTTCACCTCTTTCGCCCATCATCATGGAGACATCCTGGTCTGATCATTAAAATCTGACCTAAAAATTAGGCGACTCAGGTGTGACTCTACATCAACAGATGAGATGAGGTTAATCAATCACATGGATGAGACACTGGAAGGAAGAAGTCTGGCTTGCATTTCCACCTGCACAACAGTCTAGCCCTGACAACATTATTTTACCTCTAAATCTCGATTTTTTTCATCACTAAAATGGAGACAATAATACTGACCTAGGCGAAGTACCCTGAGATAACAGATGAAATGTGTTACAGGAAAAGTACAGAGGTTTCTGTCATTGAATTCTGCTGATACAACAGCTTGAACTATTTATTGCCCAAGCTGCGAAACAATAACAAAACAATGTAAATAGTGAAAAGTAAAACAGGTTCTTAGATATCTCTCTGTCTGAACATACTCTAGTGCTATTATTAATGTGAGATTAAAGTTTCGAATTTTCCCTTGACCATATGGTTTTTATACTGAGATTATTTCCTTGAATATTAAATAACAGATCCTTTCTGTAAAACCATTTGTAAACAGGAGGCTGCATCTTTGTCACTGAAAATTTCATAACCTAAGAATGCCATAATTTGTTTTTGTTCTCTCGAGATCGCTGCAGAACTCCTACTTCAGGAAAATAAATCTGATGAGTTTTTTGAGAGTGCAGGTGACAGAACTAATGATAGTTCATTTCCCTGATACCCACAGGCAATACATCCTGGCTTTGTCTTCCAGTGAAGCTAAGAGAGCAGTGCAGAGTAGTTTTACGGCGTTTCTTGTTTCTTCTCTCATTCCCATTCTTTTTTGGCTCAATCGTTCAGTGTTTTGAAACATAAAATAGAATTGGCCCAACCATGCACCCAGAGGCTGAGATGAGCTCCTTCCTCACAGGACAGGGGCATTCTGTTCTAGGCAGGGTTGGTTTGTTGGTTTTTTTCCTTGTGACTGATATTTGAAGTAGTACAAGAAAAGAGGTTTCTTGCTCAGACATGGAGGTTTTGTGCATCCTACCAACTGATAACTGTATCTTATCTAACTTCTGAGTAATTTGATTCTTACCTTTATAGTCAATTCCCAATTTCACTCAGTGTCGGCACTTCATATTTTAATACATGGTATTCTGTTGGCCAGTTTGAAAATCCTTGCAAATCCACGTCTATCTGTTGGAACAGGAATATCAGAATGTGTGTTTTCAAGGTCAGAGGTAGCATATATAAAAATGACGAGAGATGCAGCCACGCTTTAAGCACGACCTTTCAGGAGGAAGAGCTTCTTGTTTTAACTTTCTGTAGAGGGTGTATGTGTAGCCCAGGAGAAGTTGTGGTGCTCCTGGTGTTTCCAGGGAAAACTCAGGCTTCACTGCATTGTGAAAGAAATCTCATTCTATATATTAGCAGTGTTAGGATGGAGGGAAAATGTGGATCATACTTGTGATAAACTTTCAGTTCCTCTAGTGTGGCTTGGAAAGTCCACTTTGGTATTCACCTTAAAAAAACAAATAACTGGGCTGAATTAATTCTAGTTCATGCTAATGTAAAGCAGGAAGTTGTGATATGTCTAATAAGTGGCAATAGCAGCAGGTGGCAGCTCAAGTTCTCCTTCTCTCCAGGCTGCAGGAATTCATCGCGTTGTCCTTCCCAACGTCTGAGGCTGTGATATGGTAGACAGGGCAAAGAAGTAATTCATTCAGATAGTTTATAGTATCCTTCCCATTGTTTTTATTCCATGTGTCACCCTATAAGGATAACTGTGGTGGAAATACCCCCTTCTGTTCCTCACTCTGCTGCCAATACCTTTACTTCTGCAGGAAGGTATAACTTGTTCTGGTATCCATGGGTGGAAATGTTGCTTTCTCCATCCCCGCCCCACTCCCCGCCCCCCCACGTCCTCGG
>NW_008795252.1:11527710-11529424 GCF_000699145.1 Aptenodytes forsteri | reverse complement strand
ACATCACACCCCAAAATGTCTCCAAGAGGAGTAGCAGAGTTAAAAATATAAACTCTGTCAGACAAGTTTATTAAAAATATTCTGCATGAAAATGCATGGTATTCTTATCAAACACTGTAGTTAGAATGAAATAGACTGTTTTACCACTCTCTTGTTGAGGTCTGAGGAGAATATATCGGCATGGACCTGACACAGTTTTGCTTTCCTTGAGCTGATTACATTATAGTTTCCTTTCTATTGACAAATTTCATTACTAGATTGGGGTAATATTAGCACACTTTATCTTACTGGCTGTGATCCGATACTTTTGTTTTGAGGGGATTTAAATTTAGAGAAATTCAGTTGAATCTATTTTTCTTTCCTTATTAGCTATTTCTAGCAGCCTGATAAGTTTTTGTGATCAGTGACTGTCTCTTGCTGTTATAATGACAATCATCTGCTTGCTTATATTGCCATATCGTCCCCACAGCAATTAAGAAATGTTAGATAAAAGTTATAAAACCTTGCTGTCATGGTTTAATCTCAGTCAGCAACTAAGCCCCACGCAGCCGCTCGCTCACTCCCCCCCACCCGGTGGGAAGAGCACAAGTGAGAAAAAGTCGTGGGTTGAGATAACGTGCCCCCTCCCAGCTTCTTGTGCACCTCCAGCCTTCTCAGTCGGTAGAGCATGGGAAACTAAAAAGTCCTTGGCTAGTGTAAGCATTACCTAGCAACAACTAAAACATCAGTGCGTTACCAACTTTGTTCTCATCCTAAATCCAAAACACTGTACCAGCTACTAAAAAGGAAATTAACTCTATCCCTGCCGAAACCAGGACACTTGCCTTAAGAATATTGGCCAGCTAACCAAAATATGAACTGTAATCAGGGATGAAGGAATGAAGAGGTTGAAGGGGAAAAGTTAGCTATGTTTTTTAGACCTATGGCCCAATCTTAAATTTATAAGCTATCTGTCCCTTTTAATGGAGAAAATAAAGTACAAGTTATTTACAACATCTCAGGTCCAGTATTTTAGGAGCCTCTGTGGGTGAGGCTTGAAAAAGAGGTGCCATTCAGACCATCTATAACAGAACGGTTAAATGTACATCTATAGATATCTGTATCACTACAGATAGATGAAAAGTCAGCAAAGGATTGGAGCTAAACAGACACAGAGATTTTTAGGCAGGAGGGAAACTTGTGTGTACTTGACTCTGTATTACGGAAACATAATTTGCTTATTCTTGGTATCCAACTGTATTCCTAAGGGTTAAAGAAAATACTGGGTTAACAAGTATCGCTTCTTCATCTACAAAGTAAACTTTATGTAGAATGCAGCAATGTATTTGCTCATAGAAGGAGCTAATCAAATATCTTATACTGGGTACTACTGAAAGGCATTTAAAGAATAATGCAATCATCAGGCACAGTCAACATGGGTTCACAAAAGCAAAGTCCTGTTTAACTAATTTGATACCCTTCTATGATAAGGTCACCCGCCTAGTGGATGAAGGGAAGGCAGTGGATGGAGTTTTTTTGGATTTTAGTAAGGCTTTTGATACTGTCCCTCACAGCATCCTTCTGGACAAGTTGTCCAACTTGTGGACAACTTGTGGGATGAGCGGCTTCACGGTGTGCTGGGTGAAGAACTGGCTGAAGGGCAGAGCTCAAAGGGTTGTAGTGAACGGGGCTACATCTGGCTGGCAACCGGTCACCAGCGGTGTTCCTCAGGGCT
>NW_008795252.1:11511029-11527458 GCF_000699145.1 Aptenodytes forsteri | reverse complement strand
TTGTCTTGGCATGGTTTCAGCTGATTTTAACATTCATCTGATGGCAAAGTGACTATTGCTTCATATTTTTATGAGCTGAAGCTTTGTGAACATCAAGAATGGTAAAGGTCTGGGGGAGGCACTCCCTTGCAAGAAACAGCCCTCAATATCAGCTGAGCCTGGGGGAGGCAACTTTCAGACTTCAGCAGGGAACAAGTGATAAGAAGGCAAACTACAATAAGAAAATACGTAAATGTAACTCCAAGTGGACCCCAAGAGAGAAGAGGAAGAAACTCCCACACACTGTGAATATCATCCTGACAAAGGGAGGAGAGCTGAAGTTCAGACTCGACATTGCGAAGCATTTCTTTACTGAGATGGTAGTCAAACACTGGAACAAGCTTCCTAGAGAGGTGGTCGATGCCCCAAGCCTGTCCGTGTTTAAGAGGCTTTTGGACAATGCCCTTAACAACATGCTTTAACTTTTGGTCAGCCCTGAATTGGTCAGGCAGTTGGACTAGGTGATCATTGTAGGTCCCTTCCAACTGAAATAGTCTCTATTCTATTCTATTCTATTCTATTCTATTCTATTCTATTCTATTCTATTCTATTCTATTCTATTCTATTCTATTCTATTCTATTCTATTCTATTCTATTCTATCCTATTCTATTCTATTCTATCTTAAATAAGCTTTGAATAAATTTGTTATACAACTAAGAGAAGAGTGAGTAGAGAAAATAAACATGGGTAGTAATGGCTGCTGTGTTGACCCAACTGGATGTCGTCTTAGCTGAATGTTGTGTTACAGTGTACTATAGTAGATTTATAGGTAGCTTTCAGTTTTAATAATTCAGTATTTACTATTTACTAAGACACAGTGAACTTCTCTTGTGACCCTGGCTACCATGAAATGCATCATCTTACCAATGCACATTTTTTAAGTTTCACTGTGGTGCGTTTCACCTTTCTTCAGCTCTTTTGAAAATAAACTAGTGCCTAGACAGCCTTCAGCCATGGCAGCACACTTGTACCAAAAAAACTTCACAACGATGAGGTGTATCCTTTGCACTCAGTATTACCAAACGCTCTAAGGAGGCAACAGACTTCAGTTAACAGTGCTTTGTAGAGAAGGTTAAAGAGAAGGAAGCATCTCTGACTCTTTAGGCAGAAGAGAGAGAGCTTCAAATGGACTGATGTATTATACCCTTCCATCATAAGTCGGGAAGAGACAAGCAAAGAGCTGGAAGGGGAACCGCTGGGTGAGGCAGATTCTATCTGGGGAAGCTGTGCAAGTGTTTTAAGCTGTGTTCAACTGTTTTTCTTCCAACAGACTTTGGGAACTATCACTGCAGTGCCCATTAAGGTTCCTCAGGTCAGCTCCTTGCAGAGGTTGGCAGGACAAGGACCAGCAGTGCTACCTCAGGTACAAAATACAGTTCCAAAGGGGGTTTTGTGTCATTTTATATGTATTCTACTCTGTTTCTGTCTGGTGCCTAGACTGGGTAGGTCAGCGCACTCATTTTGCTGAATAAAGACTCACCTTCTGTGAGCTGAACAGTAGAGTTATTTTCTCCAATTCATGAAAAAAAAGATCAGTTTTATTCTGGGAGCATACTGTTAGAACAATGAAAAGCTATAAAAAATCTTGAAGATTCATTGTGGAAGAACAAAGTACATACGGTGAAATGTAAATTTATGCTTTATAAGATGAATTTCAAATCACAGAAATTAAAATCTGCAATTCTGTAATTAAAAAAAGTGGTAGAAATATTAACCTTTCTGTTCAAGATTTAGCCTCACATATTCTTTTACTAATTTACTTGCCTCATCCCTGTCTATCCCAGTATAAAGTTTTGCCCAGCTAACCCAGGTGCCAGACTGAGGCAAGATTGGCTGGGTAGGAGTGAAAGGAGAGTTACACTCACAGATTTTTAAAATCTTTTCAAACTGTGTTTTCTTTTCTGAATATCCATCACTGTTTCCCTAACCATACACTTTATTAACCATTTCAACCCTCTTTCTCAAAAGATGTCATTTTCAACCAGTGTTTTGTTGCAGTTCTCTGCTTTGCTTTTTGGATTCGTGATTATTAAGTATAAATATATGTCTCCCTGTGTGGCCCTTAGAGGTCTTTTCTAGCATTGAAGTCGATGTTGGGTCTTCCTATTGTTCCTTAATTTTTTTCCTAATATTTTCTTAGTGGCAGAATCTAGTAGAAGATCTGTGAGCTAAATCTGCCCGGAGGAAGGAGTATTTCCAAGATAAAGTTCTTAAATTCTCTCTTTAAATTACATTTTGTGGAAGGCAAAGTTGTGAACATAAAGGAAGGTTATAGTTTTCTTATCAAGTTCAAGACTTTGCTTTTCAGTTGTTCTTACAGCATAATAACACATTGATTTCTGCCATTTTGGGGTGTCAAAGATGAGCAGATTGCTCCTGAAAGTAGATGAGGTTCAAGAGCAGCTGAAAGACCTGTAGCAGGGGCTTAAATTATCATTAAGGTTATGTTTCAGCAATGATGATGGCATTGCAAATGCTGCACTTAAAGAAGCATCAATGTTCTACGCTTCTGTTAAGTAGAAAAATTTTCATTCAGTGTTAGATTCAAATTTGAAGAATTGGAAAAAGTGGAGGAAGCTGATTGCATCAACTTTTTGAAAAGAACACATATCCTTTCTGTCTTGCTGTTTAGCTCATGGCAATATTTTTGTTCGTATTTCACTTTGTTTCACTCCTTTCCTAGCACAGCCTTCAATTTCAGACCTGTTTATGCAATCATACTTAATACTAATGAAACACCAACCCTTCCTCAGCAGCCCTAAGCCATAGTTCACTAAATTTTCTATTTCATGTAGATAGCATGGGAAATAACCACATAGCAATCTCATTTTCGTCAAAACTGAAAATGAAGTAGGCGGCTGTATGTGAGACCTCATTATCAGAGGTATGTCCTATGTTCTGAGTTTTTTCTGGATTTTTCACAGGCCAATACCTCCTTCTTCAGCAACAGCCTGCCCCATTTACAGACTGTGTCCTCCTTTGCAGTTCATGATGGTCTATATGTTCCTCTCCCACTCAAAGCTTACAGTGAAATTTAAAATTTCCATATTGTTTCCTAGTGGGAAACTCCCTCCACCCATCAAAGCTTTCTGCTTGACGTCTTAAGAGAGATCAAGTTTTCATCTACAAGTGGAAAGTTTGGCTTCTAACTAAATAGTCAAATGCTTTCAAAATATATTTAATATAGCCGTAAATCAGAGTGATGTAAAGCTGTCATTCCCCAGATACAGCTGGATACAGGTGATCTGGGAGGCCACTGTAAGTGAGCTGCAGCACTGTATCACTGTGAAAGCTCTCCTTTGTAATAAGTGTAGGTGAGTGCATAGTCATCTCTGGCAAACTTTGAGGGTCGATAGGAATCTGTGGTCCAGGAGAGCTGGAATCTTCAGATGGAAATATAAAAATGCCAGGAAGCAAGGCCATGTAATACCACAAAAGGAAGGTATTATGGTAAAGGACATCCCTTCCCTCTTCTCCCTCATAGCTCTGAGAAAACAAGCACCAAATTAAAAATGATTTTGGAAATTAAGGGGCTTGTAGTATCTTCCAGTAGGAGCTGGAAAATGTGCAGAATTAAATCCTATCACAGTCCATGTCCTCTCAGCTGTTATGCATCAGACTTGGTTCCAGAGCAGGCTGGCTACTAACCCCCTTTTGTCCCCCCTGGGTGGCAGGCATGGCTCCTGTACCTTGCTCTGAGTTAGTGGCACAATCCTACCGTTCTAGGACTGACTTTCTGAGAGGCAGCTTTGCCACCGTCTCCCAAGAATACTAACAAGCAGGGCCCAGCTAAGTTTGGCATCTGCTAAAACCTTTACTTTGGGTGCCCGTGTAGCAGCAAATTAAAGGGACAGCTTTTTCAAAACAAAACAATATTCATCACTCCTCTACCAAGAAGTCCACAGTATTTCACACAAAGAATTAAAGCAGTACAATGTCTGTACTCATGCATGTTAGCTATAGTTGAATCTTGTTCTGCAAGGTATTGCACCTTCCCCGACCTCTGTCTCTGCGAAGTCCAGCTTTAACAGTGGATTGTGTAGAGCCCTAATAGCAATGAAACCATGGCAGCAAAGGCTTCAATAAGCCCACCTGCATGCCTGCCTATTTACTCAAGCAGCTAAGTCTAGGTGTAGTTTGTGCAAGTGCAGTGGCAGGCACAGTGGCAATCACCTAAGCTGTCTTAATCTTGTCTGTACGTGCTGCCGCCTCTCTTCTTGTCTATGGAGGGGTGGAAAGCCTGGATGGATCCCTTCTGGGATCCCTGCCATGTTAGGAGCCTACTTGTCTCCGAGTTGCCCTCTGGAAGTGGCTTCACTCTTAGCCAGACAGATTGCACTTTGGTTTCAGGTGCATGTAGATAAGTGGGATTAGTCCAGGTCAGTGTCTGCATTCTTGACCAGCACACCGATTGCTACCTGACATTTCTCCTTTTGGCCAGTCTCATCATTTCTTTGGGATTTCAGACTCCCTTGAGATTTAGATGTAGGCATGAGAGGCATAAACGTTGCCAGGCTGGCTGGAAAGAAACAGGGGACTCCTCCATTTAAGGGCCCCTCATCGCATCTAAAGGAGTTTTATATTTTTGATGCTTTCGTTCTCCTCATCTAGACATTTTTTGATTTACCTCTATGCAGTCAAGCAGGAAAATACCACACAAGTAAACTGAGGCACTTAACAATACTTATGGAAAATAATACATACAGCTTTCTCATTTTCCACATTTATACAGATACCTGTCATTTATTTTGTTCATTTGAATGGGTTTATGATATGACCTCCTGGGAGCTCTTCCATATGGGGAATGAAGTTTTAAAATCTGCACATTCAAAAAAGGCAGCAAAATCCCATCACTTAGTGCTGAACTGCTATTAAATGGTGAGCAAACAAACATTAATTACAAGTTCATTGCATAATACAAACAATATTTCTTTAGGCATTCATTATTTGCCAAAACAAGCCTCTTTGGCAGACCTTTTTTCTTTTCTTTTTTAAAATATTTTTTACAGAATATGAAGTTATTTTTGCTTTCATCAAATAAATAAAATTTCTGCTATGAGCTGTGATGTTTGGGAAGTTAATTCCAGATAGTCTTTCTCTTCTTACTTTGGCCTTTGATGTTTCCAGCTGGGTGAGATGTTTGGAAACTGCAGACTCTCCACTGCACTCTGAGAAGCAAATCCTGGAGGTCTTCTACTCAAACACATGGGTGATGCACTCTCTTACTCTTGAGCTGTTCCTCTGCTTTATGGCACCCATCAGCTGTAAGGAAGGGGTGGCCTTACGTCAGGTTGGGGCTCCAATTTCCAGCTGCAGTGCAGACAGTCTGTCTATTTTGAACTGGTTTACATAAAAATTTAAGTCACGCTGTACCCACCTGACAGCACGTGGGAAATCTTATTTTCTGTTCTTTGAATGGAAGATTTTAAATGAAACGGTGAAGATATTAAAACAAACCTCCCATTTTGTTGTCAGTAATTTGGGCTCAATCCAATTCTCATTCAAATTAATGGAGAGACTGTGATGATTTGACTAGCAGTTGAATCAGATTATAATGCTATTTCCCTGACCTATTTTTCCGGTCCTGGTTGAAGGCAGGGTTTGAGATGACTTTGCTCATGCCACTGCCGATTAGAGTAGAGCAGAGTCGCGTAGCAGACGCCTGCGGTGGAGCTATCGCGCAGGTGAGTGGTGAAAAGAAACAGGTACGCACAACCGCTTTAGATGAAACGTGCGTGTTTTTCAATCGACTCTGGACAGTTCTGCTGTCAAGTGCTGCTTATTTTTTATCTTCTGTAGTGATTTTAATATGCATAATTCGGTAGGGTCTGAATTCGGTCACTGGGCTGCAGGCTGCTTTGGGACGGGGGCTGTTTTGTTGCCGCGTGTTTGTTCATCACTGGGTACCATGTGAGCCCAGCCAGGGGCTGTGGTCTCCAGACGTTCCCAAAACTTAAACGCACGTTCTCATTTTTAAAATTCCTTGTCATAGTTCTCATGAGCACAGTTCCACTGATAGCTGCTGCTTCTCTTCACCTGTGTACCAAACCCAACCACTGCTCCTGGCTTCCCCGGTGATAGGGCTCCTGGAAGATTTCTTGAAAGGAAAACGACTCCTATAGGCAGAACCCAAGTTGTGTGATGCCACTGTGTACTGTAGAAGAAATGTATTAACAGACTGGTCTGTGGCAGTTCTCATGAGCACAGTTCCACTGATAGCTGCTGCTTCTCTTCACCTGTGTACCAAACCCAACCACTGCTCCTGGCTTCCCCGGTGATAGGGCTCCTGGAAGATTTCTTGAAAGGAAAACGACTCCTATAGGCAGAACCCAAGTTGTGTGATGCCACTGTGTACTGTAGAAGAAATGTATTAACAGACTGGTCTGTGGCCAAGCCTCTCTCTGTTGGCATCATAAGTCTTAAAAAAAAAAAAAAAAAAAATTTTTTCATTATTTTTAAGGTAGTGTGTTAAGACTGAGCATAGCCATTAGAAAGTGGAAAAAGATTACTAAATGCAAGTCAGCCTTTTGTGAAACTAGAAAAGAAGCTAGCAGGTATACATGTTTGTATAAAAAGTTACACAGAATTGTGCAATGGAGAGACAAGAGCACTTTATTGTTTGTTTGAGTAAGGAATAATTGAATTGGGTAAAGTCGTTATTACAATATCAGAGGAGAAAAGGACTATAATCCCCTAAGGGATGTCATGCACCTTTCTGGTATATAACCCTCAGCGCTTCCAGGGGGATGTGTTGGAATGCTAGTGGAGGAGAAGAGAGATAATCTAATTCAAGGTAACTTAATCAGCATGGTATATAACCAAGCTAAGGGTTTTGCAACAGTATTTAATATTCATTGGCTGTATGCGTGCAGAAAACAGAAACAAAATTGCTTTTTCAAAAGAAAGGTTTGCAGAGGCCTGGCTGAAAATGTAGCCCTTAATAAATATAGTTGTTAATCTGTTTTATTCTATATAAGCTTTTATACTGTGCTTGTCACTGTATTTGAAGCACCTTCTGGTAATGTGCTAAGCACAAAGATTAACATCTGTTGTAAGCTATTTCTTCTCTCATCCTTGCCCTTTGGGAAGAAGTGTATGCAGCTGAAAGTTCTGGTTAGGGTTCCTTTTTATCAGTTTGCTTATTTTTAATAGGCATGCTACTATTAATTGCATGCCACTATATATTTGTCAGAGGAGTATAACGTAGAAAATGTTTATTGTAGAAAGTGATGATGTTTCTGCCCTTAATTCGTAGAGAAGAAGGTTGAGACGCCTGCCTGTATGAGCATCAGCCTCGCTGTAGAGAATCCCTGCACCAGAGACACATGGCCACCTTGGCCTTTCATACTAAGTCTTTACAGGGAGAGCTTTGAAGATTGGGATGAAAACACGGTACTTTATTGAAAAGTCTGTGGGAATCTCAGTTACGCACTAGTGGATAGGTGGGGTAGGTAGCCTGTGTTGCTGAGAGAGGCACGGGCTTGTTGGAGCATCTGGAGTGCTCCATGGTATGTATTTTACACTGCTGTAGTGCAGCCAAGACAGATGAAGGTATGACTAAGGTGTTGCGATAAGAACTGTTCCTTGTGGATGGTGGTATGCCAGAGGTTGGCAGTGACGAGGAATCCCGTCTTCTGCAGTATGGACAAAGATGAACGCGTATGGTGTATCAAGGGGGACTACACCCAGATGCAAATTTTCCAGAGTACCTCCCTCTGTTACCTCTGCCTTTCTGAGTTTCAGTGTCAGTTGTCTGTTCTTAGTGAGAGAACTGATCCAGGGTGGTGGGGAAGGAGAAGCACAACTGGCTGTTACTGATGCTTAAGACCTTCAGATCCAATCAGTATCGTGAACATTTTGCAAAGGACCTCCATGGAAGTCAGATCTCCATGACAGTCTGCACGTAGGAGCCTAAAGTATCCATACAACCCCCAGGAAAGATTCAAGCCATTTTAACACCTGACATGGTACCTTTTTCCCAGGTGAAAACTCTCATGTTTATCCATGTCAAATGCTGCTTTGCAGAATATCAGTAAGATGAGAAGAAATGTCCCCTCTCTCCACTGATGCCATTTGCATCCATGCGAATGATGTGGCTTCAGATCCATGTCTGGACTGGATCTGGACTGTGCTGTGTCTCCGAGCCTCCGTAGCTTGCGGTAGGCCTCTGGCTGAATGACAGGCAGATAGGAAGGTTTTCTCTGCCTGCAGTACCTCAGCAGAGACTTGGAGGAATTCACTGTACTGCTTCCTGTCCCTAAAACCTTCATTTTCATCTCCTGATGTCTGAGCTTTTTGTGTGCTTCCATCTTGCTCAGGCTGTCAGCGGATAGAAATGATTTTTGTCATTATTTTCAGTATTATTTTGTCTTCCAAGTTTTTTGATTTTGGCTAGTAAATGAGTTGAGGCTGGTCAAATTATTGTAATGTGCCGTTATTGTTGTCTAGAAGCAGGAAGAGCTCTTAAAGTGATGGACAGTACAAAGCAGTGACATCCACAGTCTTTAAAGTGACACCAGAGTTGGAGTCCAGTGAATGCCCAGCTGCGTGGATTAGCCGAGAGCCCACCTATGAAAGTATACGGATAGGAGGAAAGCAGACAGATGTTCACTCGTTTGTGCCTAAAGGCTTCATGGACACTTTATATTTAAATTGAAGTAAGTTAATCATAGATGAGTATCTGTGAGAGAAGCAAGCTGACTTGTAATGCTGAAAAGAGTAGAAAGGGAAGTAAGTTATTGACTGGTGTGTATAATCACAGTCTAGCTTTTATATTTCTATTGTAATCCTAAGCAATAAGGATTAAATTCTTTCCTCAGAGGCACATAGATAACTGCATATTCAAGGACAGAATCATTGTGCAGAAGGAAAAAAACCAGAAATCCTTGTCAACTTCAACCCCTACTTGTTATTTTTTGGAATAATATTGATTTTAATTTGCTAGTTTAATGATAGTTTTCCTCTCTGCAAATGGAAAAGAGCCACTTAATGAATCATCAACTCAACAGCAGCAATGCCAAACCAGAAAATAGAGGCAGTATAGCTGAGGAGAAAATGTACATTTCATTAGCAAAAGTCAGTCAAGTTCCTGTGAAAATACAGTTTTGTGTTCAAAACACTGATAACATTTTTAATGAAGAACTCCCACCTGACTGCCTTATGCCAACATCCACACAAAGCAGAGCTGGCGGATTCCCACACAAACACCCCTCTCGGCAAAACTTCCATTGCTGTAGTATCAAGCAAAGCTGAAGGAGAAGAAAAACTAAATGAAATAGCTTTGTCTTCTTAAAAATTGCACAGGGGTTATATTATCTGTGTGTCACCTTTACACTAAAGTTGGCTGTCCATGACTAACAAATTGAAATACCAAAGCACAGTAGGTATACAGTCCAGTGGAAAACGTTTGATATAGTGCACGTAATTTGAATACGTGTGAAAATACCACAGAGTGATTCTTGGGTTGCATGGCATGTAAAATGAGAGACCAGGGCTTGTGTCGAGGTGCTAGTTGCAGTTCTGGCCTTACTGAAGTCTATTCAAATTTGCTGTTGGTTTCAGTCAGATTAAGATTACTTCCCTGGTCCTCACTGTCCAGAGCAGCAGGATTGGAAACGTGGGCTGGAGAAGTTGCTTGGGTTTTGCCCTGCATTTCATATCATTCTTCTGTGGCTTCTCAGACTGATATTCCAGGTAGACGCTAAGGAGAGGCTTACGTTGTATGTGAACACAGGATTCACCGAGCCGGGTCATCTCGCCTGGGGTTTCCTCGTGGTACACACTGAAGAGTAACTTCCTTTTTGTGTAGCCCCATCAAGGGGAAGGAAGAAAAGTATATGCGCATCCATAGTCACGTGTGGTTTTAAATCTTCCCCCTGTGGCAAGAAAATAAAACTGTGTTTATTTTGACTGTGGTCTCAGACCAGGCTGAAGATAATAGGAGCTTATCAGGAAAGGAACCGAAAATCAACCAAGCTGGAAACACTTGTATCCAGGTCAGTTGGGCAACCTGGATTTTAGGGTGTGTCATTGCTGTACAGTTACTTAGAACCTTTTCTTTTGCGTAGTTTTTATTGATTAAAAAAAGAAGAGGGAGAGAGTCGGTCCTCAGGTGGCATAAATAGACACAGCTTTACTGAAGTCAGTGTGCATCTGTTCATTCTGGTGAAGGATATAATTACCCCATATTGCACTCATTTTATCAGCCATTGCTAATGTTTTCTGTGTGATCCTCTAAAGCTTTTCAAGAATGAAAGCTCTGTCTGCTGCTCCCAGCACTTTGCCTCTGTGACATATGAATTGTGCCAAATCCATTCTGAGTTTTTGTTTTTAAGCTCTGAGTACAAGGGTGAAGTGAAAATAAAGTGTGAATAATGGTCTTTCTCTCAAAGGCAATGTGATATTGCATTGAGCTGAAAAATTTACTCTCATACAGATCGGCCCTGCCAGTATGAAGGGCTGATTGATGCTGAGCACGATCCAGCTGATATCTGATATTGGGGAGGGGGAGGGCTCTTCGGTGCTGCTGACAAAGCTATAACAAGATCCACAGACTGGAAGCTGAAGTTAGGCAAATGCAACCTCGCGATAAAATGCCAGTCACGAGCATAATAAAATATTATAACAGTTTATTGGGGCTCGTGATAAATTCATCGTTAAGAAGTCTTTAGTATTTTCTTTTAGAATCAGTTTTCAGTTTCTGGGAGAAGTTCTATGGCCAGTCTGTGAGCTGGAGGATCATGGTGATCCCTTTTGGTTTTGTAATTGAAGTGCACTTGTTAAGGTCCCTTCTTCGCTAGGCTGTAAGGAGAACACATTTACAGAATTGCCCTTAACAATTCTCATAGCACCTGCAGATCTGCACAGAGGTAACTGTTCTAATTAAATCCTGTCCTTTAGGACTACATAGGCTTGCCCACAGGGATGGGAGGAATTGCGTGCTTTCCTTCCCTTCTCCTCCTTTTCCCCCATACTTGTTTGGGTTGGATCTTGAAGGCTTATTTTGTAAGAGTTTTTCTTTTTTACCTTCTTTTTCTTTACTACAGCATGGGAGTGGCTCACCTGACGGGATGTAGCTCAGGAAATAGATTGCCCATGATCACAGTTGCCTTTGTCAATAGTGACACACATCAGGCTCTCCCACCTCCGCCACTCAGCAGTTCGTTCACCTCCGCAGTATTCAACAATTTGTGCTCTTGAGAGCTGGAATGATGTTTCGGTGTAATGGAAGCCTTTGGGCTTCATAGAGGGACATCTGGATGGAGCTTAATGATATGGGATATGCAAGAAGTCATATTGGTCACAGGAGCTGATTCCCTCCTGATCTGAAACTCTTTAAAATATATGAAATTCAAGGTTGCTGAACAAAAGAGCCCTCTGCACATCTCACAGGATTGGGCTCCCTGTTATTTCCCTGTCTGAAAAGCAGACAGCCCCCACCTAGTGAATTCTCAGGTCTGGGAATATCTTCTGGAACAGCGTGCTCACCTGCAGGCAATTTGAGAAGTACCAGGGGTGTCTGAATATTGCTGCCTAAAATCAAATGTTTCTGTTATTGTGGGTATTGAGGAAACTCAAGAACAACACGGGTTTGTGAAATCATTATATTCAAGAAGCAGTTGTCTCTTCTCCTGCATTTAGAGCCCTGGTAGTATCACATTCTGTTTTGACAGCTGTCAGAAGTTAAATGAAAGATATTTGGGGAGAGGAGGGTTGAGCTACAGGAGAATTGTTATTTGCAGTGCTCGCCAACAGTTGCAGTTTTCGCTTGGTAACACACATGTTGTCTGTTATTCTTTCTCTTTTCTTCTCCTTTGCTAAACTTTTGCGCCTTTTATTTCTGTGGCTCTTGTAATGGGGACCGGTGCCATCCAACCTGTGCTACTTTCAGTAGAAAACGTCTCCTTGATACCTTGCATGTGAAATGCAGTCCGTGCCCTGCCCTAGTTTTTCTCCAGTTCTTCTTCGCTGACTGTCAACTGCCAAGCATCTGCTAGTGCCACTGTCCTCCTTTCATCTCCCAAATTTAAGCTACAGTTTTGCCGTGAGGAAAGGGAATTTACACTAGCTCTTTCCTTCATTTTTTTTCTTCCCAGCTGACGCTATTTATTCTGACAGATTACTGTAGCAGTTTGGTTTTTAATGTGAAACTCTGCTAAAGGTCTTTCACTTAGCTGTTCATTAAGTGCTTACGCTTAGTGTTTATATTCAAGGGGGGAAGGTTCATAGGTGTTAGAGCACAAGGGGCTTCTATGCTTGCTTTCTGTTCTGGATTCATGCCTGCGGGATGCAGAAATAAATGTTATTTTAACTTGAACCTATTTTAGCCTTAACTCAGGAGCAGCTGAAGCTTTTTCTGTAGTCAACCCTTTTTATTATTCTATAATTGCAAATAAAAATGCTCTCACAACGTTAGCTGAACTTGCCAGGGAATTTGCAGAGGCTGACTATGAAGACCGCTATACCTCCTTTGTATCACACGGTGGCAGAAAACGCCCAGCATATGTTCTTGTGCTGCACCAGTCTGGTAAATCGTATCAGCTATTTCAGTATGCAGAACTTTATAGAGAATATGTTACTTTGGAAAATTAAGTCTGTTTAATTGTCTGTGCAGGAAGAGCTTATTTTATAGCGAAATAATACACATTCATCCACAACTTGCAGAATGTGTATTAAGGGTGTGTATAGGATTCATTGAGTATTACATCTGACAGTCCATATATATATGTAATAGTGTAGAAAAGATAATTATATAGCTGGAATATATATAGGCATTTAGTTTTAATTAGGCTTTTGATTAAATATAAAAGTGCAATTAAGAGTGACAGATACAGTAGATCCTCATAGACTGCATGACAGTATTTGGCTAGAAAAACTCCTGAGCTGATTTTTTGTCAGACTTGATTTTTTCTAAAGATCTCAGTGACTGTTCTATTGAGTCTTTGATCTGAACTACTCCTTATTCTCGCTCTCTCTCTTTCTCTGTATATATGTGCTGATCTGTGTGTTTACAGTATTTCTGTTGGTAACAGATGTTTTTTTAATTTACAGGAAAATTATTTCTTTTTAAGGAGAGATGGTAAAATTTAGATGTTAGCCAAACAGCTAAGAATTAAATTTGGATTTTTTAGCCATGGTATTACATTTTAACTGTATTTTGCCAAGCTTCTCAGACTTTATTTTCTGAATAATGATACTATTTCTGTGAACGTGTCTCTGAGCACATGAGCATGAGCAATTTGTTAAAGGCTTACATATGAGAGACATATATAAGATATAACATAGGAGGGAAAGGATAGCATTATGAAAATATAAAGGTAGATATTACAAGATCTGCTTGTATAACTGACTCTGATACAGACATGAACGGGTTGCTTTAAGTATCACGTCTCCTCATTGCACTGAGCTGTTGTTTATGTTAGAAGCCTTAGTTTTGCAGAATGCCTGGACCAAGATAGGTTTAAACCAATCCTCTGTGCACTACTTTTGAAAATAAGACCATTAACTAATTACGGATATGAAGCTAATTATAGACTCCTCTCTTAAGCAACTTGGCCAGGGTATTTGTCTGGTATCTTAACTAAATAAATCAAATAATCATTACATAAAATGATTGGATAGAGGAAAAAGAGCAAAAAACCCTTCAGTTACCGTCAGTGTATCTTGAATATGGTTAGTCATGGTTTAGCATAGTTTTGCATCATTTCACAGTGGGCCTATGAGGCCTTCAGTGTTACCCCGAAGTCATGAGCCGAACACAGCGGCTTTCTGGCTTTGTCACAAGTCTGCTGCAGGACCTCGGGCGAACCTTCCTCTTTGCTCTTCTTCGGCTGTGGCTCCTCTTTAATTTTCCATCTACTGACAATTTAGACACTTCCGAGCAGGACTGTGCCTCATACATGTTTGCACTGCTCGTAGGTGTTAGGATCCTATCGGCAATTGAGGGCCGAGTTATCAAAACACGAAGAACTCGCAATACGGGTGTTGCTGCGCTTCATATTCGCTGCGGGGACAAATGGGTACGGCTCCTCCTTGACGCGACAGAGGATGATGGCCAGCCTTGAGAGATGATTTTCTGCATATCAGTAAATCCCTGCGTTTTCATTAAATTGCTTACTTAGGCTCAAGATTAAAGTCGGCATCATTGGAAGGGCTCCGGTCGACTACGGTGCGGTGACACAGGCAGCTGTTTCCCACGTCTGTCTGGTACAACTTGTCATTTTGTTTCACAGTATGGAAGGTGCGAGAAGTGACAGGACTAAATAAGCACAGAGGGAACCGACTGTTTTGTCTGGCCGTGTTAACGAATAAGCTGGGAGTGAAGTTAACTTCATGTGAAACAGTTTAAATTATTTATTTTCAATCCTGGAACTGTACTTAACACGTTGTTCAGGCAGAGCCGTGTTGACAGGGTGACGTTAATTACCCACTGGAAACACACCACATTAGCTGGAAACAATTGTTCGCAGCTATCATTCATGGCTCTGGGTAAAGCCGCAGCCTTTGCACATCTTGGCAAACAGTTTTCCCCCTCCATCCGTGGAAGCTCCTTCTGCATCCACCTGCAGCTGCAAACTAGCTCTTTACTTACAGCAACAAAATATGAAGTTCAATGGTTGGGGGTTTCTTTTCTTCCCCTCTCTTCTTTTTTTCTGGTGAGCTGAGCGATTGTGTGATTGGTCTCCTCTCCGTTAGACACGGCACATCTTAAAAATGTGAGGATCTTCATTCACTGATCCACCAGTATAAATGCATATGCTTACTCTTCCTGTAAATGCTTTCCCACAGCTCCCTTAATGATTCAGTTCCCACTCCTTAATTCATAGCAAGAGTGTTGTGTCCTTCAGAACAGGAAATTATTGCATCTGGGGTTTCCTTTCTTTGCAAAGGCTTTGGCTTCAACATCCCTACTGAGAACTGGATGTGACTTGAGTAGCATTTGTATGGATGTGTGCTAATAAAAGTGAGGAATTGACTTTTTCCTCCCTTCTTGTTCAGCATTGCAATGAGTTAAGGACTCCAAAATGACCCAACTGAGGAGTGCTGGGAATATGTCTACAAGTAAATGAGTGGCTGGCTACTTCAAGTTGCTACATTATGTTTTTCTAGATGTTCCTGTTCCGTGGTTAATACAATTAGAGATTCTACCGGGAGAGTGCAGGTATGCAGTGTTTGTTCATTACAGTGTGAGGCTGTGTCTGATGACATCTAACTCTCTGTTTGTAGGTTAGGCCAAAGACCCTGATTCCAGACAGCCTCCCTATCTCCCCGTGCAGAGACCAACCTTCCAAGCAGCCTCCTACCTTCCAGAAGGCAACCGTAGTCAGCATCAAAAACCCCAGCCCTGCCCTCCCGACTGCCAATAACACCGTCAGCCATGTACAGCCGCCTAACAGCCAGTCACAAAGTGTCACCGAGTCTACAGCTATTTCGTCACCTCTGAGCAGTGCAGGTGTGGCGTACGCCATCATTTCCACCTCCCCCAACAATGCAACTCCTATCAGCACCAGCACGACTGTCTCTGTGGTCAACGATAGCATTAAAGTGCAACCACTCCTCATTAGTGCCGACAGCAAGGTAGGTTCTTTTTTTTCACGGCATTTTTTTTTTGGTTATCAAACACAGGAATTACATTGCAGATGTAAGCAGAACATTCCCCTGGGAGTGCACAGCCCTGTGCAGAGTGGTGTCAGTGGTTCCTTTTGAAGAAAATAATCAGAAAGCAATGGGAAAATTCTTAAGGGGACACATGGACGCTGGTAGACATTTATCTGTGTACAAGCATATTTTTTGGTGGGATCAAAATGCATCATTATGTAGCCTGACATTAATGGGACCATATGATCTTCCATTTCCTTAAACCAATCCTCACTAATAATATCCCTTAATTCTGTGCAGGCTCAAATTTCCTATGGACTCCCTCTTCAATTATACAGTGATACTAGTTATATCGACTGACCCCAGGGGAGTGTATCAAATAATCAGGCATTCCCTTCTACACTTTCAGGGGAAGACCAAATGAAATGAGAGCTCAGGGTTTCAAAACTGATCAGCAGATGAATCAGTAGGAAAAAATCAAGTTATGAATTACTTGTTTCCTCTTTGTACTTTTCAGCTTTGAAATGAAAGAACTGCACCACTCTTATACCAGAAGCAGATTCAATAAAGGCTGCCAATGTACCCAGCAGACATTTGCTGTAATTTGCTACTGGGATCCTGCTACTTTGGGTCTTGTTGGCAGCACAGGTTCTCACACAGTGCTAAAAAAGAATACAGGGTGTAGGATGGCTTTTGAGGTAAACAAAAGCAGGCATCTCTTCCCCACTTCTCTAACTGTCGTGGTTTAATTTCAGTCGGCAACTAAGCACCACGCAGCCGCTTGCTCACTCC
>NW_008795252.1:11471297-11510409 GCF_000699145.1 Aptenodytes forsteri | reverse complement strand
AGTCCTTGACTAGTGTAAGCACTACTTAGCAACAACTGAAACATCGGTGCGTTATCAACTTTGTTCTCATCCTAAATCCAAAACACAGCACTGTACCAGCTACTAGGAAGGAAATTAACTCTATCCCTGCCGAAACCAGGACACTAACATAGTTTATTTTTCTCTTACTTAAACCGGCTACTGCTTAAGAAAACAGTCCCTTTTTATGCTCTTGAATCTCCTGGAGTGACTGAGTTGAGATAAAGGATCTAACAATTAAATAACATTGATTGAAAGTTAGCAATGAAATAGATGGAAAAGGCCCAGCGTTCAAATCCAATACCCTTCATCAAGAAGGTGAGCTTGGGAAGGTCTTCCATAGTCCTTCATGAAGCTTTGATTATGGGTATAAAGTCACATGTGTAGTTCTGTGGTCAGAAATTGTCCTTCGTTCCTTTTAATTTAATAGCTTCTGAGATAATGTTATCTGCACTGTGTATTACCACTTCATGTGGTAATTCAAATATGAGCAGCTGGATATACTAACATACATGCATATGTAAGAGATCTGTGTAGTAATTCCTATAGGTTCTAAACCAGAATTAATTTTAATTTAAAACACATATAGTTTATTTTGTTTATGCAAAAGTAGACATCCGCTGCTCATAACACATAAATGCTGAGGACTGATCTCTGATCGCAGTTACATGAGCAGTACTGAGGAGTATCTTCCTTCTCATCCACATGTGCTTACTCTGAAATAACACTGGTATGACTGAGATCAGACCGTGGTTTTGAATGTGTAGTAATCCCATCTCTTTTACCTGTATGCAAAATAAAATCAAAGGAAAGACCTTAAAATCACTGACAACACGAGCGCTACAGCTAGGCTGCTGAGTCAGCTTCAGAAGTCCTCTAAATAGAAAGTGCCCTAATTTTCAGAGGCACTGATCAAGTGGCTCCCTTAGGCTGCAGTAGGTTTATAATGCACCAATAGAAATGAATTTTTAGAAACTTAAGTATGGATTTAGAAGCCTAACCTAGGTATCCAGTTTTTTGTATTTTTGGCTTGTGACTTGCATTTGTTGTCTGTAGGGGTATCAAGTAATCCTTCAAAGAAGAATCAAAGGTTTCAGGCAGAAAAATCCAGTTTCATATAGTGAATTCTCTTCTTTTACTTGTACATTGTCTTTTAGGTTATCATTATTCAGCCTCAAGTCCAAACCCAGACAGAAAGTAAAGTGGAGACAAAGAAACCTCCTGAAGAGTCAGCTCAGGGACCCCCTGCTACCAAAAAGAAAAAGGAGGAAAATCCAGAGGTGATCTTTTTTTCTTTTTTTTTTTTTTTAATAAGTGAGCTACAGTATGCTTAAGTTATGGGGGCCAATTCTAAACATTCTTCTGCGTCCATATGTAGTTACTGCATTTGTGCTCATGGTTCTGCCAGCTGTTCATCTCTCTACCCGATCACTGCAATCGGGGTGATTTCCTCGCCAGTGAGGTGCTCTGACAAATCTGGTTTGCATCATTCGAACTTTCCAGTGTCACAAAATGTAAGAATTGTAGGTCTCATAATCATCTAGGCACCTTGCGTGGGTATTAGTATTTCTTGTGAAAGGTGTATACAAGCTTAAGATATTTTCTTTTATGTTATCAAATACATAACATTGGGTTTACAGGCTGCCTATGAGGTTGAATTAACATTTCCTTTGTAAGCTGAGCTTTTACATCTTCTTTGTAATGAATCTTGCAATTTTTAGATTGTATTTAACAATACAGTTTCTTGCATTTGCTGTGTACATGTCTTCGCACATGTGCACAGATTCTTTCTAGTCTGAAATACATTAAAATCCTTCAAATTGAGTAGGAGAGTAGAAAGGTTATAAGATTAAATCTCTTTCATGAACTATATTTGCAATGTAAACTAAAAATATAAATCAGAAGTCCTTGTAGAAATGGGGTCTCTCTTTAACAAGCGTTTTGGTTTTTGACTAGGCATATTCACATTGGATTGTGTGTACTTTTGAGGTGATTTGAGAAGTTATACAAATGGAATCTACTTCTGTTGTGGAAATGCTCAGCTCGTGAAGTCTTAACCTTACTAGTCTAATAAATGTGTAACATGAAAGCATCCTTGGAGCTGTAGGTTTAAGAGGATTATTGCAATATAAATTTATAATGTTACTTGAGGCATGTGGGTGGTCATTTGTTTTACCATTTTAAAAGGTTCCTATAGTTAAAACAGTGTTAAGGATAAATAGTGGCTTTTAGCCTAGAATATCACAGCTTTATGCAGAAGCTCTGCAGAACTACACTTAGGAAACCTCCCAAGTTTAAAATCTGACCCTCATATGAATTTTCATTGCCACTGAATGATGGGACTGTAGGGTCCTGTTTTGTTTAGGGAGGTATTTCCGAAAGATTATTTATTGTGTAGTACTTCATGGGCAGAAAGGCTAGTAGATCTTGCTTAAAAACAGAATGCTAGAAGAAACATCCATTTTTCTTTGCCTGTAGCTTATCCCCACGGAAAGAATATTGAGCAAAAATCTTCCAGAGAAATGCAGGAAGAGACCATGGGACTGGGCACATTTTTTGGTATAGCATTCATAAATTTAATGTGATTTTCATTAAATTGCCAACTAGAATATTCTGACTACCTTTTTTGTAACCAAGAATATTGTTCCTACCGTGTATACTGGAGGTCTCGGCAAGCACAATTTTCTGGGTAGGATGCTGAAGCTATGCCCTTAAGTATGACGGTTCTTTTCTTTTCATAGATTTGTTTCATGGCCATAAATATGTAGGTTTAGAGTTAATTTCTTTTGTTCTTTGAAAGTAAACTTTAGATGATTATCATGTATTTATGCAATTAGTGTAATTAGAACTAACAGCATAATTAGTGTAAATACATGTAATGACATAAATAGAACATGTAATTACAAAATGAAACGGTTTTGTAAAAATTTTTGTTTTGCTTCATGAAAAGACATACTGCGCATTTCTAAAAGCATTCATGGCTTTTAAACAGGTGATTAAATTTAAAAGGCAAAGAGTAACAAAGAAAACGTGATTTTTTTAAAAAGAAAAAAAGCACTCTAGGCACGTCTCTCCACACCTTTATTTATCTTCAAAGCACAAAACTGAGGCAGGAACTCCAATACGGCTCTACATAAACGTTAGTCGTGACAGACTGGGATTTCACAAATTAAACTGAAAATTTAAAACGAATAAACCAGAAATCACCAGACTTACCAGTAGCCAGGAACCCCACATGCAGTTACTGATCGTACCTGAACGAACAGAAAAGACTGAGGATAATTACTGTCTTTTGTTCCTGGCTGGGTCATTCTGCTGGGAAGCCGTGAAGCCGATCCTGGACACAGCCCCCTGCAATACATATGCCTTTTGCATAACCCGAAGATCTCTCCGTTCCCAAGTACGCCATCATTAGACTAAAGCAAACCTCCCTGCGTCCGCTGTCTTGCAGCCAGGATGCCTGGACGCCTGGCTGTGGAGCGGCTTTCCCAGAAGCAGGATGGAGGGTCTCGGCCACCCAGGGTGTCCCAGGTCCAGTGGTCAGAGCCCTCTCCTGGGATATGAGCCATGAGGGTTCAGTCCCCTCCGGGGCTGAGGAGGGTCTGGAGGAGTGGGCCACCCGCTCCCTGCTGTCTGCGGGGCTCTGCTGGGGATGGAGGCCAATAACTGCCCGTCTAATGATGGGCCTTCTCCCACCCACCAGAATGACTTCTGCAAAGAAATGAAGGGATTACGCAAGGGAGCTGCTCCTCTGGGGAGCAAGTGCCATGGGGTTTGGGGTGGGGTTTTTTGTTTTGTTTTCTTCTTAAAAGGACCTGACTTCAGCACAGAAAGAAACAGAATTCCGCCCAAAACTTTTTGCCTTTTTAAAATTTTAGATTAGTAAAATTTCATATTTCTGGCAACGTTTTCCAGGACATTCTAGCAGTTTTTTATTTGAAACAAAAATTACTGCCGTAAATGCTGGTTATTTAGCTAACAGTGTCTTTAATCCCGCCTAAGAAGGACAAGAGAGACACATTGCAATTGTGAACCGAATGCTAGTGTTAGGCCTGGATTGAAAATCTGGAGAAACTGAAGCCTCAGTTTTGTGGATTCCTGCACGGAGGAGAAACAATATACTCTGCGGTATTTGAAAGAAAAGCATTGCAGTGGAAGTAGTATTTTGAGTTGAATCCAACAAGCTACATGAGTGTGAAATAGCAAAACCCATAAAACCAAATATGCTGTTAATATAATATGCTTGTTAAAAAGAATACAGCTTCTTCTGGGATTTTTTAAAAAGAAACCATCTTTCAAATATCTATGAAAGCTAACCCTTCCTGTGTTTAATAGTGAGATAATTATCAAGTCCATTTATGAAGGCTCTTCATATGTTAAGCAAGTACACTGTCATTGCATTTAATTAGATATGTATTCAAATAATTTTAGTATGAAGAGAGGAAATTGTTTAGCGAGCATTCCAGTACTCAAATAATTTTAGTTTAGATGTCAGAAAATGTATGCTCCCCCTACAGTTTAATCTTTGGGTAATACAGGCATTCTGCGCTCCATTGGGAAAATACAATCGCACGTTAACCGTTCCAGCTTTCTGATTCTATACCTAAATGTTGTTATTACCTCTGCTCAGAGCGCCGAGACGTATCCTGCCACAAAGTTGCTTTTTGGTGGGGGTGAGATGAAGCTTGTAATTCTACTCAATTGACTAATTTTCTTCTCAGATCTGCACAGTGGATCTCGGATCAAATATTCATCTTTCCCTTCAGGTTTGGAGCCCCCACTGTGTCTAGCTGGTGTTTTAGACATGTAAGGAGTGAATATTATTGAAATCAAGGTCTGACATGCAAATGAACACGTGCTTGTCATTACCACAGTTATGGAAGGCAGAAACATAGCATGAATATATCTAAATTGCCAGTGTTGAGGTTTGACATGTCCATTTTTTAATGTACAGAGAGAATTACGTACTAGGAGATAGTGGAAAGAAAATGTTCCTGTCCTGTGATGTTGTTAGTTCACCTGTTTGACAGAGATATTTTCACATATGTAAGAGGGATATAGGTGTCCAGTCCTGACCCTCAGGTTTTGAAGAACCCACCCCACAGACAGATCTTTTCATCTACAAAATGAGGATGTGCTTGCTTTCCCAATTTCACTGTGTGAAAGTCAGAATTGCAAAGGAAATGGTAATTCTGGTGACTGACTAGTTGATTTTATCCTGAACTGAAATGAAAAGTTTTTTCACAAAATTTCACAATGAAAAGGCTTTTCACGAAACAAGAAGGTCAAACTAATTTTGACTTGGAAGTGTTGAAACGTGTTCTCCTGACACATCTTTGATTGAAACAGAATGTTTTGACCTTCTACCACTTAAACACTGTATTTTAGCTTGACCTAAATCTACACATTTTATTTTGGATGAGTATGATAATTGCATCTTCCTATGGTCTTTGGATGCTTTATCAGAGTTGGATTGTGGGCTTTGCTCGCTTGGATTTCCTAATAGCTTGGATTTCGTAGTCAGGTTGTCTCTTCTGTGGAATTGCACCTCGTGAAAATGCCACTTGGGTAACGTTGCACCTCGTGAAAATGCCACTTGGGTAACAGGATCCAACAAGATTGTTCAGCACAGCAGAAAGAGGAAGAGATCCCTGAGGCCCCAAAGTATCACAGATGTAACTCAAAACCAAGGAGTTCCATTCAGTTTGGGCTTGGAACAACACAGCAGAATTTCATTTTTCCATCAGAAAGATGGAATAAAAGCTTCAGCAAAACTTCTTCCGCAAGGGAAAATTTCCCGATGAAAAATCACTGACAGAAAATTTAGAATCTGCTCTAGTACTTGCCCTATTACTGCATCAGCGTGTTTTGAAGATTTGTTAGTATGAAGATGTGTTTTGTGCATATGTAGTGTACAAGAGTTCTGAGTAATATTTTAGATCAGATTCCTCACTGCAAAATGAGTTTGTCGGTGGGAGATGTTTGTTCACTCCCCATTGAGGGAAAATACTGGTTCAGTGTACTTTTTCGTAATTCATGCACGATATTCTTTCTGTAACTTGGGAAGAGAAATTTCTGAAAGTTTTTTTGGGGGGAGGGGACTTTCAATATGCTTCGGATGTCTTGTTTAGTGTTGTAAAGTTCAGTGGAAGTGTATCATATCTTGTTTTACTTCATACAGCTTGCTCACATCCAATAAAAGCAGTGCCATGTCCAGTTAGTAATAATAATACGCAATTACTTCTCTAAAGAGTGGAGTAACAAAGCAGCTAGTAATATGAAATTGAATTGATTGGATTGACTGAATTTTGATCATGCGCTGTATAAAATCAGTAGTCATACAACACTGGCTTCATAAGTCTCTGAACTGCTAAAGTCATACAAGTGGGACGTGACTGACCAGGCGTATCTGAAGCATATCTTCAGTTAAAGTTCGTCATATTACTATGCATTCAAATAAGACACCTTTCTAAAAGACCTTTACCAGGTTTATTCTGTCAATGCTAGATTTATTTCTTTACTTACTTCTACCATGATTGTTGTAGTAGAAAATCTAACCCCTGTTTATTTTTTCCTTAGAAAATTGCCTTCATGGTAGCATTAGGACTGGTTACAACAGAACATTTGGAAGGTAAGATGAGATGTGTTGTTTTACAGTTCAGTTTTTGAGTGAAATCTTTTCTCTTGGCTCTGCAGCCAAGAGGAATTGGTGATTCTGTCCTCTGAAGGGCAATGAAAAATCAGATGAAATGTTATCTATGCACAGTTGTGCTTTTCAACCTCAAAATAATGGGTGACCTTACTTTGCTCTGCCTCCCACCCCACTGCACAGCTCAAGGGGCATGAGAACTGGCTCTGCAGCCAGCACCAGCAGGCTTGGCATAAGCTGGCATTTGGGCTCACTGAGTCATCATGGTCCTTTAAAGGACATTAACAACTGGAGGACGATAATGAAGCAAAAAGCCTGCAAAAGCTCTGACCACCACTGATCTGGTTGAAGAATCAGCGAGGTTCAAAGATGTTTACCCAGATCTTCTGTAGCAAGCATGCCCTCTCCTCTTTCCCCATGTGAGACGGACTTTCTTTTTTTGCATGAATCATCTGTCATCTCTAGAGTTTCACAGAATAATGTGTAAAATAGTGGTGAAAATCTGGCATTTGCTTTATAAGATTTTAAGCAAATTAGAAAATTACCTCTGGCAAAGACTTCCTTCCCTCCATTTCCCCCCATTTAGCCAAAAAATAAATAAACTTCCAGTCTGATCCTGCTTTTGTGTGAGAGCTGCTAGCATGCCTTCCTAGGCTTCTGAGTATGAGTTCAAACAAATATTGCACGTAAACTAAATGCAGTATCGCATAGTGTTCAGTTTACTTTTCCAACCTTCCAAAAATACCTTGCAAGAGTTAGCAGATTTGAACCTTTCTTTGCCTCAGCTTTGTCTTTCTGAAAACATAGATGAGTTTGTTCAGCAAATTTGCCAGTGGTGTGAGATGAGTTGGGGGTTTCTTGGCAGAATGGGTTAGTTCTCGTGGACAGAGAAGATACAGCTATTTTTAAGAAAAAGTCTACAGCTTGATGTGTTTTACTTGCATGCTCAGCTAATAGAAGTTGGTGTGGTTACACCGGTATAAGGAGAAAAATCTGGTACCTGTGTCAGCCGACAATGATTCTTGATCACAAAAAATGTTAATGATAATTGACATTTACCACCCATCCCATAGACCATCGTCAGCAAAATACTTAGGAATTTCCAGTGCACTGAGTTTAAGTTCTATGTGCTTTAGAGTTAGGCACATGCTTAGACACCTTGCTGACTCAAGAGGTATCTACCATTTTACAGCTTGATTTCTTTTTAGTGAGATTCCCTGTTCTTCTGTTCCTTGGTTTTAAAAGAGGTTGTGAATTAGGGAGAAAATAGCATCTTAATTGTAAGGTCTCCTCAATATATGCAGCAGGTTTTCTGTGGGTCTTATTGCCTTTTTTCAGTGTCTTTCCTCTTTAAATCTGCATTTCAGAAAATCATTTAATGTCCCAGTGACTGAGAATTTGAAAGCAGTTTAAAGAAACTTTAAGCCATCGGCCTTTTTAATCCCTTAATGGTAATGGATTGAAATGGAAATTAAAAAGCTACAGCAATTTTGGGAGAAGATTTATAATCCAAAAAGTGCAAATGATGACTGGTTCTTGTTTTCTTTGTCTAAGGAAAACAGGACAACATTTGAAATTATGCTGAAGTGCAAATTATGCTTACAACAGAGCAAACTTAAATTTGAATAATTCTTTACCCTTTGATTTTATTGGAACTAATAAATTGTTTGTGTGGATTTAACGCTTATGTTCAAAACGCCAAGTACCGCTCTGCTCTGTTTGTTCTACAGTAAGTGCGGAGACGCACATTTTGAACCAAACTGCTACAATACTAATCCTGCAGAATCAATTCTTTCAGACAAATTCACTTTTTATATTCCTACTAGCTTTAAATAAATGGCTCCCACCAAGAGCTATTTACTATGGAAGGGGTATTTCTTCATGAATATTGGTGATTACAACTGTCAAAAATACCCGTATAGCTTTCACATGCTAAAGGTTATTATTTTAGTGCTATGTCATATTTACGGTTATCAGCCATTGCTATTTATCAGGAAGCAGTGGTCATTACACAGTTCAGTTTATTTTAGTACTTCTAATGTATTTCTCAATTTCACATTTTTGGAATTAAACTGTATCAAGATTGGGTCATTAAAAGCTTATTCACTCAGTATCATTAATTCACAGTGTTACCGCTTTTCTTCATTTTATTCATTAATTTTGGGGTGAAGGGCTATGGATCCACTTCTCTATGGATTTCTCTATCAGCCTAGCAGCCTTTCCACCTAACGTCCAGAGGAGCATCTTTCCCCTTACTGGGAAAAGAGCTCTGTTCTGCAGAGCCCGAGTGTGAAGCGTCTTTTGAGGCCTTTACCAGTAAATGAACACAGCCGCTTCCACTGACTGACATTCTGCAAGGTGCGGCTTTCCCTGAAGATAAATTGTCATTACAGGCTTCATAGAATGACCATACAGAGTGTTTATTGATGAAAGCAGCAGCTTGTTGAAGCTTTGCCTCCAACATAAAGCTATCTTCAAATTTGTTCATCTCTGTCAAATGTATTACAGTTTAGAGGGTTTTTTTCTGTTTGGGTTATATTTTTTAAATTAATAAACTAAGGAATAAGATAGCCCAATTCTGTGATGCAGTGCATGGTTGTAACATATTAAATCTCTTTCTCTAGGCTATTAGAACACCTTTTAGCATTACCATTGTGTAAAAAAAAAAAAAGTAGATAGAAAGCAAAACTTTAAAAGAATTCTTTAGTTCGGGTCATTCTAAAAATGCGCATCTTGTTTTGCCATTTCAGAGTTTAAAAACTCTGAAATATTTCCATCTAGGTGACTGGAATGTTTTAATCAGTTAAAACAAATTATTTATTTTTACTTTATTAAGCCCTGTTTTGAAACGTACACAATACTTTTTAGCAGAAGCAACAACAAAAGGTAGTATACCAGCATATGCTTTTGTTCTATCTTGGTGTGATTATTGACAGATACACTCTTTAATGTACATACTCCTTATGTCACAAGCATGGGTATTTTTTGTTCACAGTTTCCATAAATAAAGTGCTGACATTGTGCTCTCCCTCCCTGATGGCTGCGTAGGGTGGAGTACATCTAGAGCTGTTTCAGTTCATTACTCTCTCTCTCTCTCTTTTTATTTCCATCTATTCCCACTGCTATTACTTTTCCCCCCAGCCAGCTTTTATATCTGTACCATAGCAATGCCTCTTCCAAAGCTGCATTCCAGGTATCTACCACATGTGTGATTCAGACTCCATCAAATATTTCTGTTGCCTTGGTGAGAGCATGTACCGAACAAATTCTCTCTTAAACCTGGGACCTAAAAGGGCAGAGAGCTACAGATCCATCACAGTCCTCTTGCGAAGACACTCGGCCCAGTTTTGGACACAGAAAGCTCTGCTGTGTCGAATTCTTTGTTTCTTTTTCTGTGCCAGTGAAAAGTCACGATCTTGTATCCCTGTGACCACTTCTGAAAGAGTAAGCCTGGGCTGCCCTAACTCCAGCTTTTTACTACGCTGCCACAAGGGTGCCGAGATGCTGCAAGCCCTGGATTCACTGACCACGTAGTGCGGGTTACTGAGCCTGGCTGCAAGAACCACGGCTCCAGCTCACACTGTTGAGACCAAAGTAAAGAGTCAGTGGAGGGCCACTTCCTCCATTTCTTTGCCAGCATCAAGGCACGTGGTTCCTCTGTTGTGACATCTCTGTCACCTTTTGGCCTTGAGAGCGCTTCCCTTAACAAGAACTGATGCTGACATCAAGAACAACCAACTCTCTTCCGGTGGCTCTGTGGCAGGCTACTGGATCCGCGTCTAGCACTTACCCTGCTGCTGAGGCCCAATTCCCTTTAGAGGATGCCAAAGGGTCTGGAAGCTTCAGGATGGAGATTTCAGCGTAGCCAGACGAGCGTTTCATAGGAAGTACTTTCACACTGGGACAGAACTGTTACCCATACAAGATCCTCCGGTTTGGAGTCTGCGTAGCAGCGAGGATGTTAACAACATGCTGGCAGTGGTTGCAGCCATGGCGTTTATCGCACGTCTCGGTGCAGCCTCGGATCACACGTTTCTTGGTAGTGAGATTCTGTATAGCTCCCTGAGTCACATGGCAGCATATGTCTAGCTCATGTCAGACTGTGAATGCAGACCTGCCTGTACTCTTTGAATTGCCCTAGGAGAAGACACCCTCTGAGCGTGAGAGGTGTCATGTTCCTGTGCCAGTGGGAAAACCCAGCCAGAATATGCAAGTAGTTGCTCTTCTGTTTTTCTTGTCTATCCAGTTTCCTTCCGATACATCCATCACCCCAAGAGTGGCGGCTTAGCCGATAGTCTTTTGTGAATGAAAAGTTTCAAATCAGTATCTTGGAACTCGGGCCAGTACAAAATCCGTGCAAAGTGTTGGCCTCGTCTCTAGGCACATCGTGTCCAAGACATGACTGACAATACTAATACCATTTACTGTAGCAATGCTTAAAGTGGTACGTGGCCCCTTTTACTCTGTGGGGAAGTGATCAACATCTGGAAAGGGTGCCTGGAAACCAGAACTATGTCCTGGGAAGCCAATTCCCATGTATTGTAAACATCCTGAATGCCGGACTGTACCTTACTGTTGGATTGCAAGTGGGAGATAGTGCTCGATATCCTGAAGGTGATTTTCTGGTGCTGAGGGTGCTCTGAGATAGACCTCTTTAGCTCAGACATTGATGAAAGATGCCAGACCTTCTGCAGAACCAGATGGTGTCCTGAGTTTCTGTTGGGTGTACTCCTGGTCCTCTGGGCTGAAGAGCTAGTGCTCCTGCCAGTTCCTCTTGTTCTGAGAGATTTACTTAGAGCAAGGCAGAATGGAGGTATCACCATCGTGGGGGCATTTTGACTAACAAGATTCCTCTGGCACCTCAGTGCAGAGTCTAAACTTTGCCTTAAAATATTCATGTAGGAAACATTTTGGAACAGAGCATCAGCCCAGCTGTGCACACTTCATGCCATGGGATGGATGCTGGGTGGTTCTCCTTGCTAAAGTATGTCTGCTCTTACTTTATTATCAAAATAAAAAGTAGGCTCTAAAGTACATGGTTGTAATAATCTCACCATTCTGAACTGACGTCAAGAGCTGGAAAAAGAAATTCCATATGACAGAAATGAAATCCCAGCTCAGATAAAAGTAGCATTAAACCTGCAGATTTCAGTGGTTGAGGAATCCGCTCACTCTTTCTGCGTGTGTTTATGGAAGTACGCACATGGCTAATTGTTGCTAAATGCAAGTCCTCAGCAAGCACCATCTTGAATAGGTGTTAGCATTTAGTGGAAGGGAGTTCTCTTGTGTTTCACCCTTTTCCGAACAGGACTGCAATTTGATAAGCCTATCTTTGCGCTGCTGTTTCCAGTGACACAAGTACATGTATGGCTCATAACAACATTTTGCATGCTCAGCATTGTGAAGTTGTATATTTTTGGATGGATAAATTATCACGCCCTAGTTAGAACTGAATCTAGCCATGCCATTCTGACCATGCTTTTTCTAACTTCCGCAGAGGAAAAGTAATGTAAATTAAATTTAAAAGGATCTCTATGCTTTCATCTGATACGAATTGCAAGGCTTAACTGCTTTAAATGCTTCATTTTTGTTCATAGCAGGCATGGATAGTATTTTGAAAGCTCTCTGTTGATGCTTGCTGAATATGTGTCTGAAGGGATCATAATAAAAATCTTGTAGGGCAGCAGAAGTCCACCTTGTAGGAAGGAAAAAATAAAAATTGCCTGTGTTCTGAATCTTACGAGGAAAAGCTTATTAATGTCAAACCTTGAACTGCAGCAAATATCAATGCTGATGCAACCCAATTATACTTTAGAAACTGAAACTGAACACAAAGCCCAAGGGGTTGAGGGTAAGAGCATCTTGCTTAACAAGTTAGATCCACATTTTTCCCTGATGAATGAGAAATGCACAATTCATGTTTCTTTCTATGGTTACAGAAATCCAGAGCAAGCGTCAGGAAAGAAAGAGAAGAAGCACAGCAAATCCAGCCTACAGTGGACTCTTGGAAACAGAGGTACTTTATCATTCACTTTTTTTACCACAGTTCTATTTTGTGTCAATAAAAGGTTTAAGTGCTTCTTATTACAAAAGTATCTATGAATGCAGAACCACACATTTACTTGTAAAGAGATATTGATGTGGAAAAGAAAAGATCTCATCTCAGTAGCTAAGCAACAGGTTTTCACCCCACAATATCACTTGCTTCAAACTAGAATTCGCCTTAGTTTTAATAAAGGCCAAAAGGACGAAATTAATGTGGGACCTAATTACTCTCTCACCCACGCAGACAGTCCCTTTAGGTCAGAACTGAAGAACAGCAGTGCTGCATTATGTTCAAACTTGCATTGCTATTTCTCTTTTCCTATGTGCCAAATAATAAATGGAGAACTTTGCTTTTTTTATTAGTGACATTCATAAAAGGGATGCGTTGGTTTAAGAATCAGTGTGCTCTGCAGGGGGTATGGAAGCCTGCATAATAAATACAATAATGCATAATTAAAAATAAAATGCTCTGGATAATCTCTGTTTGTCTGTTACACTTATGCTGTTACATTTATAGTAGTAGCAAAATTTGGTCCTACATAATATTGGATTGCAAACCTGGTGTAAAAGCAGCGTATAAATAGACTTAACTTTTTCTGAGATTGTTTGTTACTTTGTTTCTGAACTGACATATGCATTTATTCGGCTTATTAAAATTCCACCTTAAAAATTTCACCACAGTTTGGGGTTACTATTTGAACTTCCTACAGGAATGAAACTGATTTGCAGCCAGCTCTCCATTTAAGCAAGATTTCTCTGTGTTCTGAGTTCTTTAAGCCTAAAGGAAGTGATTTTTCTTTATTTAGGTACAAGCGATGCAGAATTTTTGGTATGCCAATATTTCAGATTTCTGTGTTTGTTGGCAGACAGCAGACAGATGAGGCTAAGAAGAAACCCATCACTGTAGTCAAGCTGCTTAGTGGCTTGATTGTTCTTTTTTTGAAAGTACTGGAGATTTTTATACTCCAGAGCAGCTCTGGGCACTTGAATTCTTCAGAACTCCTCAACTTTTCTCCAGCGACCTCTTCAGAGCAAATACTGATGTCCATACGTCCAATATTTAACACAGTAGGAACCTTAGCCTTGCTAGCATTAAATTTGTAGTGTCTTCTCTTAGACCTTTTTATCCTGATGAGTTTATTAAAATACTTGCAGCAGAGTTTTGTGGCTGTAGTCTGATCGGTGTTCGTGAGAAACTCAATTATCTTCGAGTAGGGATGGAGGAGGTGATGGTGGAGGTCTGCTGCACCCCTAGTTCATACTTCTCATTATATCTATTCTCAAAAGCATATCCTGAAGTGAAAGATGGCATGGAGAAAGAAATGTCTGTGAAAGAGTCCTGTGGCTGATCAGCTGTGTCCTCATTAGGAGTTGTCATTAAGTGCTGACCATGGGGAATGCCTTTCAAGTAAAATGGAGGCAGATGGTTTTTCTCTGATCAATTAGCTGCTCAGATTGATTTGCTAATCAGTGAGTTGAGGTATTTTGTGGCATTTCAGGCATTTTGGTGCAGTTTAATTTACGGTTAGTCTACTGAATGATCTTTAATTCATGATTGTTTAAATTGAAATTGCATATAAATTAGACTTTTCATTTGCCAACGCCCCTCAAAACGGCAGGAGCTCAGCATCTGTAGTGGTGATGCTAACTTCCTTGATTACAAAAATGTGATCACGGTTTTATGTCTTCACTTGAATGTTGTGCTTTTGCTTTTCAAAGCTTTTTTCTTTAAAAAAAATTGAGATACCATTCTGTTTTCCCACCAAGTAACTGGGTAAAAGTATCCGCTTCTTTTTTCTTTTTTTTTTTTTTTTTTTTTTAGGAAAGGGTTAAGTTTCAGGCTGGGTATTTTTTGAAGGAAGAAACATCTATTCAAAATTCATTAACAGACTGGCAGGCACCCGTGTATAAAAGAACAGTTTACTCACCACAGAATAAATCATTTATTAGCAAAACCCCTCTAATTTTCCTCCAAGCAGAGCCTAACAACATCTAATGGAGGAAAATGGTACTGTTTCCAGTCCTGCTGTACAAGTATTGGACGGCTCAGAGAAACAATTAGGGGTTCTATAGACTGCTAATGAAGCCCGGCTTGCTATTGACCAACAGCTTTTACCATCTGACAAGTCGGCGATGGGCTGCATTAAATTAGTTAAACATCTCAGTCAGGTTTCCAATGGTCTGTTTGCAAGTTTGAAAATCTTTGGCGACCTCAGAAGATTGAAATCACTGCCAGCTCCTAGAGGTCGTACACATTAACTTCTGAACGAGAAATATTTTGCTTAGGCCCTAATACATTGCTTGCAAATGAAGTATGTTCCTATGAACTGTAGGCAAGCGTCACAGAAGGTAGGGATGTTTTCCTGCAGGTGGGAAGTCCATCACCATTTCTGTATACGCAAATAAAGACGTCATCTCACAGCAACAATTTACTATGCAGATTTTCCATTATGGACATGGTTTATCTGCTAGGTTTGGAGTTACTGTTGCTGTTACCTTGCTCTTACTGACCTCTGGAACATCTCCTGAAACTCAGTCAATAACATTTGCAATTTGCGTTTCTCTCTTGTTAATAAAATCTAATGCACATCTAACTGCTCTGTGAAGAACTTGTTAGAAAGGTAAATAATACAGCTGTTTGTATGACTGTCTCAGGGGTTAGCAACGAATATTCTAAGTCACAGAACTGGCTTCTGGATGGCTGGTTATGTATGAGGGAAACTCATGGAGGTTGTTAATATGAAATGGTAAGAGACAACCAGAGCACTTTTCAATGACACTGTGGTTGCATTCTTTTCCCTTGTAGCGGAAACGCCTTGCATCAAATTATTTGAATAACCCCTTGTTCCTTTCAACAAGAGGTAAGCATATTTTAAAATGAATATACTACCATTCTAATGACATGTTAAATATTTATTAGTACGATTTCATATGAATTACTGCTAGGGTACCATAGGGCATTACTTTGTGTAAGTTCCCTGCACTTTTTAGTGTGCAGTGAAAACAGATGGTTTTCCTGCAAAACCAATTGAAGGATAAGGCTAAAGGTCAAAACTGTGTAGAAGCGGATCCAAAGTCTCTGCAATCAGTGGAAAATCCAATCTCTAGTATCGTAAGCACCATGCAGTGAGAGGACTGATTGAAGAAGGCAGTGTTGCCAACCTCAAGTGCTTAAAAATATATATTGAAAAATTGGGATTTAAAAAATAATTACTATTCTGGGCTTTTCATTTGCCTCTTTTCATCAGCTTTAAGAAACTGCTGTTCATCCTCAAGGGCTACAACTTTACCATACCTTTTGCTTTAAAAACAATGGCTGAAAACCACACGATTTTTCTGACTCCAGGAGCTGGAGCCATAAATCTAGATTTGATGGCCTTGAAGATGCCTTCCAATCTTGTATTTATAAGAACTTCAAATGCTGAAAATTTCATGGTAAAAGCCTCGAGAATGAACAACTCAGAGGAGCCATTTGGGGATGATGATGATTAGCTCGTGTGAAGAAGCCCATTCCAGGAAAAACATGCAACATATAAAGAAGGCAAAGAGTTGGGAGGTGGGAGATGAAACAAGGAGAACACTGAGTACAGTTTAATTCTTCAGACGAGGCCCATATAGGATTTTAAGAGAGAAAGCAAGAAGCTTGAGTTGCATTTCAGGAGAGGAGAGAAAGCCAGTAAGGAAATGTGATTATGTCCCTGCCCTCGTGTTTCCTTTATAACTTAGGCTCTACTGTGGTGCGTTAGAGGTAAGGGAAGACAGGCCTTTCTCTACGCCAAATATTATTTCAGTATTAGGAGCATTTACAGGGGTAATTTCAATTAAGACATGAAGTTTTGGCTGTTTTTCAGTGTTTGCTTGATATCCCTGTCAAGTGTCATGTTTAGTGCTTGAGATTCACCTTTCTGGCCCTGCCTTGAATTCCTGCGCCACAGGATCACCAACTGGAATGCAGTGGTGCTTCTCTCTACCTTCAAAACTTCATGTGCTAGATGCAGACAATTGGCCTACTTACCATATGCCTCTAATGCATAGGGTCTCAGAGGACATGAGAGGTTATTACACAGTAAACAGCTATGATGACATGCCTCTTAGCAGGAGCCCATGCTCATGTGAGCCCCAGTGGAAAGAACATTATTCCTGGCTTAGTTTTATCTTCAAAATTAAAATTGTAATTTATTATTTGTCTTATCATAGCACTTGTTTTTCCCATGTAAACACATGGGAAAAACAGGAGAGAATGGCAATGTTAGCAAGCCGCGCTGTTAGCCCCTCAGTGGATTTTGTTTAAGTGCAGGTTTGATATCTCTGCCCTTCTTTCCGCCACGTGTTTCCCATTTTATTTGCAAGGAAGTAGGCAGGTGACAGAGTTTCAGTAACGCGGCTGTCTCGGAACCGCTTGGAAATCAGCAGTCTCTCTCCTTAATTGTTAATTACTCTTTGAGTCCTGTATCTTTGGTTTTTCCAGCATCCAGAATCTGTGCTGGGATTCTGCATATTCTGTCAATTTTAATCTGGACTTCTTCATAGCAGAACTCCCCACCTCTGTAGGGGTTTATTAGCTACGTGCGCCAGGTGCCATTGGGCTAGATGCTGTGCAAGCTCTGAACTGAAGGCGGACGCTGTCCCAGACAGCTTGGCACTGCAGTGATGTAGTTGTCCACCTTCAGTGCAGAGCTGACGGCCCCTTCTCCTATAAAATGCTTGTTTAAAAAAATTGTCTTCAGTTTAATTTTTCAGCAACTAGAAGGCAGAAGTAGACGTATTTTAAAATGTTTAAAACTTTTACTGTAAAGTGAGCTGCAAAGAGAAATAAACAAACTAAAAAAATCCCTATGAAGTACAGGAAATAACTGTCATTTCCAGAAATGCAGAAGAGAACAATTCTTGTAAATTTTCAGCAAAATGTCAATTAATCAGGATTCATTTATCTGAAAATGTCTTACCTGAAATGAGGTCACATCCCCTGACATGTATCATTTGTAGAAAAGACTCTTCAATTATCAAGCCCCTGTTTATCTGAATAACATTTATATCCCCTGAGTAATCACAGTGTCATATCGCGGTAGATCTCTGTGTGTGTGTATTTGTGTATATGAAGTGACATCTACAGATTTTACAAGTCTGTGGTTATTTATGGAACTCATTGCCAAGGGATGCTACAATTGTTGGAAAAAGTAGGCAAATTTATGGAAGAAAAATCTATCTAAGGATGTTAAATATAAAAATGAAGATGTGAACTCCAGGTTAGGGAAGCCCATAAACTGCTAGCATCTGGAAGGATAATTCTGGAGTAGAAAAATTTGCTCTGTGCTTGCCCTGTTCTTGCACTCTGTGCATGAATGGCAGCGCGGGGTGCTGCTAGCAAAGGACCCCGGGCTTTATAGCCTTTGGTCTAACTTAGGTGAAGCTGTTCCTTCATTCCTATTCTCCTCTTCTTACATGTGTGTGTGGTGCAAATGTGTCTGCATCTTCACATGTATGCGTACATCAGTGTATAAAACGAATGTGTAACAGCAGGAAGCAACTCCCAGGTTGGTCTGTGTATGAGAGATCACACTGTGGCAGCTATATTCCCGTTTGTGATCAGAGGGGGAGCTGAAGAAGGACAGAAATATCAGTTTGTTTGTCTCCACTTTAGTCCAAAGAAAGGCCTCTCCATCAGCTGTTTGTCACTCAGACAGTGTGCACCAGCCCCTTACAAATCAGCAGCAAAAATTGCAACGCACTGTGTGGTTTCCATAAAGCTGTTAAAATTTTCTGGCTTTTTATTTTTGGACCAAAGCGTGATGAATTTCACAAATACTTTTATGAACGGCTTGGCCTGCTTTCCAGTGAGCTCTGGTGGTGCTTGTTCTTGCCAGGCTGTGAATGCCATCACTACAGACTCGGTTCATCAGAAGGTCAGAAAATCTTGGCGGTTTAGGTGGGAGTAGTTTGATGATAAAGAATTGATGATAACATAAAGCTCAGTTGCACAAGTAGCTGACCATTTTGGCCATGAATCAGCTGAACATTTAAACGTGTTTAACGGTAAGTCAGTGGCACCGCTTTCATACTCCAAGTTAAGCACCTGCTTAAGTGCCTTGCTGGTTCATGGCCAGACTGTTCATCATCCAGCAGGCTGAAGTCCTTAAGAAAGACTTTTGGACTAGTGACGTACAGAGAGGAGGTCCTCATGAAAATTTTTGAAAATTTGAAATGGAGTCTGTGCTTCTCATACTATGACTTTTTAGCATCAGATCTTCAGACAGAGGATTCCTACAATGTACATTTTTAAATCTCACATGCTAATTCCACTGCTTGCTGTTGCATTCTTTCCTGCCCACATTAATTTTGTCAATGTCCTGATCTCCTGTGTCACAGCTTGACTAAAATTACTCCCATAGCTGAGAACTAGCATTCATTGCGGCAATGTATTTCCCACTAATCTGTTCTCTGCCCTTCTTTCATATGCTAGCAAATGAGGATCCATTCTGGAAGGTATGTGTAGCAAAATTTGTGTATTACCAGTGTCTTTCTCATCACCGTGTAATTCAGTGCTTGCTTCTGGTTATTGTAGTCTCTATCAAGGTACAAAATTGCAGTATGCTCTTCGCCTTTCATACTGCTTGTGTGAAACATTTCCCACTTAACTAAATCTTTGAGCCTCTAAGTTAGAATTTCAGAGAGATGAACTCTTGGGCTTTCATACGCAGGGCTTGAGTTTAATCCCTTTGTAGAATCCACTGATTGAGAAATTGCTAGTCCGGATTTGTGGTTTTAACCAAAATTTTAAGAAAAATGAGTAACCATTCTAGTTTGTATAGATTAGATCTCTTCTGGTTTTAATGAAAATTTTTAGAAAAATGAGTAACCAGTCTAGTTTGTATAGATTGGATCTCTTCACACTGAGGTTAAAATTAAGACTTTTTGAGCAGGTAATTTCTAAAGAGTAATATTTTTGAGAGCGATTTTTTGACAGGACTGAGTTAGAATTCAAGATACAAGCCTGACTAAAACTATCATGAAACATTATAATTAATATCCCTAAAAATGAAAATATGCTTTTGGAATTAACAAAGGTACAAAATTATTATTCTCCTTCGTGGAAAAGCACTAGGAAAATTTAGGGGTTTTATAATGATTCACAAGCCATGAGAGTTTCAAAATCAGTATCTCCTTTATTAAAATGCACTTAATTATACAAAGAGTAATTAACGTTGCCACCAGATTAGCATAGCAATTTACTACATGACATTGTAACTTTGTTGATGAGTCTTAGTTCATTTTATATATTGCTACAGACAAAGTACTAATCAGTCTTGTTGGAGAGAGGTTGTCAGAGCAAGTCTGAACAGAGAACAATTAGTGCTAGGGAGAATAGAGGGACAGAGGAGCCCTCTAGAGGAGTTCACAAAAGAGGGTACGTAGCAAAAGGTTGTACTCAAGCGTACTGTTTTCCTAGCTGCTCTTTGAGGCAATGGGCATAAAACATGGAACTGTGCTTTTTCCTCAGAAACTTTTCCTTGCTTGCTTCCTTCTGCTTTGGACTTGAAGGACAAGTGATCCACATGTTGACTTTGACCCATGCTTCAGAATAGAGCTGCGCATGGTGATACATGTGTTGGAGTGACACATTATCAAAAACAAGTGAAATAATTCCTACATCACAAGCTGGCTATATTAGTCGACTCCCTCCTGTGTTTGATTAGTTGGGTTTTATTTTTCTATCTGTTTCAATTTATGGAACTTGCTTCTGGCTCTTTTGTTTGTTAGTTTGTATTTGTTGCTCTCATACATCATTATTTCTGTCTTCTCCTACAGCGGCCAGGGTCCTTTTGACAGTTAGATTTTGCGTTTGAATGAGCCTGTCTGCTGCAATAGAGGATTCGAATGCTGTATAGAGAGGCGTTCTCAATGGATTGACTTTACCCAAGCCATCCTCCTTCTTCTCTTGCAGAATGAGATCCACCACGATGAATACTGCACTGCTTGCAAGCGTGGCGTTAACTTGCAGCCCTGTGGCACGTGTCCCAGAGCATATCACCTCAACTGCTTGGACCCACCCCTCAAAACTGCCCCCAAGGGGGTTTGGGTCTGTCCAAAGTGCCAACAGAAGGTAAGCTACCTGGACCATAGCACGCCAAGAAAAGAAAAGAAAATAGGAGAAACCTCGAATTTGTGTACCACTAAACTAATGTAACCTATGGTCACAGCTTAGGGGACTACATTAGCTAAAGTAATACTGAGAGGCTTTTAGTACAGTTTGCAGCATTTGTTTCTGGTATTTTCATCGTCCTGGAGTTAGAACATACACTGAGTGCCTTAGCTTCCCTGTAATCGCATCTGCTGAGATTTGTACTTTTAAAATGTCTCTTCATTTCCTTTGTTTCCCTTCTTTACAATAAAGCCACCAGCACGTAGGGTTGCCAGACAAGTAATGTAAATCTTACAGATGAGGGCGACAGTGTCAGAAGGAGACACTGTTCACCAGTGGATCTGAAAGCTGTGAGGAGAACACTTCCTTTTCTTTAAATCATGTTTATTACACACAGCTATTGATCATAGTCATGTCAGAAATGCTAATTTGTCTAGTTGCTGTGTATAATGCTGATTGCATGAACAGGAAAACAATTACTAAAACAGTACAGTGTCACTAAATTGTAGAGTGGAGGCTTAGATTTTGTGCCTTAGAGTTCTTCGTGTTTCGCATTGAGATCACTGTTACGTTCCTTTGAAAATGTCAAGGGGAAATTCTAGCACGTAGTTGCAGAGAGCAGAGCAGCCCAGGATTAGATCTGCGTAGTCATGTTTTCATATGGACCAGCAACTTCTCCCACGCTGAGAAGACAACACTCCTGACAGTGTGGAGGTCTGCTTGTCGGGCTGAAAAATGTCTTCCAGCCATGGCAACAAGAACCAGAGAATTTGTAACCCCCTTTTAGCACTGTTTGGCAGTGCTGTTTACAGTCATGTGTAAAGGAGTAAGCCCCAATGGAGATTGCTACTCAAATTATTGTCTTGTTACTTTTCAGCTTGCGAATTCTGAGACAAGGACCCTAGATCTGGTCCTGCAGAGCTGTGAGGCTGGAGGAAGAAAAACATTAATGTCTGTCTTGGTGGAGTCCTAACTTTTTATTGTTTCCTGGGCTTATAGGTGTTAAAGAAAGATGACAATGTGCCATGGACTGGAACTCTGGCTATTGTTCACTCCTATGTTACTCATAAAACAGGTAGGAATTAACACAGCTAATGACAAGGGATTCTCTGCTCATGACGGGCAATGCCATTTGAGTCCTTTATGGCACTAATATTAAAGTGGTGTTGTAATGCCACCAGGTATCATGACATTGTTAAGCAAAGGGCCATAAGGGCCTGTGGCTGCGAACAGCAGGTCACTTTCTCTCCCCTTCCCCTCTGTCTGTTACTTCACGATCTTCTCTCTTTAAGGAAGCTGAGATTGATCTCTCAGGAACTTTAGTCTGTGGAGGTGGCTATCATCAAAGTGGTGCCTTCCTGAAAACAGGGCTGAAAATGGGATTTTGAGGCAGAATCATATCAGGCTGGGAGGCAGAGAGAAACAGTCAGGCTAGGCAGAGCCATGTAATTGGGTATGTAGAACGATGCCAGACAGATGCCAGTCTCAGATACTACAGTAATATCAGCTCCTAATTGTTTCGATGTTATTTGATATCACAGTCATTAGCATCAGATGTCATATGATATCTGTGCATTGACCGTTACTCTTTTTCAGTTCCCTGTTGCACTCTTAGAATGGGCTGTTTGGGGCATTAGATCGTATTTGTAAGGAGCTTTGCAGAGGTCTGGTACTGTTATGATTGTGCTTTTCAGAAGGTTGCTGAACTATTGCCATTCCAGGTGGCTGACCTGTCCTTAAATACCAGTCACCTCTTTCTTGGAGACCTTCAGGACCACGTGTGGTCCAAGGATTAATTTTAATTCATCTCAAAGGTGCACTACAGCTTTTGGGTTGTCCTGTGTTCTAGCTGTTGACGTAGACGCATGCATGCAAGCAGAAACTCCAGATTTATTTGGCTGTACCTGCTGAAAAAAGGCTAATGAGACCTGAAACTCACCATTCAAAATACGTTTCTGCTTTCTGTTGTCAAGCGCACAGTTTTGCTGTATGTCCTTTGCTTAACTTCTGCATCCTTAATCTTATTGTTCTGCAGTCAAAGAAGAAGAGAAGCGAAAGTTATTAAAGAGAAGCAGTGAGCTGAAGAGTGAGCATAGACAGCTAGAAGAAAAAGATCGACTTCTCAACAATGCAGTGAAGGTAGGACACCTGACTGGGGACACAGAGTCTCCTGCAGAGGTGCTTATAAAGAATTTATGCTTGAAAACCTGATATTTTGTGGCTAGAAAATGATTTATACTCCCAAGCTACAGATGTTCAAGTGTGAGTGTGTTTCTCTCCAAGGAAAACAACATGGATTCTCTTTATGCACAAAAGCAAGCTGCTTTGGCAGGCTGAGGAGGAGAAATCACCAGCGACTGAATTCCTGTTGCTCGCAACCCCCCCCCAACATAGCTGTGCCTGCCTTCCTTGTAGTGCCATACACAGCTCTCACCTGTCCAGTGACTTTAAGGCACTTCCATTCTCCAGGTGAAAAGTTTAGTCACAAGCGTGTCCTCCAGTGGTAGCTGCTTGTCCATTAGCTCAAAACTCTTGAGATTAGGTAGAAATAACCATCTTTAGTTGTCTTAGAGGCTGAATGTTGTAACCTCCTCATGACTGGAAACGGATTCGCAATCCTTTTCTCCGTGAACTCATTTCAAAGTTAAATGTTGGCTGGAGGTGTCTCCCACACATACTGTGCTATGAGGACGAGTCTCTGGCAGTAATGAGTGGGCTGAGTTCAAAGCCGTAATTCCTGTCCTTCGTGGGTGAAGGAACTTATTTAGGGCTACCTCACCTCAGGCCCACTCTTACGGGGTAGCTGGCATGGCAGTCTCAATAAATATTTGAAACTTCCTTACCCTGGAAAAATCAAAGTGGCAGCTACAGGAGTAACTGGTCACTAGTTGTTTTACCACTACAGTTATCCAGAGGAGGCATGTTAAAATATTTATCACATTTAAAATAGAGTGGAAGGAAAAGGAATAACTTATTAAAAGACATCACAGTGGGGAATATTCCCTGTAAGTGTGTATAGCCACCATCAGCACTAATGGAAACACAAATATGTATGAAGAAGTGACTCTGGGGTACAGAATATCTTCAGTCGGTAGGAGAGTGCAGTGGGATGAGGTGTTCAGAAAAAGAAAAGCCTTTGGGGGTGCAGTCAGCTATCAGGTGTATGTCAGAGCTGTCAAAATCAGTAATATTTCTACCTAAGCAGAATCAGGTTCTTTCAGTGGGCAACACTGTCTTATTTAAATGGTAATATCAGCTGATGATTATATTTGTTGGAGATATATCCACTTGAAAGGAGGATAGCAATTAAGGGTATTCCAGCACAGAGCAATTTCATTTCTGACATTTGCCTTAACAAAGATTTACATTAAAGAGAAAACTTTCATACACACTACAGGGGGAATGCTATTATTTGGAAAAACAGAATGTGATTTACCCTTCATCTGAGATTTCGCCTGTCTAAACCAACCTCTGCCCGGCTCCACACAGTTGCTTTTCAGACAACTTGACTTTCAAGTGAGCGTTTCCCCCTTCCCAGGACTGGAGACTACCCCCCTACCCCGGGTAGTCTAGACCGTAGCCAAAGAAGAGCAATCTGCAGACAAGTAACCAGTTTTGCCAGACCCCTGGGCCCACTGTGAGAAAGGAAACAGGAGGTTTCAGATACTAGAGAGGACACCATCCCTTTCCGTCTAGCAGGCAGGCTCAGGGTTTTGGTCTGTCGCATAGTCCCTCTCAGACCCGTTGATAGTGTAAAGGATGGGATGTTAGCTGCAGCGGTACAGGGTTGGGGAGGGAAAGGAGAATTACCGATTCTTCCTTATCTCTTCTTGGAGAAGAGGAGGTATTTAAAAGAGGTGTAGATGTGGCACTTAGGGACATGGTTTACTGGTGGACTTGGCAGTATTAATTTTACGGTTGGACTCGATGATCTTAAAGGTCTTTTCCAACCTCAATGATTCTGTGATTCTAAGAAGGAGATTTGGGATGCCTTCATTTGGCTCCTGCTGCCACGGTCATTTTCATGTAGGTTTGTATGAAACATTTCGAGTGATTGTGGGGTGCAGTTTGGCCACCCCATAGGAAAAATACTTTCTTGTGACTGCAGTGGTATAACAGTAGTGTCCTAGATCAAGTTTTCTGCCAGAAAGATATTGACATCATGTTCAGAGAGATCAACTTATCTTCACAGTACTAACTCCCTAAAATTGGTGGCACGTACAAAATGCATCATGGTGAGGTTTATTCCTCAAGCATTTATCAGTGCCGTTTGGTAAGATTTAGAGACCTCACTGGTGGCTTCGGTACTTTCTAACACAGCTAATACAGCTATTACAATCCCGTGCCAGTAATCTCTTTGGAGCGCAGAAGGCATTTCTGCCAGGCTGTCTACAGGATGAGGTCGGAAACGTCCTCTGAATGCATTTGGATTGTTACCTTAGACAGCTGCTGCAGTGTATGCGGCACTGGTGATTACTCCATTCGTTAAGCTGTGGTTTTGCTATCCCCAAAGGAGAATATACTTCATTTGAGCAGGACGTGCACTCAAGACACAAAAGGATGTTTGGAGAGATATTTGACACCAATTTGAATGTATTCTCAGTCTTTCCTTCTCTCTCCCCTTCTCTTTATTTGACAGAAATGCTTAGAGCTAAAAACCAGCCTGTTGGCCCAGCAGAAAGGGACTCAGTCATCACTGGAACGTCTCAAAACCCTCATTAGACTGATACAAAACGAGCAGATGATTCAGGTTACCATGACGACCACCACCACCTCCTCCCTGCTAACTGTCCCCTGGATCAAACCCTCCTCTGCCTCCGCTGCCATGCACAAAGCCTTGCAGCAATCACAGGGTAACAACTGACAGAGCCGGCTGCGAGAGAGCGAAGGAAGGGGGGGAAAAAAACTTTATACACATGCGCAGAGGAGAGATTAAACTGAAACAAAGGAGAGAAGGAACAATCTCAGTTTTGATACGCGTAGAAACTTGCAAACCAATCTGTCCAGTTTGTAGGTCACTGTGGCAGCAGGTTCCCACGGAGCGGGTCGTGCTGCGGTTTTGTATTTGCCGAGACCTTCAGTGCTTATGAGATTTTTTTTGTTATGTTGGCCTTAATGTATTTATGACTAAGGATGACAAGGAAAAGTACGGCCGATAGGAAGCGGGATATGCTTTTGTGGGGGCAGACAGGTTTCCAGTTCTGCTTTAAGGGGAAAATTTTCAATGCAAAGAGTTAGTGAGCTAGTAGAGAAGTAGTTGGGCTGAAAGCTATTTGTGGGAGGGAAATTGCTGAGATATAACCAGAAACTGAACTACTTAGGACTCAACATGGATTCTTATCAGAGGAACAAAGTTGGCCCCGTTGATTCAGGTGACCTGGAGATGGGGCTGTTTTGACCAGAACGGCGTCACGGACACTCACAGAGCCTTCGAAACAAAAGATCATTTTTTTTCAGTATTATTAGAGTTGAGAATTGCAGATATTTAAATAAAGAAACTGTATGAAGTTAGCGTTTCTAGTAAAATATTGAAGTATTTTCATGCTGATGCTTCTGTATATGCGTTCCGAAGTATTTAAAAAAGTATGACTGTAAAACTCCTTACTTTTTTGCAGGTCCTTTTTACTTATTTTGCTATCGTGTATTTTTCTCATGGAGTTTTTGTGCAAGATTTAGCATAAACCATAATAGTGGCTATCTTTGGCAGGTTGGGTTTCGTTTTTTAGAGAGATTATTTTGGGGGTTTTCTTTTTTGTTAATTTTGGATTTTTTTTAAAGAAAAAAAGCAAATAAATATTCTGTTTTTTGTTTCTTGCCAGTACAGATAATATGCCAAAAAAATAACTTTACATTTTTGTACTGCATTTTTATTGTTAAAAATATGTAACGTGATTTTATTGTTATTATTATTGTTTTTATTTTTATTTTTTGCTTGCAGAAATATCTGCTGAAATGGTACAGGAAAAAAACCACCTGCCTCAAGGGGTTGTTTCTCATACTGGATAATATCAAGAGTTCTGGGGGAGGGACAGGCAATGGAAAATTTTAAGGGTTTGTTGGTTTATTTTTGGAAACTTGATTCCTTTTTAAGATTTTGTTGGATTTTAGCACATTTGGGAAGTGTTTAGCGTTAGCCTGAGAAAACCCCAGTGCGCCTGCTTGTTTCGCTAGCTAGTCTTCCTGATACTGCAAGAGTAACTGGATAATATCAAGAGTTCTGGGGGAGGGACAGGCAATGGAAAATTTTAAGGGTTTGTTGGTTTATTTTTGGAAACTTGATTCCTTTTTAAGATTTTGTTGGATTTTAGCACATTTGGGAAGTGTTTAGCGTTAGCCTGAGAAAACCCCAGTGCGCCTGCTTGTTTCGCTAGCTAGTCTTCCTGATACTGCAAGGGTCCGTCTGGCCCCCCGTAGGCCACAGGCCCCCCTGTCACCCTGCGGCCTGCCCGGGAAGGTAGTGATGGGCACCCCGGTTTTTCTCAACGTCACACACACACACACCAGACGCCATCGTCTCTGTCGTTTATGAGTTCTCCGTTAATTAGCACAACAGGTACTTAAGGAAAGCAAGAAGCCGCCAGAGCACGACACAAGGCTAGTCTCTCACATCAGCGTATCACATGGTGCCGAATATCTTTTTTTTTTTTTTTAAATAAAATAACCCATGAGGGACTGGCTTTTTCCATCGCCCATCACTAGGCAGCACATGGTCCCTTCAAGCATTTTCACAACTCCGGGAGAAACTGTGCAGTACTATACAAATCTATTTTAATACACAACACTCGGTTGAACAAGATTTTTATATTCTTTTATTGATGAACAAAGTGAACTAAGTAAAACACAATTGTTATACATTGGTTATTGTATGCCAATTATGCATTCTAACGTGGCTTGCAATGTAAATGTTTTCAGATTTAATGATTTTTTTTCCTTCTCAGACAAATAAAAAAAAAGGAAAAGCGTGGAAGGTTGAATATGTGAAGAATTTCTGAAGAAGTGTCTTGGACTGTTAAAAGTAGTTATTTTGAAAAGGGAACTGTCCAGTGGATAGTGTGCATAGAAAAAAAAAAGTGTTTGTCTTAAATATGCCAATGTAGTTTTACTTCTTATGATGCATTAAACTTGATTGACAATTTAATGGCGTTGGCGTTGTCGTGATACCCGCTGCTGAGGGGATGCAGCGTGGCCTGCCCGGGGCCCACTGCTGTGACCCCTTCCCAGGACAGACTCCGGCTGAGGGGTGGAAGTGACCGGTGCTGATTTCTCCACTGCTGTCTTCAATTTTCAGATTTAAACGATGCCAGAATGACTACAATACTTTCTGCTTTCCTTCTTCCAGGAAGATGGCCTCTTCCCTGAGGCCATCACATCTCCCAGGCAGGGATATCTTGTCCACTCCCTTTCTTGGCTTCCCGCCTCTTGGAATAATTTCCCATCCCGCTCTTCCCCAGATCTGTACGCAGAGATGTTGGCGGTACCGCCGATCTCTCCCTTTTCCTCTTGCATCTCTCATGGGTTGCGTTTTTTAAAGTGTTCACCAGGATTTAAACACTGCAGTGGCCTTGGCCCAAATGGAGATGAATTGAGTCAGCTCGGGAGCAAGCCTAGGGTTCTGAGGTGGAAAAAAGGTTACCCCAGGGTAACCCCAGGTTACCACAAGCTGTCTGCGCATGCTTCTTACATCCTTTGGGCACATTGCAGGCAGCGTGGGCTTTCCTTACGGTGGGTTACTGGAGAGAGACCTGCTGTAGACCGAGGACACACAGTTGGCTGCAGCAGATCTGCCGGCAGACCCACATTTTCAGGTGCCCTTCAAACGTGTGGTGGGCCCATTTTATTAAGTTGTTTATAACTCACTGTATAAGTCTAGTAATTAAAGAATGAGAGATAGGTCCCTCGCAGGAGTTGTCTGATTTCTGGCCAGTGGAAGGGACAGAACTTCCTAATAAAACAAACCGAATGAAAGCAAAACAATGTTACAGCTGCATAAAACCTACCACAGTGGCTAATGCTTATGGAGAGCAGAAGCAGGGTTGGGTTTTTTGTGCCAGGGGTAGGGAGAAAGGGTATTTTTTCGTTTGGTTGGCAGGGGGCAGGGGTTGCCGTGTCTTCACCTCCTGGCAGTGTCACTGTTTAATTTCGGGCTGCAGTTAGCAGGGGGAGCTCAGCACTGCGTCCTTGCTTCCCCTGCAGCTGGGCTGCCCCCTCCTCCCTCCTGGCCTCTGCTACGGGAAGGGCACCCTGATTTTTCCTAACATTGCTTCCAATTTTAGAAGACACCTCTCCCCCAAACCAGCAAACCCAGAAATCGTATGTAATCATCATCATCATCGTTCTGCCACCACCCTAACCTATAAACTCAGCACTGTGCTAACAGACAGGAGCCAATTACAGAGCTCTGCGTGTTGCCTTAATAATTAATGCAGTTGCAAGGAAGCGTAGGCTTATGCTGGCCTTTAATCTTCGATAGTAGTTTAAATTAAGGTTTTGGTGGAGATTTGTAGGAGCCACGGTAGCCTCCCGTGTTCCTTGCTGTGGCACCGGGCATTGCCTTTGAAAAGAATTGCGAGCTGCGGGGTTCCCAGCCTCCCCTCCCAAGCGAAAGTTATTTTTACAGCTATGCCAGACTTCACAGCTTCAGACCTCTTTATTTTAACATGACAGACTGTTTTCTGTGCATAGGACCTTTTCACATGCCATTAGTTATCTCGCAGAGGAGCTGCTCTGCAAATAGCCATTCGAATGAAACGTCTTGTCTCCAAGCCTGTCAGTTTTATATTTGCACCTCTTCAAATGTAATTTCGCCTACTCTTCCTTCTCTCACTGTCTCCCCTTCCTCAGAAATGAGAGGAAAGGGAACTCTTCTGTCTGTTGGGAAGTAACACGGGGCGATGCCAGCCCTTCCCAGCAAGCAGAATGAGGAACGCTGGCATGGCTTGTTTGTGTCAGGACCTCAGATGTTTTCGGGCTTCGTACTCTTTGAGGGAGAAGCCACAATGGATCCATTATGCCCTAAAGGCTCAAAAATCAGGAACCAAAGTCAAGACCCCTCACTTTTTTTTACGTTTAGTTCATGATCACTGGCAGTAATTTTTGCGCAATGGATTTAATGGTAGCGTCAGTCCAGCTAGCGGCTTCTCTTGTGGTAGACCTCTATGTAAGGATGACGGCTAATACAACAGCTGTATTAGGAGTTTATCCTACATGCCGATGTACCCATCGCATGCTGGTTTCCTAGCAGTTTGATGGCCTATTAGGAGCACTTAAACTTTTAGAAGAGTGCATTATAAACTGATGCGTACTTTTTGTTCTGTGTTCTGCAGGTCCTCTGTAGTTGAAAAGAGAGACATTACACTGAAATGAGTGGCAACAGCCACATCAGATAAAACTCCACTCACTTTAATCAGGTTTTGCCAACGGCAGCTTATTTTGCTTAGAAAATGAAACCTGGCTTCTGAGATCAATCACTAGCAACTGACTGGTGCAAACAGAAAAATGCCAGACTCCGCTTCTGTAAGCCACTTTTAAGTTCACCACGGTGAATATCATTAAAGCAAAAGGTTTTTTTTTCCTCCCTTAAAAAAGCAAACAAAAAATTAAATTGTCATGGTAGAAAAAATACTACAAAGCGTACACAGGCATATAGAGATTCTAGCCAGGGAGAAGAAAAAAAAAAGATGCCATTGCTCTTTGAAGTTGTTGTTTGCATTTGTACCGGCGGATGGCAGATGACTTCTGTGCTGTTTAAATGCAGCAGAAATGCTACACCCCAACCTTTGATTATCAGCCTCGCTCATTAAGCAGTTACCACAGAAATTTTAATTCACTTTTGCATTTAATCTTTGGGCTTGAGCTGCAGCATTAAATAGCCTTTCCCCTCAACTTTCATGCTGGAAACATAGCTGACTGGCAGTCCAGTTGCTGTTGACAAAGCAATCTTCCAGTTGCTGAGATGTAAACTTCGCCGCGAACATCTCGGTGCTTGTGCTTTGTCCGTTCCGTGTGGGAACGGTGCTATTTCGTTGATCATGTGTACTCCTGCCCGCTGCTACAGTTGTGGCTAGACTGCAGAGCAGAAGTGCTCCCGTGATTGCAGCTCTCCATCGCCTGCCGGGGAGGTGGGCCGGCCCGGCAAGCGGGTGGTCTGGCTCACTCATTGCACTCTTGAACTCCCGCACACTTACATCCCTCTCAGGAAGCCGAAGGGAAATGTAAGGAGAGCCCAGGGTGCCTAGCGAGAATCATGGCTTAAGGCATTGCCCTGAAAATCAGTGTGTTGCTAGGTTCACTATTTTCCATTTGAGGAGGCTTGAAACAATAATTTCATGAGTGAGTCCAACATCTCTTTAAAAATTACATCTCCCCCCCTTCTACACACACTCCTCATTTTCTGAAGTGGGGAGGTTTGCTGCAGCAGCACAAGGGAGAACGAGAGACGTGCGCAGCCCGGGGGAGGGACTTTGTGTCCCTGCACACGGGTGAGCAAAGCTCCAAGCCTGTGAGCAACAGGCGCTGGGCAGCACCAGTGGCGAGCCCTCCTCCCTTGGTAGCCAAGCACAGGCAACCTCTAAGGTACCAGAGGAGTTAAGAGATCTTTAAAAAAAACCCCAAATCCCTCTCTCCCCGTCATCCACGGCATGTCTTTGTCCCACTGCCATTATGCTCTACTTTATTGAAACCCAGGGTTGTGCTTTAAGCTGTAGCTGCTGAATAAGAAGTGGTCGTGCCATTGTCGGATGTGGACATGAGCATCCTTCACCCTGAAGGGCTTTCGTGTCCCTTCACAGCAGCCCTTCCCAGTTGTCTTAATCTGCTTCTTGAGGCCACTTCTGCTTTGTTTGGCCATGGAAATATTATTGCTTTGTCTTAGTTAAAAACCCAAGGAGAATTAAGAAGGAGTGGCATTGGAAATAAGTGCACAAAGCAGCAAATTGAGAAAAAACTAAATTCTGGTGTGGATATTATGTTATTGTTTAAAGTGCACTTGCATAACTCAGAAATTTTCTAATGGTTTGAAATTGCATCATAAAAAAAAATATGTGTTGAGCCACTGATTATGTGTTACATTCTTCTTATCTTCCTCAATTACGTCACGACTGCAAAAAAATAAACCAAGTCCCACTCACATAGTTCACTTCATCTGTGGGTGCCACCTGGATCATCGCAGCATTATTCCTGGGTCCCGTTCTTAGACTGTGGAGGAGGTCGATGGTGCATCACCTCTAGCTGCAAACTTTCTGAGGCAAACTAAATACCCAGCTTCTCTGTGGCTGGGGAGGTTCCTTGCCATGGGACTGATGATGGGTGACAGCCGCTGCAGCACGTCCCTGTTGCCAGCTGAAGGCTGGACTCCATGTCTGTGCTGGGCGGTGGGCGCAGAAGAGAGAGCTGCGTTAGGGAACGTCAGCATGAGTCTTACCAGCTCAGGAGCTAATCCCTGTGCTATTGCCACATGATGCTGGTAAGTACTTTTAAGCCATCCCAGTGAGAGCTTTTGCTTACATCCGTGTGTTTGTACTTTACCTATGATGGCTCCTCTGTTTTAGCTGGCTTCTCTTAAGCTCATGGCTAGACAAGGGAACATTTAATGGCTTCCCAGCTGATGGTCTGATTACACCTTGGAAGAGCTCCCAACGGGTTTAAGTCTCTACTTCCTTGGTTTGTTTGTTTTTTTTTAAAGCTCTACCTCGCACATGGCTTTGAATGCTACCCAGGACCGCAGTGTAATGCTGATCTTGAGAAGTTTTTCTAAAAAGGACTATACTCACCACAGGGGTCCCAAGGGGTTCCCCAGTTTACTTGCCCAGCCCAGCCCATTCTTACAAACTGACATCCCCATCGTGCTTTGAAAGAGTAAAGTTTATTTTCTGTCATTGAAGCCAAGGTGTTGAGCTGGGAGGGGAAGGGAGAGCCCAACACATCCTTTCTTCCTCACGGACACTGACAGAAGCAGCAGTAGCTCCATCACCATCACCTGTGGGGATGGTTTGCCCACATAGGGATGTGACCAAGCCCCATTGGCCATATCCAGTGGCAAGGCTCATTTATCCGACCCTGCTCAGCTCTGGGAGGCTCCAGCCTGATGGAAATGGTTGATTCCAAGAACTTTTCACACAACATATTTCTACATGTTTTTTTTTGTCCTCCCAGTGAAATTTGTCTCAGGGTCTCCAAGCGGGTGGGGAAGAGTTGGGACCGCACTGGGCACCGCTGCCCCAGCTGCCCTTCCCCTCTCCCTCTGCTGAGGAGCTCCAGCACCTCAGCCAGCCATGGGGGGGGGGGGGAAGAGAGAGACACGACCGGCCAAGCGCAGGTTGCATAAATTCGCCTGGGCTGAGATTTGATTTGATGTCAGCCATCTGGTGGCTTCACGCTGCGCAGTGTTGAAATGGGGCTAGAAAAGGCTGGGGTGGCAACACTGGTTTGACTGATTTTTTTCCAAAGCAAAACCAGCCACTGTCATGGTCAAATATGACATATTTAAAGGAAAGGAGAGGCCCCTCTGGTGCACAGCCACCTCCTGCTTCTCCCCACTCCTCCTTGAGTCAATTGGGTTGGAAGAGGCTGAGCGACAGCAGGATTTGGCCCTTGGGCAAAAGGAAATTTGCTTTATAAATCCCTTATGTCTAGCATTAACTCCAGTACAGGGAGTCAGGGCTGTTGCTTCCAGCAAACATTTGCGGTCTCTCTCCATCTCCTCCTCTTTCCCCTCTTTATTGAAAAGCCTGGAGTTGGCCCAGGGAACGAGGGATTTCTGGGTTCAGACCTGGTGCGAGGGGTATTGATCTTTAAGTCAGGCTGGGGCATAAACTTCAGGGGTGAAGGTCCACTTTCAAGAAATAGCAACAAGGGGAAGAAACCAGCAGGTGCCAGCATGGTGGGGTGGGGGATGAGAGCAGGGGCAAGGGGAATCAGCAGAAAATTAAACAAAATTGTGATGGTCTGTGGATGCTAACCCTCCTGGCTCTGGGCAGGCTCCAAGTTTGTAATGGGCAGTCTCCGGGCAGTCCCTCCACTCCACGCAGTCCGTGCAAGGCAGAAGCATCTCAGATGCTTTAGGCTGTCAGGCCCTTAGGAATATCTATTTGATAGCTCAGGATCCCTTCCCCACCGCTCACTTTTTTAATAGCTGAAGGACATTAAGCCAAGTCTTTTGTTTTTATTCTTGGGTTAACTAAGAATAAAAAGTGTTTGATTAGCCACAAAACAAGCCCCATCTACAAACCCAGAGCATGAAGGGCTCTTTGAAGGCCACCAGCTTTCAGAGTGGCGGGATTAGTAAGTGTACAAGCAGCAATGCATCAACCTGATCTCTCTGCAAAGGTGTCTGCCCCTGGCCAGGCAGGGCAGTGTCTGGCACTACAAGGTGAAGTTTGTTTTGCGTTGGTGCTTTGGACAGAAGAAGGGACAAACAGACACACACACAGAGCAGCCCCTGCACAGGATGGTCACCTCCGTCTTTGAGCTCTTGCCTGGGATGGGCTTAACACCTCATGGGAAGGGGGAAAAGTGCTTCAGTCTCTGTGAGCTCTCTCCTACTCCCCGAGTTGCACAAACAGCTCAAAGCCACTTAACCCGGTGGGATTCCCACTGGGTTGTGCTGGGTGGGGAATGAAAGATCATGGTGAGGACACTCATGGTGGGATGTGAACAACCCTTACCAAATGCTCTGGCGCGGTACAATGGCTGCTGGCAGCTCTCCGGCTGTGCCCTGCAGATTCACTGATGCAAACCGTGCTTTCTTATTTCACCCATGGCCGAGACACATGGCAGCGCCCAACACCTGCCTAAGCGAAAGCAAAAGGGCCCCAGTTGGGAACCATGTCCCAATCTGTCAAGCATGGGTAGGGGTGTCAAAACAAAGTAAGAATTAACAGGCTGTGCAAGCGGCGTTTCCTTTGCCGGGGGATCTGCCTGCGTCGGGGGATCTGCCTTTGCTCTACAGGGTTCATCCCATCCATGCAAGCCGCCTCCTCCTCCAACTCCACCTGACGGGTGGCCGGCCATCCTTGCCAATCCACCCATGCTCCACCAAGACACACGGGGAAGCAGTCAATGGACCCGCTGGGGCTGAGAGCTCAGCGGCAGCAGCCTCTCTCCTCTCCCACTCGCGCTCCTCCCGCCAGTCCTTGGTGGGGAGCTGGAACCGGACTTGCTTGGGGCGGCTGTTCCTCTGCCCTTCCCTACGCAGCATGCCTACCAAGGCCACTCGGAGACGCAGATGCCATGCCACAGGACGCGTGGAAGGCGTGGAAGTGCTCCTCCAGCTCCTGGGGTGGGGGAACCGGAGAGCTGCCTCTCCCGCCTCCTCCCACCTCCGCGGTCGCTCCAGGAGGGCGGACAACTGCCAGCCCAGGCCCCTGTGACACACCAGCCCCGCCGATGATGCGCCAGGGAGCAAAGGCTCCTGGGCAATGCCGCAAGCAGCCAATGGGCTTCCACATGCAAATGGGCACGGTGACACCGGCCACCGGCATGGCCTCAGGCCCTGGGCACGGGGCCCCAAGGCCGCCAGCCGGCCCCTTCTCCACGGCCTCTCCTTGCAGAGCCCTCTGCTTCCACGGCCCCCAGACAGGCTCCCAGGAGCACACATCTCCCACCATAACCCCCCCGGCTCCTTCTGACCACTGGGCCCGTTCCAACCACGTCTGGCCGGGGAAGGGAAGGCCCACGGCCAACGTCTACCCGGAAGCACCACGGAAACAGAGGGGCAACGAAGGAACTCTCTGTTCAAGGCCTCTGGTGCACGGCCAGGATGAAGCTTGAACTCACCTTTACAATCCACAGAATCCACCTGGAAAAACAAACACAAAGTACCCACAAGCCCGATTCCCCAAAAGCTAGTCCTGCCTCACCAGTCAAGAGACAAGGGAAGGACCTGGCAGGCGGCATCCCTTCTCCTCTGTGTCACACACAAGTGATCCCTGCCTCGGCCACAGTGCCACTGACTGTGGGAGCCTAACACACGAGTGCATGAAACAAAACTGATGAGAGATTATGGTAAAGCAGCATTACCTTCCCCTTCCGTAAAATGTCACACTGAGTTTTATCACACAAATTTCCCTACGCTGCCATCCTCCATCAAATCCCGTACTCAGTTTTAGAGACATTTCTGGCTCTTGCTATAAGCCTTTGGAAAAGCCCTTGCAAGTGACTGGGGGATCACGACAGCCAGCCTGCATACCCAAGCACAACAAGGGACTCTTCTGCAGGCTCCACAGGGGAACTGCCAACGCGTTGCTCCCCGACAGCTCAACAACCACACAACCTGCTTCTCTCCATCCCCTTCCTGAAAAAGCTACAGGCAAGGAGGCAGGAACACCAAAATCCTTACCCCCAGGGTTACCTTCCCATACTCAAGCATTACACCACGGTTTTGTGCTTTCACCCAAAAAGCCACTCTGATGAGGAGCAGGTGAAGGAACTGGGGTTGTTTAGCCTGGAGAAAAGGAGGCTCAGGGGAGACCTTATCACTTTCTACAACTACCTGAAAGGAGGTTGTAGCGAGGTGGGGGTTGGTCTCTTCTCCCAAGTAACTAGCGATAGTTTCTTCACCGAAAGGGTTGTCAAGCACTGGAACAGGCTGCCCAGGGAAGTGGTTGAGTCGCCATCCCTGGAGGTATTTAAAAGACGTGTAGATATGGTGCTTTTTGGACATGGTTTAGTGGTGGACTTGGCAGTGCTAGGTTTACGGTTGGACTTGATGATCTTAAGGGTCTTTTCCAACCTAAATTATTCTGTGATTCTACCATCACCTCTCCCCTGCACCCTGGGCATTTGGGGCTGCCACGGGGCTGCCTCGCACAGCGGTACCCAATGTGCTGGGGCCAGAGGGGCACTTTTTTTGAGGCAATGCTGCTCTGGGTGTCTGTCTGTGACCTGTTTCATTCAACCGGGCTCAGACCAGAGCTGGGAGGTGAGCCCCGGCAATGCCCGTCACCTGCCAGGCAGCCGCTGGCTCCTGCCCTGCCCACATAGTGCCAGAGCAGTAACTAAACACCGCAGCCTAATAAGAATTGAAAGGCACATGTAAAGGCCTCAGACATGAAATAATAATGAAACAAAAAACCAGATCAAAGCTTTTAATTTCACTCTAAGTACTTTACTCTCACTCTCAGAAATTCTTATCAAAGACAGGCAGATGTCACTGCCTCCAGGGGTCTCAACTTGGCAGTTCCCAATTTGCATTCACTCCGCAAATTTGCCTTCAAAACCGGAGACCTATGGTGTAAAAGTACTGTTGGGTTTTGCTGTGGTGAAACCACATGCCGAAATTTAAAAGCACCGTGGAGCTGGGTAAGGCTTTCCAGCGCCGATTCAGTGCTGTACAATTGTAAATACAAATAAATCCCTGTGCAAATGCCATCAAGCCTCCGCGTACTGGTAAGATGAAGTATTATCAAGTAACATAAACGTTTATTTCCATGGTAAAATGCTAGCACAAGCCTTCCTTTTTGGGCTGTATATTAGGCAGGAGTGAGTTCGCAAGGTTTTTAAATAAAATGTGCTCCCAGCCCCACCGTGCTGTGGGCTGGGCACCCACTCCTGCTGGAGCTCAGCCTGCATTAGTCCCTTTTTCTCCAGAGTTGAAGGTGGGGATTGCTGGGCTTTCATGTGAGGTGGTTTGTCTGGTTTTCTCTTTTACCCCTCTGGTCATCGAATTGCCTTCCTCGGTCAAAAGCTCACTTAAGGAGAGACACAAGTAATAGTTTATCGGAACTGGCATTGCAAGGGCCGGCTGGGAGCAGGGCAAGGGCAGGTCACCTGGGGTGGTACCCTGAATTTGGGACATTTCCCCTTAAATCCCCCAGGCTCGTCCTGGCTCGGCAGGCTGGGCCGGGGGGCCCCCCCCCCACCGGTCCCCAAGCATCTGCCACCAGCGTCACAATGTCAACACAACAGCGTCATCAGGGAGCATGAAAACAGCATGTGCCCAGAGGAGCAGGAGCTGCTGTGGCGACGCCGAATGTCTGCGGCTCTCAACCTGTACGGGGGTGTTGATGTGTGAGTAGGTTGTTAGCGTGAATATGAAAAGGTCATGTCATAGAGATGCTAGTGCTGGCCTGTCTGTAAGTAATTGGGGTCTCCCCGGGAGCAGAAAGGGCTGAGGACAGACGGACGGATGGCCCAACATGCTTCCCTGACCAGTGGGCAGAAGGGGGTCTTCCTCCATCCCTCGCTGGAGCTGGGCCACTGGTTCACCCACCGCCAGCTGCCGCAGCCCCTAGGAGATGCCCGAATCGTGGTGGGACTCCCCACAGCTGCAAGGAGAGCCGAGAACACACCACGGGGCTTTACTATCCTGAATTTCGGAAGATGAGGTTGCATGGGGCAGTGCTGGGTCACTGGTATAACTCCTCGGCCACCAGCAGCAGTCCAGCTGGGTTGTTTCTCTGCAGTGATACTATGAGGGGGCCACATGGTGCCAGCCTGAAGGGTATCAGCCAGGGGCAGGTTGGACAGACCTTGTTTCTGAGCTCAGCTAACAGCCTAGAAAAAATAAACTGCACTCTACAAAAAGAAAAGAAAAAGCAACATCTCACGTGTTGTCAGGGCATAATAATAATAATAATAATAATAATAATAATAATAACAACAACAACAACAACAACAACAATAACGATGCTAGCAGTGCTACAGACTTGCATCTTCAAAGAAAATAGCGCAGAAAATAATTGAGTGCTAACCTAAAAGCCCTGCTTTTAGGGTGCTGCTCCCTGGTTTTGGTGGTGCTTCCCAGCAGTGGCATCTCCCCACATCCCTGCTGCTCTAAGCTCATGATGAACATCAGGATTTTTGATTCAGGTAGGTTTTGAAGCACCAAGACTGAAGTTGACTCTTCTTGAACTATCAAGACCCGTTCACCAGCTGTTAGCACAGCTGGAGGAACGCATCAACCTTATTACAACCCAACCAACAGAGCACTACGCTCCGGTGCCAGGAGCTGGGTATGCCCAGCCATGCGTTGGAGGAGGTCATGACAGCTTTATGCTTCTTCTTTAGCGGCTCTGGGCAGACACTTGGACCTCTGGGGAAAGCTACAGAAAGGGCATAGACTTGCTTTTCTCTGCCCAGACAAAAACAAATCACTGCCCCCAAATCATCATGATTACACCACAGCTAAAAATAAATTTACCTGCTTAAGCCCTGGTTTCCTTTGGTGTATGCATTGTGATATGGTCAGCAGATACTAGGGGTGCAAGGACTCCCCAGTGTTACCCTGGGACTGGTGCTGGCAGAGACAGGATTGACCCTTAGGT
>NW_008795252.1:11470406-11471240 GCF_000699145.1 Aptenodytes forsteri | reverse complement strand
TAACTAATCGACTCTCTCGGTTTAGGACCAAAGCCAAACTCTGCTAACACCAGACGTTTCAGCCTGAGAAATGCCCGTTCAAGCCCGGCCAGCTGGCTAGGCACCACGCTGGTGGACAAGAAGGATTTTTGCCAGGCATCGACTTTCCATCATGAGAAATGCCCGTTCAAGCCCGGCCAGCTGGCTAGGCACCACGGCCGTGGCACAGAAGGATTTTTGCCAGGCAGATGCCCTTTGTGTCCATAAAGCTTTGCTCCGATGTTTGTCCCCTGCCCCCTCCCAGGCCCAGGGAGAAATTAAGCATTTAAGCAGTGCATGTGGGTGCGGGTCTTGTCTCATAGGTGCCGGCCTGAGCTGCTAGGCTGTTGTTTTATCTCAGTTGTTCCTATGTAATAAATATTAAATTCTGGGCACCGAGTTCAGATAATCCCAGTTGGAGGCGAGATTTGAGTCATGCCCTTTGGCTGCCGGCACCATCCTGCTGTCGGCAGCAGCTGTATGCAAGGCTGGGCTGGTGGAGGGACCTTGTGCCGGGAGGGCTTCAGGGCTCCTGGTGAAGATGGATGTACTGGGGACCCTCCTGTCACAGCCTCTCCCTCTCCCCTAAATAACCGTGCAGAGAAAGTATCTCACCATTTTGCAGCAGTCCTTTCCCAAGGCACTGCCGCCCTGGCTCTGAGCCCTGCTCCCAGTGCACAATAGAGCCCCGGCCCCAGCCCCCGGGGGCTGCGGGCACAGGCGTACCTGTGGTGGGCAGGTGGTGCCGCTGCCCCGGCTGCTTGCAGCTGGCGGGCGGGGGCACCACCAGGCTGAGCCGCCGCCGCTGCCGCGCCC
>NW_008795252.1:11435173-11470328 GCF_000699145.1 Aptenodytes forsteri | reverse complement strand
GCCACCGTGCCCATCGGCAGCAGGCAGAGATGAGAAGGCTCTCAGGCAGCCATCAGCTGCTGTGCTGGAGCCGCTCTCTGAAGTCATCCTGAATTAAAAACTAATGATAGTTTCCTCTGATAGCTCATTTTTGATAGTGCAGCCGGAGAAAAACCAGCCACAAAGGGAATTCAATTTTTTAAAAATAATTAATTTGACTCTCTTTACTAGATGAGTTCTGGGTATTTTCAGTCATCCTTTTAATTTCTCTCTGTATAACATAAAGGAGGAAGTCTTTGGCAAATAAAATGATTTTCAAAGTCCTGGGCAAGGGAAGATGTGGGAATGAAAAATTTCCCAATGTGCTGATATTAGCTTATCAGCCAGCCCTGCTCTCCATGGACAAAGAGTGGAGCAAACGGGACTAGGCTCAGACAAAGTGCCTGGTTTAAAGACCAAGGCTGGCTTCATGAGGAGGAGGTTGGTTGGATGCTTGCGATGAAGGCAAAAGCAGGAAGCGCTAGTGTGCAGGGGACCAAATCTGGCACAGCACAGGTGGAGACACCTAACCAGCTGTCATAAAATGGTTACGTTTACCACTCACAGCATTTAGTGTGTATTCACCAGAAATGCGTCTGTCCAGGTGCTTTCCCTTTCCCACCTCGCCTTCTCCTCTCCTTAAGAAGTTGAAGCAGCCTGGGGCTGTGAGCAGCAAGCACAGCCTGTGGCCAGTTTCGGGGCTCTCACTGGCAAGAGGCAGGGCAGGGCACTGCAAACCTCTTACAGGTAGATGGAGAAGTTCGCTGACATGAAGGACAAGCAGAAGTGCCTTTGAAAAATCCTTCCCAGCAGCTGATCATTCGCTCATGATAATCAAATGAACAGTTAATTTGCGTTTGGCTATACTCATGTGCGCAAAGACAAAAGGAATGTGCCCAAGACAGAAGTGTTGGGTGTATAAAAGTGTATGGTACGTCTTCTGATACACATCGTTAGCTTAATGGTGTCTTTTCTTCTGCTGTTCAACTTTGGGACCCCCTAATGGAAAGACCAAAAGAGGCGTGATGCAAGATGTGCGTATGAAGAGCTTGACATACCACAGCTAACGTCAACCCACTAATACTTGACACACAGTCAGTTCTCAGATTTGGCAACAGTCAATTCTAGCAGAGCAGCTTTGGCTGTCTGCTGTGGCAGACGGCCACTTAGACCGATCCAGATACTCAGTCTAATAATCGTATTTAAACAGGTTAAGAATGATTTAATGTATTACTGTTGAAATGCTTTCTGTCCAGATCATGTTTAGTCTAAAACTTCCCCAACCCAAACCGCTGGGATCACAGAGCATAAGCAGTGTGTGACAGACATCACCTCCGTCTGATTTACCAGGCTAACCAGGAGCAGACACCCAGGCAACCCCACCAAAGCAATCCACTCCTGTGGTACCGCATTTCATCAGTGTCGATGCCTCATCCTCCATCTGATGACTGCTGTGATGACTTTTCAGGTGGCATTTCTCATATACAATTTTACTGCGTTTTGTTAAATTTAGTTGGACACACAAGGGCGTTCAAAACAATTCTTAGGCCAAAATGCATTTTTCCAGCAGTTGTGGTAAGGCTGAATTAAAGGGTCATTAAGAGACCGGTATCTGGCCTGCTGTAATCTGCCTTGGCCAGCATGTACTGCTTTATTTTGTTTTCACTGTACCTATCAACCAAAACATCGGTTGTTTAGAAGAACCAGAAAGGTGTCAGTGCCTGTGGTTAGCTGCACAGAGCAGTGAAGAGGTGCTGGGCTGAGTTTCAGGAGATTGAGGGGTTTGCCACTGGTTTTGTTTATCACCCCGGTTGTGATGTTAGCTGGGTAGCTTTGGTTTCCTTATCTCTCCCATCCTTTCCTGCTTTTCATTTCCATCACGACTCCTGTGAGGGGTAGGAACCACCTCTCCGTCTCTGCACTATCCATCATCTTCAGTGCCTCGGTGCAACGGGGTTTCCTATAGGGAAATTGCTTGATTTCTGGGGCAGCCTCAACCAACTCATCCTCCAAGATGGTGCTTCCACAGCCGGGTCCCCAGTGACGGCCGTGGACGCAGGACATGCGGCGACTGTAGAAAATACAGCTGTCACGCTGGGAGCAGAGACCATTAACTTTCAAGTGGTACTTACACAGAGAAGTTGTGATCCTGTGACATGCAGAGAATGGGGTGTTTATTGTCTTCCCGGCAGGAGCATGCCGGGTGTCAGGGCTTGTGAGCAAGCTCTACAAAGCCTCTCATTATTTTCATCGTCTCATTCGTATTATTTTGTAAAAGCTATTTTGGTGCAGAAGATAGTGATATTATCTTACTGAATTTTAATGTTATTTTGTAATGGAATGGATTTGTTTTGTCCTTGTGCCATGGCCACTTACCCATCAGGGCTGGCAGGGTCCAGCACTCTGGACCCTGGAAGGATTTTCGCCGCAGTATTGCTTGGGAGGTCAGCCACAAGCCAAAGATAAGAAAAAAAGAGATTTATTCAAGCTTCAGAATAGAATCTGGGGATGGGAATAGAATGTAGGTCTGCTAATCCTTCTGCAAAGGTGGAAGTGGTTTGTGATAGTTCGACATCTTGTTTGTGGTGTTGTTTCGCAGCAGCAGCAAGTACTCCATGCAGCTGGAGATGAAAGCATCTGGGGCCTAGTGGCTGCTGCTGTTTGGTAGCCCAGTGGGTGTGAGGGAGCTTCTGTACAAGAGGGAACAGGAGGAGGGAAGCAAGTCCTCTCTACGACCCCTAACATGGAACAAGGCAGACACTGACACCGGCCCGTGCCTTGCTCAGCTCTATGCACGTGTTCAGAGTGGAGAGCTACGCAGCCTGATGAGATGCTGTTTCTATTCTGGGCATGGTTATTAAATACAATATTAGCTTTACTGGACATCAGCTGTGGCTGCACTGCATGTATGCACCGGTTTTCTATTCTGGGCATGGTTATTAAATACAGTATTAGCTTTACTGGACATCAGCTGTGCACGTATGCACCAGAATAGTAAGTTTTTCAAAAGATAGAGGCTGATGAGGAAGGCTGGGAGTGGTGGGAAATACGGAAAGGAAAAGATCTTCCTAATTTCTTTTCCCCTTCATCACAAGTGTTGGGTTATTAGATATAAAAGCTCAATCTAGTTATCAAAAGCATAACCATCTTTCTGCTTCAGAGATGGGGGAAACATGATTTGGGCAATTTCACTCACTCAACATTGCAATCTGAAACTTCGCCGCAGAACCAAACCTCTTGTGGTTCCAGTTCACTTTATCCAGCTGCAGAACGGCCACGAGAGCCTCAGACCATTCCTATCCCCGCAAAAACGCGGTGGGGGGTGTGTGCGTGAGCGTGAACTCCATCCCCCAACTTATGCAGACTGCTGACAGACTGCAGATGAAGAGGGATGTAAATGGCAATAGGCAGAGGATGCAGCTTTGAAGGGGTGGCAAATACATAGGAAATAAAAAAGACAACGCTGGCAGGTGAAGCAGGGGGAGAACATGTTTCTTCGGAAGCTTTTGAAACAGAAAAACTAAGTTCCTTACCACAGCCCTTACTATTTTTAGAGCTTTGAGTCAAGAAATTCTTGGGTGAAGTGTCAAAAATCCACCCATCCGAAGACTCTTCCATGACTGCTGCAGAAATCCAGTTCAGACACTAAAGATGATGCAGTTTGGTGCGTTTTACAGTTGCTTTTTATTGTCCCATTAATTAAAGGGATAATTTTCATGGCAGAAGAGTAAGAGGCTGTAAACTGCTTTTGTAGGCAATTAGAGGTTGAAGTGCAGAAATAATTTGAGAGTACAATTCAGTATTGGGGAACACAATCCATGTAATAGAGGAAAAAAACAGAAAGATAGAAAACCTGATTTCACATTAGGCTTGAGGAGGTTGGCATTAGTGTCTGGGCTAGCAGTAGCTTAAATGAGTAAGATTCTGAGGATCGAAGCAAAAGAAAGTGAAGCAGGTAGTAGACCAGCCTGTGTTTCGGAGAAGCATGTTTCCACGTTGCAGTCTGCAGTTTTGCCCCCCAAGCATTTGGGTCAGGCATCAGATCCAGCCGCTCCCAACTAGAGGCGCAAGCCCTAATCCTGTGAGTGACAAGCTCGTGCTCTGGGGACTACAGACAGACCGCCAGTCAGGAAAGCCGTTTCTGCATGATGATTGCACCATGGAGAAATCAGGGCCGCAGAAAAAAAGCCAGCTTTAATGATCAGTCAGCTATGTGTGTCATCTCCCCTGGCTCCAGCAGAAATCCCTCCTTACCTCTGGCAATAACTGCAACACCGCGTGCGGAAAGGTGACGCCATCTCAAAAGACACCATGAATGGGAAGCAGCGATGCTCGTTTCCCCCGCTCTGGAGCACTGCAGTGGCTGGCAGAGCCGGAGTGGGGCCCAGGACAAGCCTGGGGGTCCATGGCTCAGAGGCACGCAGGCAGCTTTCTGGAAGAACGTAATGATTTCTGAAAGAACAGCACCAAAATCGAGCCTTTTAAGAAAATGCTTTTATTTTTTGTTCAGTTGACATGTTCCAGCAGAAATATTTTTCCAATCAGTTAATTATTTTTAAGGCTGAACTTCTGCCAGCTATTCTAGAGAGGAATAGCTAGGATAGTAGGGCTATGGTCCTTCTGCGTACAATTACCAGGGCTTTCCTAACACTACAGGCAACAGACCCCAGTTAGGAACAAACAGGAGAACTCGGGTACCATCATGCGTTTGTGTATCTCCAGCTCGGAGAGGCAAACCAAGATTCTTTTCCCTCAGAGTGACAGTTCTGGGTGACACTTTTTAGGTGCTGACAGGCCTGCTGTGGAAAAGGGCTTTTTTCCTGGTTGTATCTGAAAGTTTCCTTCTTAGTCTCCAGGCCAGTTCACTGTCCAAACCCCCAACCTAAGCCCAAAGAAATCTCATCGGTTAAGGCAGTCCTTTCTCAAGCTTTCCAGTTTGCAAGAAAGAAGACAGTATTTGTAGCACCCCACTACAATCCTCCACTGCTCTCAGATGATGCTGGAGGACACTGGAATCCTTTGCTACATTAGGTGCAATACACTGAAATGGCTTTCCAGGATGTGCACAGATAAAGACAAAAATAAAACTCGTCAGACGGCGAGAATGAGTATTACTCCACCGGGAAAGGCAGAACACCTTTCACACGCCAGCCACATGTATCACTTAACACACAATTTACATACTTCTTACAGTCATACCGTTGGCTTCAATGGAGGTGTGCCTACTTAAAGCAGGGTACGTTTGCTTCTGACTTCTCTTTGTAGGTAAAAACATGTTAGAAATGAATAGAGTATGGGCAGGAACGCTGCTGGCCAGTAGAGCTTCAACTGAACATGAGCTTCTCACTTCACAAATTACAGGTGCCGGCAGTAACTCTCTCTGACTTTCTCCCCCCACGCCCCAACACCCCCATGGCCACTTGAAAAGTGGGAGCGTTGGCGAACTGACATTTTCCAGGGTTGTGAAGACAAACTATTCAGGAAATGAAGCAGGGGGGTGACTGTACCATCAATCCCATTAAAAGTTCGACTTGCTACCTAAGTACACATTTAACGTGACTAAAATATCTGGGGCTTTTCTGTTATTAGTCTCCTCATGAGTAGACGAATATATTAAAGCTTATAAGGCTCTGAGAGATTCTGTGATGGATGCTGCTCGAGGAGAGCGGCGCACACAGACAGATCATCTGCACACATGTAAGCGATATTCATTTATGGAAGTTTTTTGTAAGAACTGTAAAGACCCCCCTCAGTTAATGACATTGTTCAATCTTCTTACATTTCTTCATAGATTCAGGGTAGAAAAGTATTCCCTTCCCCCTTCGGTGCCTGTTGCTAGAGGCATCCTGATAATCAGACTAATATAGGGACCAATTTTCAACTCCTAACAGCTCAGTAAACTAAAATGCTTAGGCAATTTATTCTCTGTATATTGTCAGCTAGGTAACACTTGATTTCTCATTCCATGACTGCATTTTATTGTTTTAAACTGAAATCCAGCATGTGTGTTTCCAACAGATTATCTCCATAATCACTTTCTTTTTGCTATGGAAATGATCTGAAAATTGTTCTTTGATACGAGAGAAGAGTTCACAGGGCCACACTGTACAAAAGCTCGAATCGTGCAATTATCATTTGTAAAGAGAAACTGTTATCAAAGTAACTGCAGGGGACACCTCCAGGACTCCTCTTAGAGTCAGGAAATTTGAAACATATATTTCTCTAACATGAATTTCACTCCAAACCCTTCTGAATAATTCATGAGAGCTGATTTAAAGTCATAGTTAAGTCTGGCACTCAGGACGGAGATCGGGGGCTTCTGCCGCAGATGGAGGATTTCGTCAGTTCCTTTGGGGTAGGGGGGACAGAGCTGGGGTCTCATCGCTAGGAGGGTTTTGCTACCCAGGTGCCTTTGATTTGTGAAAGTCCCTTCCCCGTGACAAGCAGGCTTGCAGGGAAAGGCTAGGGTGGAGGTGAGTACCTTCCTTACTTCTGTCTCAGGCTGCCTGCTGGGGGGGGGCAAGAAGGTAAAGGGGAGCGGGAGCCCCCCGTCCCCCTGCCTCTCTCTGCCCCCACCAGTGCTAATGGCAATCAGAACCAGAGCCTCTGCTTTTCTTAAGCAGCATCAAATTACCCCCACTGGTGGATAACAGATGTTATCTGTTCTTTAAAGGAAGAAGGCACCTTGAGATGGGAAAACGCCATTTTGTTCTTCATTCACTAAATGAGAGGAGCTATACATTGCTGGAAAATGGTAGTTTACAAAGCACTAAAAGGAAGACTTGCAGTTTGGCATGTGACCAATACCGAAAGAGTGAGTCTGGTTTTAACCATCATCTTGTGTGTCTACAGGCAGGCAAATTAGCTGAAGGGATGCTCGTTGCTTGTACTTTTTACTTGTAAAAGTAAAGGGGTCAGAGGCAGCTGTGCCCTGAGGGCTCGCTTCACCAGCACGACTGCTGCTGCCAAATTCCCGCTCTCTCCCAGCCTAGGATGAGTTGGAGAACTAAATCTATGAGGGAGCCCCCGTCCCCAGGCTCTGGGGACTTTTTGAGCAAAGCTGACTTCCGTGAACTCAGGATTTCACCCCCACAGGGCTCTGGTACGTTACTGTGCTAAAACTATTCAGGACTCGCATTCCCATTATGCAGTATAGCCTGAAGACTAAATGCCATTTGATGTTGTCGGATTTTTGGAATAGAACACGGGGAAATGGAAAACCACCATTTTATAGGACTTATCAGCATTTAATCCCAAAGCATTTTTCTAATGCCAGGTGCTCCCTCTTTTTACAGATACCAAAACTAAGGCATATATATTTTGACCAAGGTTAGAGAGTGGCAAAATACTCTGATTTTGTTAATTAATTTAAATTTTGTTAATTTAATTAAGAGGCCGAATTCCTCCCCTGTAAGAACAGGGTGCTGATGCACAGAACCATGCTGCCAAGTTGCTGAGCAGTGCTGAGTGTAATTCTGTTTGTTTTTCATAATACAACAGGCTATGACGCTGTCAGATGTAAAACTGTTGAGTGGCAATACAAAACTACGACAGTTTTATCCTTGGCAATCTCATTTTGCTGAAATGCAACAATCATGAATCTTGTTAATTATTCTTTTTGTATTATGCAAGATTTTATACTTAAATAGGAGTCATGTGTGGTTATTACTTACAGAAATTCAGAAGCCAAAAAGTTGTCTTTAAGACACCTGAGGAACTGGGGAAAACACACGACTGTGAAGTGAGAAGTTGGTCCTAACACATCTTGTTCTAAAGCCTCTGTATTTTTCAAATTTTAATCATTGTCTAATGCTATAGATGACACCTACTGGGCAAATGAAGGCCTGGCATATCCAGCATTTCTGAATACTTGGTTATTTCCCAAAATTGCTGACAAGAATGAATCCTCTTCACCCACTGCAGTAAGATTTTGTTGCACCCTTCACACAGGTAGGCAATTCGTAACTGCTAAGAGGAAGGCCAGAAGTACAAACCCTCAACCTGCTAGAACCTACAGGACAAAAAGTGGCTCTGTGTTTGCAGAGGAGGGGATGCCTAAAATTATACTCCTGAGACTATTCCTTTTATTGGAGTCTAAATAGTCCCTCTGTTTTGTAAGCTTTGTACAGAAGCAGGAAGACCAGAGCATTAGGGAAAATACTGCTTACCCTTTCTTTACCACTGGTTAATTTTCTTTTGCTTTGCAGGCAACTATAACGATAACTTTGTTACACCACCCCACTACCAATCAGTGTTAAAACAATGAAATAGCAGTGTGTTAGAGTTCATCAAATACAAGCGATATTAATGGCATAGTTAGAAAGAAAACACCGAAAACTCTCCCTTTATGTTGGCTAATTATTCACATTGGGACTAATAATAGACTTTCAACGAATAAAAATGATACTAGGTATATTATCCAAGTTGTTGCTCTTACTGCTTTCTAGAGAAACAGATTTGAAGAGCAAATTTCTATCAACTCAAACTGCAAAAGCATGCAACCCAAACATCAGGGGTACTCTTCTCAAAGTTAGTCTATATTCTGTATAATGCACTCACTGATATAACTCCACTGATGAAAATTCCAAGTATTAGAGAAAAAAAAGTAAGATTTTTGCTCCTCATTTGAACTTACAAAAAGAAAAAAAACTTGCACACACTTTGCATGTGCGGCTACAGTGATTAACTGCATATATTAGATATTTGCAAGCATAATTAGTTAGCTGTCTGCACAACTCAAATTACCCAGGAAACACTTTATTCTCCATGGTAATTGCAAACCTGATGTGCCACAACTGCCCGCACCTTTGTGTGTAAAACAAGACACCTAAATATATGGAAAAATAGTTTAGAAATTTTAGTATCTTAAAAATTGATTCCATCTTTTATTAACTTAATAGGAAAATTTCTAACAAACTTGTATTCAAATAAAAAAAATAAAAAAAGAAGAAACCTGTACATTCAGGAGTGGTCCAGAACTTAGCTCTGCATGGCCCCAGAAAATAATGCCACATAGTAAGGTCTCCATCCCCAAAGAAGTGACAGACTGGCACATAGTGTCATGATTTTTTTTAACGTATCAGGTTTTGTCAGCTACTCAAGTTTAATAAGGGGATTCACTTTGACCTATTGGTCTTTGAATGTTCACATACATATTCTCCCACACGTGATGAGAATATACGGAGCAGTGTGCTTCTCCCAACATCTTTGGTATTCGGAAAGCTATAGAAACTTTACTCTGTATTGAAAGTTTTCTTCGCAGGAGAGAGCCCTGAATATAAAGCTCCCACCAGTTGAGGCATGGAGACCTTTTCCTCAGGCAGCCATACTCCACTTTCCTTTCTGAGAGCATTAAGGTAAGATCTCACCAGGCACTGTTCGGGAGTTGAATATGTTCGTGTAGAAATCTATCAGTAGTTCAGTGAAGAGATTCAGAGGTACCAGAGCACTCAGGGACACTGTTCCTTTCGACGGCCAGATCAAATTCAAGCCAAAGACACAGGCCAGGCTGGATGCTGTCATTCTGTTACATATGCTCTCCTGTGAAACCTGGAAAAACATAAACATGAATAGGTGTATGCTGACACGTGCCCCAGAGAGCGAGAGACAAGGCACCATCCTGTATTGAGGATGAAGCAATGATGGGAGTAGACCCTGGCCACAGGTACATCAGTGGCTTCTTAACAGCCTCAGGGCTGATTGCAGCCTAGAGCTATGGGGCCACTGGAGTCTGTGTCCCTCAAGTACAAGATAAGATGTCAGTAAGTCAAGCAAAAAGGCTGAATTGTTTCCTTATGCTAGGAAAATTAATTGTTTTCAATCCTATATGGAACCTATTGTTATCTGTGCTGGGGGGCAAGGAAGGACAGCATAAACAAACAGCTATCCCATCTGCTTCGGTACTAAGTCCTCTATAGAATAAACCTCAAGGACTTCTCAAGTTGTTTGCAAGGGTTTAGAAGGACTTTTTTTTTCCTCCCACTGATGCGTGACTTCACTTCCAAGTACCTCCACATCCACCCAACTCCTCTGAAGCAATGGAGGTGAAAATGGCTGTAGGTAAAATACACAGCACTGAAATCTGTTCTGCACCTGGATGATGTGTCCTACTTCTATCTGTGAATGTGAGCCCAGAACTGGGTAGCAGGAGTATTTTTGTTCTCTGTGTGAGCTTGGCAGGGAATTGGTGTGTGTTTTGCTCTCCTGCATTGCATGGCTGGTATCTACAGCCCAATACGGTCTGGGTGCCCTATCTGACAAGTTCTGTTATTGTAAAGAGCCAGCAAGCTGAAGGTGCTCTTGATTCCTCCTGACCTAGACAATTCAGGCAGTTCTTCTCAGGCTGATGGTTGCAGTTGTTGCTCAGTAATCTGTCATCAGAAGACCATGCAGTCACAAACTGCGATGTACAGGTTACTCTGAAGCTGTCATCTCAGAGCAGAACAAGGAATTATTGGGCAAAATCTCCCATGTATTCTTCCTGCTACAATTTCAAGGGGATAGGAAAACAGTTCTATTATTGCTTCTACTTCTCAGTCTCTCTCCATTTCTGCCTTACCATAAAGCCTCATGAAAAGGCAGCTCTCTAGTACCATGCAAAGCCTGAGGGCACTAGAGGAAAATCTAAGAAACATTATGATCATGTGAACGCTTCTTAGCATATGCATAAACTCCAGTTGTCCTCTGCCCGGTAACACAGGTTTCATTCCCCTCTGTCTACTACAGCACAGTCCCACCGTCCTTGGTGTTCTACCTAGCAAGGAGCCTATTTGCCCAGCCATGAGGGGATATAACGCCCTTTAGACGCGTGTGCAGGACATATTCTTCCTGCTACAATTTCAAGGGGATAGGAAAACAGTTCTATTATTGCTTCTACTTCTCAGTCTCTCTCCATTTCTGCCTTACCATAAAGCCTCATGAAAAGGCAGCTCTCTAGTACCATGCAAAGCCTGAGGGCACTAGAGGAAAATCTAAGAAACATTATGATCATGTGAACGCTTCTTAGCATATGCATAAACTCCAGTTGTCCTCTGCCCGGTAACACAGGTTTCATTCCCCTCTGTCTACTACAGCACAGTCCCACCGTCCTTGGTGTTCTACCTAGCAAGGAGCCTATTTGCCCAGCCATGAGGGGATAGACCCTTTAGACGCGTGTGCAGGATGGAAGTCTTTTCCTTGGGGGACATGAAGAAGCACTTATGTGCCCAAAAGCGTAACATTTTCTTCCTAACCATATTAATTTTTCCAGTAATAGGTACTATTTTTCCCTCCAATCTTTGCCTCACCCTCCTGGGACATCAAAGCTACTGTGATGCTACTTCTGCTACAAATATTAAAGGCTTCAATTGTTTTTAAGGTCACGAAGCAGGGCTGGATAAAGGAAGGAGGTATTAATAAGGAGATACTGGTGCCATAACCACCTTTTCAAAGGATTGACTTCACAGCTTGAGAATAAAAAGTCATCAGATTAAACGGCAATGCCTGCTTCATGACCTTATGCAAAACCCACATCATTCTCTCTAGAGTGTGAACCACGTATAGCCTGCTGACCTTCACATACTGCTCTCAATGCACTATTTAACTCTACAGAAAAACCAACAAGCCCATCTTGTTCATTTAATCTGATTCAGATGAGATCAGCTCAAACAATAGTTCATTATAATACAGCAATGTAGCAAAAGCTAAACTACTACCAAAATAACTGGCAAAGGAAAACAATTAGGACAACGTTAACAGGAGTGCCCTGTTAACAAGGAGACACAGACCTAGGTATTACCCTGAAGGTAGCTGGACAATGAAGTTGGCATTTGGATACTGCTAAATATAACAAGGTTAGGGACTGCATTCTGGCTCTTGGGTCAAGTGGCTCATACTGGCTGCATCCACACTGTGTAATGTTGTCCTGTGAAACCCCTGTGGATGGAGGACAAATTATTTTTTGGTGTTTCTTTCAGTTGAAAGTCTCTAAAATAACATGAGAGCTACAGCCCATCACACTGTGTTTTCTATAGCACAAAACCGAAGATATGTACTGTATATCCTAAGGCAGGTACCTTAAGTGTATACAGGGCAGGTACCCTGTGCTGGCACAGAAGCATGCTTCATGTGGTATAGTACTGGAGGACAGTGGAGGGTGGAAGGAGTCAAACCTGTTGCAGCTGTCTTCCCCCGGTTTTTGGGAGTGCTCCCTGACACACTCCATCCCACAAGCTGTGTACAGGTGCTGTCTTCAAGCGCTAGTTGAAACACACCCAGCTTAACCTAGCCGCTGCCTTCGAAGGCCAATGTTTCAGCCCAAAGGAACACCCCTGCGACTTCCTGGTAAAGCTAGATCTATTTTTTCTCTTTAGGCCAACTATTTCAAAGAATGTTTCTAACTCCAAGATGAAACCATCTCTTCCCACCCGCCACCACTCTGAACATTTCAAGGAGACAGTCAATGTTGAAATGATCAACAAAAATACCCATGACACAGCCTCTCCCCTGAGAGAGAAAATCCTTAAGATAAAATGAACCAGTGATTATATCTGTGAGTCATCAATCAGGCTGACACTTAGGAATCCAAGGGAGACATGGCACATTGCTTCACTCCAAAACACACAGCAATCACCTCCTCAGCAGATCCAAGAAGTGTGCAACTGAATCCAACTCTCTCCACAAGAATCTTTGCCGGCTCATCAAGAGCTGCAAACAAGGAAGCCTTGTCACACCAGTGCTAATGGCTTTATCCCTCCCTGAGGGGATCAGGCTTCACACTATCCCAACCTCCTCACTACTCCAATGCCAGATTTCTTTCTTGAGCGACATGAACACACCCACTTCATCTACAACACTACCATGAGCAGCGGATGTTTTCTTCCAACACTAGACCATGTAAAGGCAGCATGCAGTCAGCCAACCTCTTGATGGGCTACCCCTCTAAATAACTGCACCCCAAAGCTACGTTCTATCTAAGAAATACAAATGACATCTTTAGCATTTGAACTAACCCCCCTGACTCCTTCTTTGATTCCCTCACAAAGTTAGTAACCGTCATCTCTGTTTCAAGTGAAAATACACTTGCTCTGTCAATTTGACAAGCTAATAAAAGACAATTCTCCAAGGACCTACATCGTATCTTTGAAGGAATCATCTGAACATCACAGACAAATATTACAACGAAGAACTACACAGCTCCAGTTTGTTGGGTTTTTTCCCCCTTTCACTGTAACTTGTATAGAAAAATCACCAAGTAATGACAGCCTATATTGAAAGAAAGTCCTCTAGAAAGATAAAACTTGTACACTGCAAAACTCATCATTGGGAAGAAACACTGAAGATTTAGTGCCACATCAACAAATGCAAAATATAAATCTTCGCTATCCCAGAATAAACACCCAGCTCCCCCCCAGCAAAATTTGGACAATTTTTGGATTCCACATACTTGTATCCCAGCACCTTCATGGATTCTGGAGGAGTGAACCCAGACAGCCACTACACTACCTAATGAACTTAAACAGTGAAATACAGAGGGTAGAAACAGCCAATTACCATCACGTTTTAAAAATATAAGGACATCACCACTCTTTGGTTTCTCAGTTGCAATGCTGAAAGGAGCTGCACAAAACATTTTCAGAGGAAAATTACTAGATATTAAAACGCCCCCACAAACTGACTGGAAATACGTTTCTGTCCCCCACTCTCAGCTACCTTACAGACATGCCAACTGCTTGTATCTGCTCCATGAGGCTTAGTCATCTAATCCTTCCCAATGTGCCCTATCATCTCCAGCCACCCCTAAAGCTTTGCTGGTGCTAATTACACTTTTCAATTGGACAAACGATTGAGACAAAACATTAACTCAGAGCATTTTTTTTCCAGCTTGTACGTGGCTTTAACTTTGCTGCTTCAGTTACAGATCTGAAGCATAGCTCATGGGCCCCACAACCTTGTCCATTTTTTCTAGTTGGTCCAAGGTGGTCCACGTTTTGAATTTGGCAGGTTTTTGCAATGGTTCTTTCAGCCGAGTCAGCCACCCTTCCCCTGCATCAGGCATGACTGCAGGGACAGAAATAAGCAGCAGAAGGAAAGTGTGTAAGCCTAGAGAGGGGGCTGTATCAGCTGGTACCAAAACCAAAGACATGGTTATAAAAAACACAATCTAGATTATATTATTGCCTCTACAAACTTTCCTGATTGTTTAGCCTTGGACTGTCATGGAAAACTACAATTGTAGTTTTCTACTAAATGGTTTGTGGCTTCAGAACTGGGTAACTGTATCCCTCAGTGTGCTTTGCCAAGTAATTTGCAAGAAGACTTTGAGCCCTTTAAGTTTGCATGTGCATTCATAAATCCACTTCACTGCATGTGCAACACAGGGCTTGTGGAACACAAACACTTGTTTTTGCACACTCATCTCTTGTGAGCTCAGCTGAGCAAGTACGGACTTTTTTTACAGCCATAATTCAGGGACTGACTTGTGAAAACCGGTCTCTGTTTTCCCTCTTGCTCCTGTTTGCCCAATCCTGCCTAGGGACCTCAGTCCACTGCAACTCCAAGGCGACCCTGCAAATCCCTTTCTAGAGGCCAGATGCACTGCAAAGTGGAGATGGATAGCTTATACCTTTCACAGCATGCTGGGCTCATTACTGGCAAAATCACTGCTAATCTAAGGTTAAAGAATTTGGACCTATTTTTGAAATTCAAGTCTTTTACTTCTGTAGGAGTTGCACCGTCTTGCACCCTTGGACTAGAAGGAGCTGTTTCATTAAGTAAGGGGGTTGAGACTGCAGAGAAAATAGGGATTTTTTTATTTCTTCCACAAGCCTGTATCAAACCTGGAGTGTTCAAAACCTGTATCTAGTGATTACAATTCATCCCACTTCATGAAATTACCACAAGTACCTCTTGCACTACTCAAGGCTGAGCTCATGGAAGAATTAAATTGCCTCTTACATATAAGAAGGTTGATGCTTGCAGGTAAAAACTAGGATTATTGGTAAAGTGCTCTGTTAAAGTTTGAATTGTAGTAGCTTGTGCAGCACGCTGATCCGCAATGAATAGAAATCTCTAGCTCCTAGATTGTTTCACGTTCCCTTGACCTTTCCAAATGCAAATATTCCCTGAGACATTAAGGATGAAAAGCCATGGATCAGCAAAAATTGCAGATCTGAGCACTGGTATCAACTTGAAGCTGTGCTTTACATACCAAGGCATACTCAAAAATAATGCTATGTTCTGTTGCCCAATTACAGAAAACACTATGTAGTACTTTTGCACACCTCACTAACACCTCGAGTGCTCAGCTCTTAAGAAGTACGTTGAGATGGTGCATCTATTACTGGAACAAAGTCACTTACACGATTCATAACACTGAGGAGAGATATCAGTTGCTAAAATAATAGCAAATGACATGAGGATTTCCTTAACAGCATTAGAGCTCAGCTAAGCAACAGTAAACGAACATGTGGGTATTACAGGAACCCTGCAAGTGCTCTCTGAGTGAGGGTCATATCAACACGTTTCCTTTAATCTTGCTTTTCTGTAGTGTTTTGATAGAAAAAGGGATTAAATGCACTTGTTTCTGAAATATGTTACTGGCTAGAATACGGCAAACATGATTGTAGCCCAAGAACAGTTACTGAGGGCTAATTCCTCCACTGGTGAAAATCAGCATCATCCCACATACGTGATTGCTTTGGTGGGCTCTTAGGACTTCTGAAGGCTAGATCACTTTAATTAGGTGTCAACTACACCACGATCCTCAATTTTAGGCACCTGGGTTTGAAAAATGCAATCTGGAAAAGGCAGTGCATTGGATACGGCAGAAGGAAGGGAAATTTACACTCCTATTACTGTCTTTTCCTGCACATAAACTGGCAACCAAAGGATGTCACTAGGCTAACTGTAGAACCATTTATAATGGATGTTCCCCAAACCCTCACACTTGTGGGGTTTCCAAAAATGCGTTAAAAAAAAAATCATCAAATCAGAAAGTGGGACGAAAGACACATGATTTCATTTATCCTGAAGCATACCAAAAATCCTCGCAAAATGGCATGGTCGAAGTCTTTCATTTAACACTGTAGTAAATTACAGGATGAAAGGCTACTTTAAACAGGAGAGTGTTATTTGTAAGATTTAATATAAAATATTTTGCTGATTGTTGTTCTAAAGCTAATTAATATTTCTACCATTTTCTAAAATGACACTAATTTATTTGGTGTTTTAGTTGCTCAAGATTTATACTTTGGAGAAAAAAACGTGATTTCACCCGTTTTTTCTCCGGCACCAAAAATTACACAACCACTATTTTCACGCTTTTTTTCACTCCAAAATGGGAAAAAACCCCAAAAACTAAATCAATAAAAACATATATTTGTGAATGTGGAGTCAGGGGGACAGGACTTTTAAATATTCCAGTAGAGGCACAGTTCCATTTAAATTTACACAGAAGTTTTCATTACATCTAAAGAATTTCATGGTGAAGGGATGGCCAGATCATTGTTTAGCACTGACTTTTATTAGAACTGGAGGGTTCTGCATCCTGAGTTCACTCCATTGGCAAGTACTGCACCACCACCTCACCATACTTTTTAAATTCTTCAGTTTAATTTTCTGTGGAGATTTTCAATGTTGAATTAACAAGAACAGATTTAGAAAGAAAAGACTGGCACCACTTTGGAAATTTTGCCTATACTCACCATATGGAGAAAGCATATCAGATATTTCAGAACAACGTAATTGTGTTCAGGAAGTCCTTGAATGATTTGCTTACACCTGGTGACTCGTAAACTGCTCTCCACACCTGCAATGACAAAGTCAGTCTTAACTCCAAAACATCAAAATATTACCAAGAAATTACCTTACTTATGTCTGCTGGAATTACTTTAGATATCCACCTGTAAAACTGACCACAAAATTCAGCTCTACTAATGTCCACGACCACAGTAACAGTTAGGGTTATCCCTTTGAATGACCCTATCATTATTCTGTATTATCATGTATCCGGCTAAGACTAACTTCCAGAGTATTTTCCCGATGCAGTGAAATAGCCAAAATAAGGTCTTTGCTAGAGAGGACTTTCAAAGGTCTTGATTTGAATCCCATTATCTCTCCACACACTGAATCCAGACATCTACTTTTTAATGCTCCGATTTTATGCTTGCTGACACGTAGTCCTGCCCAAAATGCTCTTTTGGCACTCTACTAACTTTAAAAACACTTTTGTGATTCTGCAAGAAACTATTCTGTCGCAGCAAAAATTTATGAGATGACCACTTGGGCGGGTAAGAATTTTCTGCAGATTAACCTAAGCAGGTTTATTAACTCATTTCTACAGATGGGCAAAACCAGAACTGGACCCCAAACTCCTTGCATCATCTAGACAGTCTGGGTGAGATTACACTGACACTGGATAATATTACAAATGCTGTTCCAAGTGACTTTTTTTTTTTCTTCTAGAATATTGTCATTATTTTAGTACTGGAAGTTTAACACCAATTTGGGGAAAGATCTGATGATTACAATCATGCCTGACCTAACCAACTCATTTGTGATGATGTTTTTTCTGCATTTGATGCATTTCTCTCTCCCTCTCCCTAACACAGCTAGAGGTGCGCATAAGTACGTGTGCATGCACAAAATTCCAGCATGTTAAACGTTCCCTTAAGCTCTGGATTAAACACATGAAGCTATACTGTGGTGAGCTGTATTGACATTTTGCCTACTGCAAAGCTACCAGTTGCTGTAAGACACAATAATCTGAATCCCAAGAATATTTTTGTCAGCCTTCTGCAGAGTAAATAATGCAGGAAGTGTAGCAACACTGGGTAAAGGAACTTGTTAGCAGTTCTCATGACCAAAGAAGAAGTTCTTTGACAATTACAAGCTTCAAGGTCTTATTAATTTTTTTAGTCAGTCTCTCGGCTAATTTATTTCGCAGCTCCCATCAATAATTCCTTAAAAAAGTGTTTCAGATGAGACACTAAAGAGAAAAGTTTCACTATCATTTCAAAGTACTGTAAAGCAGAGATACTGTATTTCTGGGTTTGCAGGTTAAGAGATGTAAAAGATACATCACACACTGCTCTGGTGTCTTCCGGAAGACAGAATGAGAATTTTCAAATCATCCCAAGACAGCTGTCTGTGATCACACCTCTTCAAAGCTCCCTTCTGCACTGTATTCACAGAGAATATGCCTTTGCTGAAGTCCAGCTTGGCTCTCAAGCTTAAGATCTGTTAAAATCAGGATATCACCACAGCATCAAGAAAAGACAGTGGACATCACACTGCATAACAAGAAAGCCCAAGGACAAATTCTCTTAAACTCCACTTTTCAACATATCCTGTCAACATTTAAAACGCCAGTAAACAAAAATAACATGGAACGAACGTTTCACAGGCACTTTGCCAAGCAAAACCTCCCACTGTTCCAAGGACAATGCATTGCTTTCAGATTCTTTTCAGACTTGTTCTCATTTTTCACTTCGCTCTATCACAAAGTAGTATCATGTCCAGAAAGTCAGCACAAGATTAATTCAGTAAAAATTAGCATTTATACATCCCTTTTCCAAATTTCCCCTATTCTTTCCAGTTCTGAGTGACTATCCTTAGTTCCTCCATTTCTACCACCTTCCTGTGAATAGACCTGTTTTTCTCAATGCCCTGAGGTATTTATTGTGTGAACAGACAAATCCTTGATTTGGAAGGTGGTGATCTACAGACTTGCAAATAGCAAAACAGTACAGAACTTCAGAGGATTCTAAACATGACCTGATTAAGTTTTTTAATGGAAATATGTGAATAAAGCTAATGATATGAAACAGTATGTGCAGATGCTAGTGATGGGCACAGTATAAGAATTTTACCTAGAATACAGTATAACTAGGTAGAGTAAACTTGCTGTACTTCTACACTTTACAAACATGTAGCAATTGAGATTTATGCCCAGTCTGAATTATTTTAGTGCCCTACCCCAACAGCAACAGTCATTATAGTGATGATAACCTACACTTTGCCAACAGCATCAGCCCATGGTTACCAGAGGTACGCTAACAGACTCTGCTGGAAGTCGTACTCCATTTAGATATAATTTCCTCAAAAAGCAGGTTTTGGAAAAATGCGTGCTTGTGGCTTGTGACTGGAAGCCCTATGGGTTCCCTGCTAGATTGCCTATAGCCTGGATGGCAAAATACCAGTCTCTACAAGTACCACGTACTAACTCCCAGATATTCTGGGGTCTCAGATATTCAAGCCCCATGTATTAGGGGGTTGCCTTGCCAGCATTATAAACTCCTAGTCCCTGACAAAGGCCACATAATTAAAGTTTTATAATTCATAGTTTCATGTGGTACCAGATCTTTAGATAATCAATGTCTTCTCTTCTCATGGCTTTAGATCCTTACTTCCCCAATATGTTATCCCATGGGAACAGTTGCAATAAAGACAATCCCCTCCCCACAAAAAAAAGGAAAAAAAAGGAAAGAAGCATACAAATGACCAACTAAATTTTGTTTCCACAATTCTGCCTATCCTGCTGCTAAAACTAAAGCTGCTTTGACATAACTTGTATCACTGAGACTGACAGTGCTGTGCCATGACGTAAAAATGGAGCCCTGACAGTGAGAAGTCCAATCCAATTCTTAATAATACAGTATGATATATAGATAAACCAGTAAACCTTGTAAAAAGCAGAGAGGGTCTTGGTAACCCTGACCCCTTTGCTCTGGTACAGATTATGAGGTTGACCATCTGTGGCTGCAGTGAAGCACTAATAATATTATATACCCACAACTGCGTCATGGCTAGCAAACAGCAGTGATTATGAATTAGCCAGGTCCAGTTCAACTTGCTGTATAAATTTTTCTAAAACTTATTTATACTCACTGGTGATTCCGATGATATGATCATAACACTCAAACGTTAGTAATGGCTGAGGGAGTTCCCTAAGGAAAGTCTTTAGGATAACAGCAGGAATATGGATATCATGATAATCATCGAAATTCACAGATTTGCCTAAAAGGAGAAAAAGAAGAAAAAATGTGTTCAATCATATGTTTTACTTTTTCTTTAAACTACTACATTTTGAACAGAAAACCTCTTGGCTTTCTGCTGCTGGTAACTCCTGGCATTTTATTTTTGTATTTTTCATAGAGTTTTATTAATCTTGCTATAAGAGATTCTCCCCATAAAGGCATTTCATAAAATGACTTCACGGGGAAGTCAGTGACTTTCAAAATTACTTCACTACATTTCACAAATTATTAGGTAAAATTGTATTTCTTTGCCATAACCATGGAAAAACACCAGAAGCAAAACGACACAGAGACATTGTACTTCGTAACTACAGTAAAGCGCGTAGAGGCAATACAAATGTTTATGAAAATATAGACCATTTTTGACTCAAACCTTATCATTCATTAGCTGCTACAGATTTTGTAAGCTCTGGTCTGACATCAACTGACAACTTGCTATTCAGTAAGCGTTAAGTAACTGCCTATTGCTATCTTTCAGGTTTCTGTACTAGTGCTCTTATTATTTTATGTTACAAATGGTTTTATGATGAACTAATTATAAGAAAGCTAGCACTTCTGCTTCACCAACAAAACCAAGATCAACAAAGCCCTCACACTATTACTGGCAACTGTATGATGACAGCTTACCCTGATTGTAGAGTTTCTGAACATCTTTGATAGTCTGGATGCTGGCTGACCTTCTGAAGAGGCCCTCTACTTGTAGTCCTGAAAAAACAATGCAGGTCTCATCTGTAAAAGCTGTCACTCTTGTTTTCCCTACAGGTTCAGTTGAAAACAGAACAGAGGGAGAAGGTTTGGGAACAAAGCCACTTGATACACTCGCATTTTGGAAATGAAGTCCTTGAGAATAGTATGTAGGATCAAATCATGTTTCAGCATTGCCTACAGCACTTTCTTTAATGTGTCTCATAGAAACACTACCACCTTTCCTTAAGTGTTTTAGAGTGTCTTGCCAGCTACAATTTTTCTTTAAAAGTAGCTTTCAATTGCACCTAATGACATAGAAGGAGGAGATTTAGATTTACCATTTACCCACTCTCACTGAGCATATCTGCAAACTGAGCCCCAAACCACACCTGTAAATCTACTATTCTCCTTGCCTTAAACCTTTAGCAAGCTAAACAGGGTAGCTTTAGGCTACCTTTAGGCTGGGGAATGTTTCATGGGATCTTTGGACGGAGAAGCCTATTTCTTACCATTGGAGGGGTACTGGCCTCCCCAGCTTAAAGGTAGTTTTGGGCAGACCATTGCTCCTTCCACCTCTCTCTGGAAGTCAGTGGGACTTAACACTCTGCTTTCCCATGGTATTTTGAAATACCTGATTCTAGTCTTGAGGCACTTTCTGAAATATTTATCATAAATCTCCTGAAGGGTATCTATCTAATTGGCTTTTATGTTGTGGACTAACTGAAATCTGACTTCAGCTACAGAGGAAAAATGTCAACAAAATGCATCCAATCAAGGATCTAATTTGGACCACAGCTTTCAAGGTAAGTTATTTATCTGAATTATTATGCAAAGCAGGATGGAGACAAGAAGTGTTACTTTTCTTGAGGCTTGTGGTACTTCTTGCTTTTGAGTTTAGCAAAATCCTCGTTTCCCTCTCTCTTTCCTTCTCTCCAGTTTGTGCTGTTCCTTCCACCCACCAGGTAATACAATTTGGCTCACAGCTGAATTGGAGAGTCTTACTGGAAGCAGAGTAATCTAAAATATTAGCCTATGCTGGTCTGACAAAACATAAAATCACTGACGTTTTGAGAAGGGTGGCAGACCACCCACTGACTTGGAGGGACTGCTGTACGTTTCTTTATGTGAGTGTGGAAGATCAGATTGACTTTTTTATTTTTTCATGCTTATCTTTCAGCAGGTAAGTAGCCAGACTGAAATCAATGTTTTTGTGTTTCAACTAAAGTACACATGCACCTATTTGCATGATCAAGAATCTTTATGGTGTTCTAGAAAAATTTTGAGTCATACATTAATGAAAGATACTCAGTCGTTCTTGTAAATTCACCCAGGTTGCATGCGTATTTTATACATGAAAAATTAGTAAGTTAATACAAAATTTCTTAATGAAGCCATTCCTTACAGAATAGCATTTAGTATTGTTCATATGAATTTAGATCAGTATACTACAAGAATTGATAACGTACTATTGAAGTAAATTTTCATAGACGTGTTTCAGAGACTTTTGCAAAGAACTCCAAGCCCTGCTTGAAAGTGCTCCACTGACTAGATTTAGAGGCTTAGCTGGAGTTTAGCTGAACACAGCTCCTAGTTACTTTCTAAGCATTTATGCCCTTGCCTGTTAAATTCCAGGGTGAATATTAAAACTTTAGCCCATGCACTCAGTTCTGGAAGGAGTATGACATCTCAAACTACAATATCTAAGAAGGACGCATGTGGTTACTAAAGGAACCAAATGGACAATAATTATGATCTATTTGACTGCTTGCTTTATTCCCGATCAGGTCATGTTTCAGTTGAATAAAGTTACTGCAAATGGCATCACTGTAGTAAAACTGCACCATTAGATTTATAGCGCAACCTGCCTAAAGACATGGTTTTGGAAGTGGCAGCTGTGAACAGCTAGCTCATCAAGGCATGGCCCTCAGCAAACAAGAAATACAATAATTTCCTGAGAATTTGTAGAATATTATGCTGGCTGTCAGTGGACTAGAGGTTTTCTGTAGAAACAAGTCTTTCAGAAAACGGACATCATAAATGCTTGCAATTCGGTTTGCAGGAATTGGTTTAATAGTTAATGCTTTAATCTGATGTGAATCTGACTGTATAAACTACAATGTAATAAATATCAATTTTTAACATGTTTATGCCTTTATTGGCTAAGCTTTCAAGAGTCTAATTAAAGACATTAATCTGTAGCGTAGACAGCAGCTGTACTTGTCTGGCCCTGCATCCCATCAATGTTACTGTAACGGCACATAACGCTAAGCTCTTGCTGGATATGTTTTTTGGAGGTCTGAGGGGGAAAAAGCAACTTTTATCCCCATCTGCAGAAATCTGGAATATGGGCGATATCTGTGCTCCTTCCAGAATTCATTTTCCAGGTCAGCTGAAACTGAATCAATATACAGCGATTTGTTTGATCACAGGTGGCAACAAGCCAACTACCAAAGCAGGCATCTCCAATCCTTCTTACATTTGTGGGCAACCTATCCAAATGACATGACACTAATTAAATGTAGGTTAGTGCAACTGTCAGGAAAACGAAAAAAGCTATATTCTCCTGCTAAAGTAAAAGAACTGCAACAGCAAAAGAGCCACGTTTTTTTTTGCGTAAAAGATGCTCAGACCAGGAAATAATATATTATAGCAATTTTTAAATAAAGCATGGGTCATAACTTCAGCCTACTGGTAAACAGAAATATGAGTCAACAGCAATTATGCTATTGAAGGGGGAAAATGATGAGCCTGAGTACAGAGACAGCCCTTTTACAATATTTTTTTCTGACTTCTGTGATGCATACGAACTGAGGAAGATACTTTTTTTAGAAGTCTGTAAGTCTGTTAGTTGCTCTCAGTGCTTTCTGTGTTTAGGCAGGGCAAGGGAAAGCTACCTGAAAACGTGAGTTGAATGATAGTGTTTCCCATGTCACATAACCTGAACAGCATTAGCATATGCCCCCAACTGGGGTCTCATAATAAGGGATGGGAAGGAGGAAAGGGACCTGAAGCCTCTCGTTGGTTATTCCACTGTGATGGATCAATACACAGCCTTATACACCGTCAGGAAATACTTTCTCCAAACCTGCCTCTTCCTTTTCAGACACTATGGGGAAAAAAAATCCCAGTTCTTGGAACTACCATAATTAAGCTAACATAAGGTGCCTGCACTAAAATAAAATTGATTGCTTTGTCTTCTTTTTGCAGACAAAATACATGCCAGAGCCACCAGAGTTACGGGATAAGGAAACAAAATTGGCTGAAGACAATCCTGGTCATTGCAGCTCAAAGCATTCATTTTTGCCTCTTAAAAAAAAAATAATTTTGAAGTAGCCTATTTAATTTTTGTTAGTAGCGTTTTTCAATCAAATCCCATTTACAGCATGACTCATGTCAGCTGTCTCTTCAAAGAGAAATTTATTTTTTTTTTGTCTACAAGTTGAACTATTTTGCCATTAATAGCATGGGTAACACAGTCCATGGAGAATACCAACCCTGGGGCAGCAGCACTTGCCAGAACACTGCTAGGGGTTGACTGACATGAGCAGCTAGCCTGGGCTTTCCAGTTCTGATAAACACGCAGCTGCATGTCACTCACATATTTTATCAATGTTGCACAGCCCCTGTTGAGATAACTCAGTACAAACTGCTTCCTGCCCCTCACCAAAAAATTATAGATAATTAGATAGATAGATAGATAGATAGATAGATAGATAGATAGATAGATAGATAGATAGATAGATAGATAGATAGATAGATAGATAGATAGATAGATAGATAGATAGATAGATAGATAGATAGATAGATAGATATAGAGATCAGTGGACTTTTGCTACCCTGCACTAAACTCTCCAGACGAAAAAGATCAAAATTTTATTTTAAATATTAAGTGCTATACAGAAAAACATAGTATGTGACTAGTGAAGGAGCCATCTGTATTCAATGAAAAGTGATTCTGCGATTGAGAACTTAACTGAATAATTATTTAAATGTCAGTAATCATAAATGAAAACAGGCAGGCACTTCATTCCACATTGAAATAAGATGGCTTTTACCACAGTAGACAAAATTTCACAGTGCAATGACACAACTGTGTCACACTCCAAATTAATAAACTGTTGCTAAAAATACTTAACCCCCTTCTACCCCCCGATCAGTTATCCCACAGGAAAGACACAGAAAATCAAAACTGATAAAGATAAATTAAAGCAACACATGCTGTCACATTGCTGCAAACTTGTCAAAGAAAGAGAGATGAGAAAATTGCATTCTTTTTCTTTCAATCATCCTTAATTTTGCTATTTCTCTTCTGAAAGCAGACAAGAGTGAGCATCTGAATTCCTTCTGTCCCAAATTGAGTTTGGAAATGTTTCTTTTGACTGGCGTCCTGCCAAGTCTCAGGAAGTGTCCATCCTGATTTGGAAGCGGTTTTCATTCTCATTAATACAACTGATTTAGACATCTTCTTGCAGATTACCTAATTATAGTAAGATTCCTTTTTAAAAATTAGAACTAATTTATTTCTAATACAAGGACTGATGAGTTTATAGCATATTTTAATCGTCTCTCTTCAGTGCAACATCTTAAATGCCCAAAGTGGTGGCAATTGTGAATTTTTATGCTTAAGACAAATTCGAGTTTTTTTTTTTAAAGCTAGAATACAGTACAAGTTTGAGGAGGAGATTGCACAGCCTTCCTTTCCCTTGTACTCTGTGCAATGAATACAGAACAAGCGAGCGTGATGTCTGCAGTTTGTAAAGATGATTTGCACTGCAAGAAGGTGCACAGCAGATCAAGGGCAGAGGGGAAGAGAAGGGACAGGTCCAGCCCTACTGAAAAGCTGAGCAGCAGCAGCAAGGATGTAGAATTGTGCATCCTCCACAGAACCCAGTGTGTTTGTGTCCTTGCAGTTCTGAACGGCATAGTCTCTAGTCTTTGGATTTATGAATGAATATTCTCAGTTTACACTTGGCACCTCCGAACATAATTTATTTACAATGCCTGAGCACCAAAAACACAAACTGTGCTTACTACCAGGTTCATTTTTATTTGATGGCACACGAACCAGTCTTGGGATTTATCTCATCTCCGTGAATCCTAGGTAAAAACATTCACATGAAAACAAAAGAGCCAAGAACTCAAAATGTTTATATGGCCAATGACAAGCTTTCCCAGTGTTGCATTTTTAAAAGATATTTGATTGATCACAAGAAGTGGAGGCCAGGAGGCAAACTCCCTAAGCTGCAGCATTCCAAACATATTCAGAATGCATAACCATCCATCTCTACCCATTCTGACTATCACCACCAGGATGTATTCATTCATATTAAAAAAATGGAACTAAAACTTTCTCCATCAGCAAGATTTGTTATGCTTCATGGAGGGGATGAGGAGGAAAGATTAATCACTGTTTACCAATGCTTCTGCTATTGAACAGATAAAGGACAGCTTTAGTTGTCACTATAATCATACCATAGGACATTTATTACTTTATTAAACTTCTATAGCATGGTTATTACCATTTCATTTAGAAGTCTTAGTCATCACCCAGGACTCTCCTGTGGTACCATGAGGCAACATCAAAAAAAACCTTTGTGCTGCAAAGCACTTCCAGTCAACAAAAGAGATAATGGTAAGAGAGAAAGACTCGGCAATGGGGGCTACTGCAAGATAATTTTCCTATAGGGGACAGTTATCTTTTCTGCTTTATAATTCTGTAGTGTGATTCCTTCACCGTGAGTTTATTGTTCCATCACTTCTGAGCTGCTGCTGATCTCACATGGTCTCTATGCAATTTTTTGGTAGCTGTTTCCTTATACGGCCATTCTATAGAATGCCAATGTTATCAAATTTTGGAAATTTTAGTAAAAATTTTAGTAAAAATCCCAGCAGGTTAGCTTTGGTTTTAAATTGTTTAAAACACGGACCATGTCGTTTATACCTTTGGGGATACTCTCTAAAACATAAAATACATTAACAATAATAATCCTACCTATATATTTCAAATTGCTATTTTGCGTAAGACCAATACAAATGTCAGCGTATTAATATTTGAGATGGGCTTGAGCAACATTCCTGCCCTTTGTAACCTATTTGACATCTTCATGCAGGTCTGAACAGAGCAGTTTACACCCACCATAATGAATCAAATAAAAATTCCCTTAAAAGCTGTCGCCTGACCTCCAGATGTTGGGTGGGTTGCAAACAAAATATGGATTTTGCCATGCAGTTTTATTTTTCATGTGCATCACTTCGTACAGTCAAGCTGCGGGTCAGAGCTTAAAAGCTAAGAGAGCATGGTGAATTGTACTAATACTGACCTAAATAAACACCAAAACCACCAGCCACACACCACCTAGCTTTTAATTTATCATGATATGTTATATCCAGTCTGTAACCTGCTTTTCTAGAAAAAAAAAAGACATGTAAGTAAAAGACATGAAAGGGAACTTCTGCTGTGACATCTTATTAGAGTTTAAAAGCAGAAGTGCATTTCTGAATCCTAAAGCCTACGACGGATAAAACTGCCTCGGAGGCTGGGGAGCTCTGAAGCGAGTGGGCCCCTCTCTGCCCTGCCGGGTCGGTGTGGGCAGCACCAGCAGCTTCAGCCACCTGCACAACCCCGTCCCTGAGCATTACGGAAGCCATACACACAAAGATGCATCCTCCATAGCGTGGCACAGCTTATATCCCTGGTTACCAAAATGGTCGGTTAGAAGTGACAGCACCCATTTACGGTCTCCCTTCAACACAAAATAGGTTGCTGAGGACACATGGGGCCATATTAACCAGAGAAAGAAAATTACTACCCTGTGGCATAAGCTGGGCTTTTTGGAAAAAAGGGACTGCGAGCAAAGCATCAAGATCATTACCGCCAAAGGAATGACACCAGGTTAGAAACACTTACGAATTGTTCTGACAAGAGAGTGAATATTTAATTAAGCAAGGTAATTTCTCACAGCATGGTAGAGATAAGGTAGTACACAAAAAAAAAAAAAAAAATCATTTAGTGCAAGTGCAAGTCAAGCCTTGCATTTATAGACAGATGAACAGGTTGTGGTTTTGAGGCTGAGCATAGCAAAAGATGTCCTCTGGTCTGCTGGTTACTACGAAGATCTAGTCACAAATGTGCTGTGTTAAACCTATCCTTCCTCTTTGGCCTGACTAAATCATCAGTTGGGTTCAGGATGATACCGACACCTGACTTCTGAAATTAAGAGCACTTCTCTGGTTTGGTCCAGAAGATGAACTCTGAGGCTTAGTCTTAAAGAGCTGATGATTTTCTCAGATAGTCAGAACTCATTTTAGGAAACCAATTCTCCCTGTGAGGGTTAGCAGGAACTGAAATTAAGCATTTTTAAAATTCAGTATTAAAAACTTTAAAAACATTTTTCACTCTAAAGTGGAGCTAGAACGAAAGTGGTGAAATGGCTACTTTCTTTTCCTTTGTTGAAAAAATAACATGAAAATTTTTATAGAAATTAAGAAACTTAGTGTATTGTCTTTATTGTAATAGTATCTGAGGCATCAGCCATAATAGATCTCATTTATATAATACAAACAGATGTAGAGGGATCTCTGCTTACAGTAGATTCTTTAGTCTCTGTAAGGTACCGGGTGACTTACTAACTGGATCCAGTGAGAGTCATCTTGCTCAGGAACATCTACCTAAATAAGCAGTCGGATAAATATATGAGGAAGAGACCCACACTCACTGTCATAACGCTAATTTGGCTGTTGAGGGTGAGGACATGCTCGCTGCTGTCAGAGCCCACTCAATAACTCGGTACAAGAAGGGGAGTTTTGGCTCATTTGTACAGATGAGGATGCCTCCACACTGGGAAGAACACTTCTGCCAACAGTGTTGTCTGAAACTGAGGCAGAAAATTTAAACATTAAGGAGGAAAAATGTGACATGAAGCAATCTGTCAAAGGGATTGGAGTCATTAAGATGAAAAAGGCTGGGTGAACTTTAGAGACTGAAAGTTTCCTTAGCCTGGTAGCATACTATTGCAGGCTGGTGCCTCGTTTGAATACCACCACAGATCCTGCATCACATCTGTTCAAGAAATAAGAGCCTAAGCAGTACAGAATGGATGTAACAGATGTCAGAGGGTCTCTGATGTTTCAAGAAATCTTAACCCTGTTGATAAAGCATGATTTTGCAGAAGCTTTTGTGATCTAAGTCAGAGTTTCAGAAACTGATTTCAGGTACGTAGATGTGAAAATGTAGTGATGGGAAGAAAGAGTGGAAATACTGCACCTAGGGTGAAAAACAAAACCCACTCCCTGCTAATTCTGCGAGGCTGGAAACTATGCCAAAATCAAATGGAATAGGATAATGACAGCGAATTTTTGTCACTTCCGGAAGATGAACTGAAGCTCTCACTGTGCTCACGGCCACGTCTGGAGTGCAAAGAACGCTGCCAGTCAGCCTCCTGGGGCTGTCAGCACGGGTACCGACACTTGCTGAAGCTGATGGCAGAATTGAGATATTCCAGATTTAGAGAAAGAGTTAAAATCATAGCAGACAGCAGGTACAACAGATACCTGCACACTTATAATCAAGTGCAAAAAAATGCATGTCTATCACCTACTGCTTAACAGCCTTGGCATGGCAGGTACTTGGCTTTCAAGCATCAGCTAGCTGAGAATGTCAGAAAACACTCTACCTGACAAGCCATCTCTCCTTAGAAATCTGGTTTGTGGAGATCTCCTTATGATCGGGAATGTGACAGCTCTGAGCAAACCTGGGCTTCGCTGGAAAATATCAACATTGACAGAGCCCATGCCCTTCCTTTCTGGGGGCACAGAAGGACAGAGAGCTGGGGAAAAAATGAGATAGTCCGGCTAGCATGTACATGGCTGGACTACGCAGCAGTGGCCAGCATTACCATGCCACTGACTTGCAGAGATGCATAAAGCAGGACAAGGGCTTTGTTCAGAAGTATCATCACATTTCCTCAGAGACTGTGCTTTACAAACTGTGCTGATACTGCACTGAACAGATGAGTTTTTAGTCAAAAAAAAAAGTTTTTTTTTTTTTCCTCCAAAAAAAGTTTGGAGAAAACCCAAGGATGATTACTGCTTTCAGAATAACAAACATTTCATCTAGGAGAAATTCTGCAATGGCTAGGTTGAGCCAACCCTTTCTTTTATCACAACCATGAGAGCTAAAACTTGCTTCTTTTCCCTGCACTGAGCAGCTGGCGCTGCTTCAGAAAACTGTGGGTATCTGAGCTAGACTCAGCAATTGGCAAGAGGGAAGAGTATGGGACTGGTTCAATAGTGATGAGACAAAACACCCAGAAAGAACAAAAGCAAGACATGGAGGAGGTTTTGTGTCAGATCAGTGCAAGAAGTACTAGTTACTGGTCACCAGCACAATATAATGATGGCCATAAACCTCCTATTTCTTTAAAATCTTTAAATAGGTCGAAGGAACTGCCAGATATGCAAAGCCCTCCTCCCAAGCATAGCCAAAAGTTTAAATCAATTAACATTTTAGTGACTACATTTTCACTCAATTTCTAAATAGTAACAGCTGTAAGAAGTAATGATATTAGTGCACATTCATCGCCATTTTAGCTCTCTTGACTCCTGCGATTAGTGAGGAAGAGGTATTTGCCAATTAAGATAAGCTAAATATAGGTAAGGATGATTGTTTCATAACAATTTAAAACACGAAAAAGTCTGGCTTTCATCTGCAGATGGGGCATGCACTGATACACTACACAAGCTCTAATTATCCACTTACAGTTATAATTACAGGGATTGTCTCAAGCTGCCAGTCACTTGCCTTCAACATTCTTAGTAGTGAACTATTTACATTCCCTGAATCCAACCATAATATTTGATACAAGCTACACCTGCAAAGTTTTCATCATTAGCACCAGTCTGGAAACAGCACATCCAAACAGCTTTATGGACTTGAGTGGAAATCCTGAATTTGGACCAAGAGGCCTTAAATAAAGTCTAATAGGAACACTTCATCTACTGCAGATCAGTAGATACCTTTAATAGCAGAACTGGCCCCGCTCCAGTACTTGGCCTTGGCTGCTGCAGGCATTTTGAAGATAAATCAGCAATTTCAAGAGGTGAGGAGCTAGCTGTTCTGTACGCAAGCATCCCTATAGATGCTGTGCTCCACTGCTTGCAAACTGTAAGCAGGTACCCACTGCAGTTGGATATCTCTCTCATTGTCCTATGCATATCATTAATCAGCTTCACTCAAGGTATGAAACCCAAACAAAAATAAAACAGGCAGTTATTTAGTGTTCTTTTTTACCGTGCGGTAAGCTAAAATACGAAGGAGCATAGCCTAGCAATGAGGGCAAGACACTAAGTGTCTAGTCTGTCCTCATTTAAATCAGTGTGATCTTGCACTGATTTAAATGAAGCCAGGATTTCTCTTGAGAATCAGCAATAAGGCTGAGAAGCAATGATTTTCTTGCCCCCCCAGCTTTGTCTTCACAAACGTGAAACCTATTCAGTACAGGTTTTTAAAAAGTTTGAAATTTCTCACTTAGGGTTCAAATAAACTCAAACTTGGACCAAACCCTAGCAGCAATAGTTAAAATGAACAGAGATCAATGAGGCATACCATTTGAATACTGAAAGCAAAATTTACCTTGTTCAGAATGACAGCTCAAGGATGCAAATTAAGAATTGGGAATATTGTGGGATATAGGTTTTGGGTGAGCCTGTCTACAGGAGAATATAATTTACTCAAAATTTATATTTTATATTATTTGTGTGCTATCAATACAAATAGCTCTTTAAATGAGGAAAATCTCAGATAAAACTCATTTAACAGCAATATAGAGATCTGAGTCTGGTTTTTGTCTTAAGAAAAATCATGCTGATCCTCAAAATTTGTTCAAACATTAACCAAACTTAATGGCATACTAAATGCCATGATGTTTTGTTTGGGGGGTTTTTTTAGGATTTTTTTTTTTTTTTTTAAATAACTGAACCAAACGCATTGTGATTTTCTTCACTTGACGCACCTATTAAAAATTCACACCCTTCTTTCAGGTATGTTAGGAATCATTCCCAGTTCTACCACTGTGCAATGCTCTGTTTCTGTTCTGGCACCTGTTAAGATAAATATACCTAGGCTATAGATTTAGTACTGCAAGATTTAGCAAACATTTGTGAAACTCCGAGGCCTTGGAGCACAAAGGTATATGGAAATGTTGCTGTGATTGCCTTAAAAATCAGGGATCAAAACATAAAATCACCTTACACTGGGAAAAGGAATTTCAAGACTGCAGCCTTATCTCTCACTTTCTCCCTGCGTGCGCCTTTGTCCCTGTGTAGGGAATACAGTGCACTTACCCTACAGATAGCACCTGATATTTGGTCCTTTACGTTGGTCAGGTATGCACTGGGGGAGCTCAGCGGTATAGCCAGTGGTTCAAAGTCTACCCTCTCTTTGCCTTGTACATGAAGGCGATACAGGGAGCTCAGATTTGGACCTCCCATTTTAAATGTGGGTCCTCGTAATCTGCACCTCTATATAATGTAACTATAGATATGAACTGCAGTCAAAGGGTCTGTAAATGCCAGTAAAAATATTTTGTGAAGGGAGAACTTCAGGCTTACTCCTGCAAAACACATTTTTTCAATGAGTTTTTATGGCCACTGGTTCTATAAAAACAGAACTTCTCATTGATTTTTACTGGGAGTTCTACTTAAAACCAACAATATGATATGGGTTGATGATGTGTATTTCAAGACATCTTCTATTTTGCTATTCCCTAATTAATCCTAAGGGCAAAAAGGTTTTGGGTTTTTTTCATAGTGAGACAATAATTCTGATAATAAGTATTCCCTATCCATCAAAGCTCTCAAGGCAGTGCCCAATTGCCACTCAAGCTTTCAGGACATAAACATATCCTGTGTAGCTGTAAACTTTGCTGAATCAGGCGCTGAGCATTATATAGTTTCATACTATTGCCCTTGTTCGGAAAGACACATCCTCTTTTGACATAAAACTCACCTTTTCTTTTTAGGTAGGATACAGTTTCCTTCATTACTGGGGGGATTAGTTCGCCTTTATTTTTGTCCTTGATACTGTTAGGGGGGAAAAAAAAAGTAACAGCCTTTAAATGGCATTTATAGACAAAGAGTCAAAACCAAGATAGAATAGTCTCAGCAAAAAACTGAGAGATATCTGAGAGCATATGTTAAATTCCACAAATTCCTGCACCAAACACAAGAGTCCTCCACAACTCTAACAGGTGCTGAACGAGCCATTGAAACAAGTGACTCGGACTGCTATTCAAAGAGCCGTTCCTAAACAGTTCTTGCTAGAAAAGCTGTATAACTGCAACAGCACCGAGTAATAAGTAAGTGCTATTTCCTGTACTGAAGGGGAGTCAAGGACAGAGCAGCAGAATGATGTTGCAGGCTAACTTTGCCCCTACCCGAGATTGTTTTTGCTCTAGTTTTGTTGCCGTCGCTTGGCATGCCCCAGCAGGGCTGCATTTAACCGCGACGCAGTGATGGCAGTGGTGGTGGCTCTGATTGGATTTCGCTGGACGCCGTTGGTGGAACAGGGTTTCAAGGCAGCTTAGAGGCAGGCGAGGAAGGAGTTTGCAGCGAATGCTTCACAATAAGTCTTGATCAAGGGATGCTGCAAGTTTAGGAGCCTTTTATCGTGCAGATTTTTCTTTGTCATTTGTCTCTTTTTAAGCCACAGTGTATGTATAATTAAAAGGATATTGTACTATTTATTTTGAAGCAAAGTGATGCAGCGAGATTATTAATGCCTTGAATGATTCCCATGAAATGAGATTTCTTTCTTTCATGAGTGAACAGTTGAGGCAAAAAATTGAACATAGCATTTTCTTGATCTAGACAGTGAAGAAAATTCTGCAATTATCTTCCTTATTTAATAAAAAAAAAGTCTTTGGCAGTTTAAAAAGTATAACAAAAGAGACGGTCAGTATCTGCTGAGTATTCTGCTACATTTTTACAGTAATCGACAACAAAATAAAGGACCAATCTCAGCTTTTAAAGTAGACTTAATATATATTTATGTGTACAATTTCACTTTTGATATTTAAAAGGTGACCAGCTTTACTGACAAACTCTAAAGCACCAGCACAAAACAGCACAGAGATCTGTTACTGTATCATGAGAGGCTGCAAATGCTGCAGCTCATCCACAGAAAATGCAAGATGCTTATACAACATGTAACATAGCCTTAACCTAGTGCTGCTAGCTGAGGTTGCACCTGCAAAGGAGAATGATTCTTAGAGTCTTTTTCTTTTCCAAGTACTGTGATTTCTTCTCTTTCTCTCTAGGCTTGCTGATTACTTTATTAATATAAAACAACTGATAATAACTAGAGTGCATTTGATACAACTTCTGTAACATTGTTGCATGGAATGAGCAATCCAGTATTATATTTTGTGTTTAAACTACACATAAAAACTACTTTAAAATCATGGAGGGGTAGGGAAATTGTCAAATCCTCCCCTCCTCCTCACACTTGTTTTCCCTATGCCTATGAAGGGAGTTAGAAGAGGATATGTAGACTGGTTAATTTTGGACCTCCAAGCTTAAGGATGTTAGTCACCTCCAGCTTCACATATGGGGGTGGTGAGGGTGTTCCTCCAATGGGAAGACTTGGAGCAGGATCCTGACTTAGGTACTGAATCACCCTGTGGTTTTGCCTCTCTTACTCAAACTGACAGGGGAATACACTTCATGCTACTCGGTCATTCAGCCATCAAACATTTTGACCTTTCATCACTCCAGGGACACAATGCTGAGCCACCAGTGCCATTTCTTCCAGTTACAGTTTTGTTGCCCACCCAGTCCTACTCTTCCTCTTTCAAATTTTGTGTGTCATTTCCCCTAGCGCTATATTAACCAATACAACTTGTTACATGATTGCAACAAACTTCTTAATCTAGCTCCCAGAGCTCCTTTTATTTTTTCAAATACCTAGACCACCTTGCTGTTTGAAAGGAAATAAATTGTTCCTTCAGCTGCAGAACTAATGAAGTTGATCTGCTATGGATTTGTATCCTATATCCTACCTGTTTCCTCATCACAGTAATCTGAGATCATTTCCTTATGTCTTCTATAACCTCACTTCCCTTACACAGTATTTTCATTTCCTCCCCTCTTTACCTTGTATTTCATAGAATCATAGAATCATAGAATAGTTTGGGTTGGAAGGGACCTTTAAAGGTCATCTAGTCCAACCCCCCTGCCATGGGCAGGGACATCTTCAACTAGATCAGGTTGCTCAGAGCCCCGTCCAACCTGACCTTGAATGTTTCCAGGGATGGGGCATCCCCCACCTCTCTGGGCAACCTGTCCCAGTGTTTCACCACCCACATTGTAAAAAATTTCTTCCTTCTATCTAGTCTAAATCTACGCCCCTTTAGTTTAAAGCCATTCCCCCTTGTCCTGTC
>NW_008795252.1:11404041-11432431 GCF_000699145.1 Aptenodytes forsteri | reverse complement strand
ACCAGGTTTCTCAAAGCGAGTCCCATGGTCTAAGTAGCCAAACCCCTGGCTGTGGCACCAGTCCCGTCGCCATTTGTTGACTCGCCAGATTTGACTGGCCCTTTCAAACGCCTTCCCTTTGACCAGCAGGATTGATGAGAAAACTACCTGCGCTCCCAAGTCCCTTACCGCTGCTCCCAGGGCTCTGTAGTCCTTCTTGATAGTCCTCAGACTGCTCCTGGCTGGGTCACTGGTGCCCACGTGAAACAGCAGCAGCAGATAATAGTCAGTGGACTGTAGGAGGTTTGGTAGCCTCTCGGTGACATCCCTGATGCGAGCCCCAGTAAGCAGCACACCTCTCTAGAGAGTGCATCCGGTCAGCAAATGGGTGCCTCCGTACCTCTCAGAAGAGAGTCGCCTACTCATGAGATGAGGAGTAGCTCATAATTAATCACCATCTAAACACTAACTGGTGCATCAGCAGACCAAAGACAACAGAAAACTGAATTCCTGCTATAGTTTCTCTCCTTCCAGCCAACAATTTTTAAAAGCTTGTAGTATTTGTGAGAGCTCCGCTCCTCTGTCAAATTTGGTTGACAGAAGCCCATAGCTCTTCTGTGAACGTAACTAAAAATCAATCCATTGAACAAATTTTTTCTGCTCTTTTTCAACAAAGTATCCATACCAGAATCTAAAGTGTATAAAATTCAATACTGGTCTATGTGTGGGTTAATACTACTTTGTGGACACTGCTGTATAACACCTAACAGGAACTGTTTAGGAAAGGGGAATTTTCCTTGATGTAAACAGATATAAGAATTTTGATTAAAAATATAGCCAAGTTTCACAAAACCGTATTCATAACATGATAATTTTAGACATTTGACCAAATAAATTCTACAATGTATGCAATGCACTTGCAGAAAGAAAGACTAACAGCAAGGAACAAGTTTAATTCAGATAATCCTAAAGTATGATCTTTTATACGTTAGTAATTCTCATAATTTGCTGCTGCTTGCAAGTATGATCTTTAGATGAAATGATACAACTTCTTGTCCTTACACACTGGCAAGGCACCATTAATTTCAATATGAAGCAGTACTGGACTCGCTGGAGTAATCATTCTCTGGAGTATCATAAGAACATGATAATGGCCAGAAGAAAGATTTATGACCTGACTTGTAAGGTAAGACCAAGTCCAACTTCAGTCTTCCCCATTATCACAGACATCTTACAAGAGCTAAACCAGAGGCCCTAAGTGCTTCCTGAAAAAACCTCACTGACTAGAGAAGGCCATGGCTTGAAATGCTACCAGGACCAAGTTTATGACCTAGTCCTCAGAGCAACATCCTCTTCTTACCCACAGTGACAATCAGGTACCTCTGTAAAATATCTCTCCTAGCAGCAAAATCCCCTTGGCCCCCTTCAGGATATGTATCCCATCACTTCTAGTCTCTCCTGGTCCTTCCAGCTTCAACAATCTGCAGTTTCATGCATGCTGGTGACGCTAGAGCGGAAGGTCAGTGTTAGTGTTACAACCGTGCAGGAGTTCTGCAGTGCTCTCAGACCAGCTCTGAGACCCAGGTTGTTCTCGCCTTCCCCCTGCCTTCCACCTAGACCCTGGGGAGGAAAAACTAATAAGTAACTTTGCTTCAGTACCACGAGCTCTCATACCAGCCCCTGCAAAAGCTGGCCACAACAAAGGGAACAGAACCACACAAACACAGAACACATGAACCCCCTACCCTGCTCTGAAAGGCAGCTTCTCTATGTGAATTATATTCTCTCGCAGCAGATCAGTGTTGTATAACAACCCTGCTGCAACAACATAGAACAAAACAGGCAGTGACTGTGCAGCCCCATTAATAAATTAGCCTTGCTAATAAACCTAATAAACCACACAAGGAAGTTCGTTCTAGGGGTTCTTTGCACAGCACGCACAGTTGAAATCACCAGTGAAATGATATCCCCTGGTAAGGGACTAAACAAGAAAAGGGGCGGGGAGATGAGGTCAGTACCAAGGTCAATGTTGGGGATACCAGCGAGGAAAAGCCTGCAGCAAATCAAGGTAAGGAAAAAAAAACCCCACATTTATTTTAGCCTTTCTAATAGGGGAGTTATAACACACTCCTTGTGTGTCAAATAATTTTGTTTCATGTATTCAGATCAGTACCCTAAACATTTAGGGCAACTTTTATTAAAATTAGTCGAAAGCCTAATTCACTTAAATGGGAACATCATCAAGACTTTAATTTGCTTGGAAGCTGTTACATCTTTATTATTGACAATTTAAGCTCATGGAACCCATTCTCAGTCTCTCTTAAGTTGCACTGATTGTTTTTGCTTTCTTACAGCTGCTCACTCCAGAGGCACCACATAGCAACCCAGCAGCTTTTTATAAATGTTTTCTAATTATTATTGTTACCCACAAATGTGTTTCCCATTTCAGTGTATAAATAGCAAACTGATTATTTACAGCACTTGCTCCTGCTGAGCACTAGTTTATCTGTCAGAGGTGAGACAAATAACTGGGCTATAATTTCTAATAATAAAACCTACACATCATTTTTCTTTTCATAGGAAAAAAGATACAGTTTCTGCACTTCTACTATTTTCTACCGGATTCCTGTTTCCCTTGAAGGAAAGGTTCCATTCCCAGTACAATTAAAGAAGTCCTCAAGATAAAGATATCTTAAAGTCCTTAAAGATAAAGTTAAAATAGAGTAGGATATTCACTGAAGGTCACATGCAAGGGATTGTTCTGGTTTTGCAACACTGGGGAAAGCTGGGATGCATATTTTCATAGCATTTCACAATGTGGGACATAGCGTTCAGTTTACTGGACCTAAGGTGGCAGAAAAAAATAGGGACATTATTTCAGCTAATGTGAATCAGACCGGCTCAGAGGTCAATGAAATTACACCTCTATCCTCTCTTTGTGGATCCTGTCAAGTAATCTGCATTTTTCTTGCCTTGTTCAGGATGGTGTGATGAGCAGCTGTGCTTTATGATGGACAATGCAAACTGACATTGGAGATCAGGCACTACTACAGGCAATTTGAAATGAGAGATCTCTTTCTGCTTAAGAGACAAGCGTAACAAAGCATTTCAGTGCACAGTACAGTTTTCTGTAACTGATTCACAGATCTGAATCGTATTGCAGCAACATGTCAGATTCAAGAGGGATCTATTCTGGTAAACACAGTAGCCAGGGAGAATGAGTACTCCTCACTATAGGATATATGATTAGTTACTGCAACACAGTATATACCCAATGAGTCATTTCTAGACAGTGGACAGTTATCACGAAAGGCCTTTACACATTGTTCTGAAGTGTCATTAAGTATTCTTGGCTGATAATCTTTCTCTCTCTCTGCTTTTCCCCTCCTTTTCATTCTTCCCCTGCTGAGACGTGCTGCGATTTGGTTTAGAATGCATTCTTCCTCCCCGGTCATGCATGCACAAGTGGAAAGACTATGACCAAACGGAAAGCACCCTGAAATGTTTATGATAACAATTCAACAAGCAAAAGCTGTACAGTTGTGGCAATTTTGTGCATTTTCTCTGCCCCCTCTCCCCATCCATGGCAATAGATAGAAAACCAAAACAGTTCCTCTCTTCCCAAAAAAGATATTTAATTTTAGATTTTAAAACCAATTGGAGAAAACAGAACAATGTCAATAGCTAGTCAAGGTCAACTCTGTGCTGGAGCTCAGCTGTAGCCTTCCGATTACCGATTGGAGAAAACAGAACAATGTCAATAGCTAGTCAAGGTCAACTCTGTGCTGGAGCTCAGCTGTAGCCTTCCTCGATTACCGAGGCAATTGGGTGCAGCAAGAGGGGTTTATAAGAGCTTGCCGAACATACAGCAGAGGACAATGATGCCACTTGGCCCATATTGTCAATTATTAATTCCTTTAAAGCGTCGCAAATTTAGGAAGCTTCATTCATGCATTTTAACTGTATTTATCTGATCAACACAAGCAGAGGGTCCCCCAAATTTTTCCCTGCCTTTTTAAACAGAAAATCTTTACTAATGGCTTTTAGAATAAAAATCCTATTTTTCACCCTGACATGCAGTGCAAACTAGCGAGGATATATTCTGAAGAGCTAATTCCTGCTGCTCTACATTTTGCATGTGAAGGTAGCATTGCTGAAAGAACAGAAAAATAGTCTTGCTATATCAACACAATACATGAACATTCTTTGAAATGTCTGGATTTATAGAAGCGATAACTACTGGTGAGTAACAGAAGGTCATTTCCATAGTACTGTAGTAGTCTCCTCTGTCAGTCTCTGGTCAGTACAAGCTGGGACATTATACCTGAGGAAGTATCGCTGTACGCTTGCTCTGTTCTAACACTGCTCCCTGCTAACATCTGCTATTGCCCTCTATTGGAGACATGACGTGAGGCTTGATAAACCTTTAAGCCAGCGCATTAGGGTTGTTATTCTCCTCACTCTATCTGCACATAAGAAGCTTGAATTAGGCAAGCTAGAGAAGGACATAATAAACACTAAACATGCAAACTATCCCACCCACTCTGTGCTAAACATTCTTAAGTACCTGTCAAATCTGAGCATGTATTCCCATTAAATTATAACTGAAAAATTAAGTATGGACAAAACCTCCTCAGGAGGACTGTTCTGTCTGATATCCCCGTGAAGATGAACATTAGTTTCAGTTGTGTTATTTTATATTTTCAAGAAAAACACATAGTTTTTAACGTGAGTTCAAACCTTTAAAGGTGCAATTTGGCAACCAGGCAATCCAGGTTGGGGATCAGAAATGCTACGGAAAGACTGTTATTCAGTAAACTGGGTGAATCTGCTCTGTACATGTAGGCATAAAGAATTAAATATGGAGACAGCCAAACTTTTTTGGTCCCCCGCACTTTATTCTAAAGACATCCTATAAGCCAGCTTTGCATGATTTAACTGCCTTTACTAAGCTCATTTATTATTGTCTGAATTAGTGTAGTTTCAGTGGAAACTTCAGGACAACTTGGTACTAGATTCAAGTTCTAGCTGCAAAGACCAAATTATTGAGTCCTCACAGGAGCTCACAATGAGGAAGGTTTTCCACTTCACATCTGTGCCTAACATAAAGTATACGCTTAAATCCTAGACAAGTAAATGTAAATAAAGGTGGATGGACACTTAAAAGGAAGTCAGCTTGGTGTGTGTTTAGTTTTTCCTCCCCACAAAGAGTTTAGGGTGACACTGAAGGGTTAAAGAGATCAAATGCAGCCATTTTAAATTCAGATTTTGGATCCTGAGTGGATGGGGGTAACATAAAAAAGAAAAGTTTTGAATTAATCTGATAATAAGCCCTTCAGCTTGCTCATAAATTAAAACCAATTCAGTATAGATTACATTTCAAAGAATTATATTCCCAGCTCTCACAGACCTTCCATGATTTTTAAATGCCCAGTTGCCTTATGTCATTTTGAAAATCCGACTCTACAAGCTTAAAAACGTCTTTGTGAGTTAACGGATTCCTCTGAGACGAGGCACTAGTCCCAGACAGTCATTTATCAGTGTCCAGATGGAAATTTCCTTCAGCTTCATTTTGCTGTCCTAATGAAACAGTTTCCCCCCACCACCACCTGTTGGACAAAAGTGAGAAATTTTGAACCAATGCTTAGTCACTTTTTGCTCTTCTAGTTTTTAATTATAGCTCTGGAAAGCAAATGTATTAACCAATATAAACTGAGAAAAAAGTTAAATGAGGAAGTGTTACCAGAGACAGCATTGCCCACTGGTTTTAGGGAGACACATTCAAAAGGGTATGGTTTTACCACCTTCCACAGCCAGAAGACATTGGGATACCATTATCAAACATCTTATCAAAATTAGGCCACCTATGAGGGCTTTGAATAAATCCCATTCACCAACCTTTTACTGACTAAATAAAAATCATCATCCCAGAAGTACTGAATCTGATGAAACCTCAGGCCTATGGGCCTTATTGTTTCTTTTCTTAAAGAAAAAGACTCCACAGAGAAACAGTCCTTTAGCGACAGTAGCTTTCTCTCAGCAGCATCTCTGACAGTACAATTTTTACTAACTGTAATGAAATACACAGCACACATATTCCCATAAGCCTATACAAAATAAAATCAGGGTCTCCCTGTAGCTCTCTTCAGAAAAATGGAAGAGCCTCACCCAGGAGAAGACTTCAAACCTGCCTCTTTGCTAGACAGGTGGGAGGTCACTGCCATTTTGCCATTACTGTCTATAGAGATCATAAAAGGAGAGGGAATTAGCAAAAGCAATTCATTCATCAAGATGAAAGTTGATACTTTTTTTTTGGTTCAGATTTTAGAAGCTCTCCACACATATCATTCCCTCTCCTCCATTAACTTTACCTTTCTTCACAAACACAATCTAAATTAAGTCCTTTTTTCTTATTTAGAGGTCATAGGGGATTTGTTTATTTGTGATTTTTACATGGTGATGCACCACCGTCTCTTCTGCAAGAGGGAATCTGGACAAGGGTGGACAAACAGAAGAAACAAATATCCCCACGTACATCCATTTCGGACACCCGAGCGCTGTGAGCTGCACCCGCACATGGAGGGCGTCCGTCTGTCAGCGCCTCCATCGCCAGCGCTGGAATTCTCTGGGTCAAAAATGATAGTAACGCCTCACTCGGTGTTTCTCCACCCACAGATCTTCCACAGAAAAGTTCTTTGTAAGTAACCACCCTTTCTATACTTAGGAAAGCTAAGGCATGCAGCAAGGACGTGGTTTGCTGATGGTAACGCAGCTGGAAAGCGGTAGAGCCAGGAAGGGTGGCCACCACACCCTCACCACGTGCAGCTCAGCAAAAGACACTGTTTACTGCTCAGGCACAGTCAGAGAAATAAAATATGACTAGCAGATGGTAAGAGTGGCACACAACGTGCTGTCTGATCACATAAGCCTGCGAGAAGTTTGATAGAGCTGCTTGAGCAGCCAGGCTGGGCTGGAGGCAAGTGACAGTGTGCCCTGATGCCTGCAAACAGTCCTGGTTTTACTATTGCAGCGGCAGCATAAAACATTGTCCTTCTTAATGACCCAGTGGAGCCCACCTAAAAGATATTCTCTAGGGAAGTGAGTTATCCATGTTTCAAGTGTTAGGGTGAACTCTAAAGAGGTATCATAAAAGTTAATGTCACAGTAGCTCTTACACAATAGATATTGATTGTTCTAATTTCAGGCCTTCCAGAGAGGACTAATGCTTAACATTTAACGAGGGGAAAATTATATTTTATATCTCATTTACAGCTGAATCATTAGAACGAAAAAAGTAGACTGGGGGTGGGAGGAGATTCGACAAATGTCCATGTATCAGACAGCCTAAATTGCCTTTGCTGAACGCGAACAATATTCTTCAGCTGTTTTTGAGAAGGATGCCATAGAAAGATAGTTTTCCACAGCTCTGACAGAAATGACTGTGTATAGGAAGCTAGAAGGTTTTACAGGATTTTTGTTGTTTTTTACCAAAATTGAATCTTGCAAGTACTAATGCCATCCCATTCCTTGCGTAAAGTAAATCATTTTTTATACCACATACAGTGCTGTAATCTACGTAAACAGCTGTCAGGGCATTTCTGGAAGAGAGTGATTTTATTCATTTCATAAAACTCTGATCAGAACAATATGTGAGCAACAAAACAACAATATATAAAGGCTCAAGCATCCATTTTAGCTTTATGCAGCCATTTTGGAGCCTGAAGCTTTGTTTTGTCTTTGCTATCCACCATCTACATATCTCCAAAACATTTTCATACTGCCAGCATCCACCAGCAACAGATTAGCTCACGGCTCTGTCATATATGGGCAAATTTCTGTCCAGTGGGAGAAAAGTTGTGCAGCCATGCTAGCTCTAACTACCACAAAGATATTGTAAACATGCAGATCAGGCAGGTCACTGGGAGTGTGAGACCCGTCCTGAATTCATAAAACCTATTGTCTAGCCTCATAGTTTCGTGGCTTTCAAAGAGAATGAGAAACTAAACATACAATGAAAAAAACATTTGCAGACGTTCTGTCCAGCGATTCTGCGTATTACAGAAGGTTGCAGGGTACAGAAATCTCATATTTTAGAACTCTCATGGCTTACTATTGCAGGCTGACTCCAAATTGCTGGGTAGGTAGAGGTGGCCGTGGTGGAGGAACCTTAACCACAAGTGGCAGTTTTCCCTTCTGTTTCCCCCGAAGATTTTCATCATGCCTGCGAAAATCAAGAAATCATTGATTTTCTGCACACCACGGCTGACAAACTATATAGATGAACAGCTACCAGTTTTGCTCATGATGCTGATCTCCTGACAATAGTGTATATGCTGCAGGTCTTACAGAACTTGCATTTAATTTAAGCATTAGGGATATTTTTAAGTAGTATTTGTGGTAGAATTCTTAAGCAAGACATAGAAGAGCTCTTTTGCTTCAGCCAGTGGAGTATAGTAATAAATGTGTCCAAAAAATAGGAACACACTACAATTTAACAGCAAAATTCAAACCTATTTGTTACTCAAAATACAACTCCCCTTTCTTTGGCAACCGTGCAATCCAATTTATAACCTTAGAGCTGTAAGGTATTTTCTGTTACTCCATATTTACAAAAAAGGTGTGTAAAAACACACTAGGCATCAATAACAGTCATAATCAAAGCTTCCAGTTACTTTCATTCAGCGGTGACATAAAATCACTTCCTATCAGTACATCAAAGCATTTCCATGTACAGCGCTGTGTCGAAAAGACTGTTATTGATACTAATACTGGCACTTGACAATTCCAGCCCTATGTATTTCTTTTTCTTTTCCTCTCCCGCCCCCTCTCCAATAGTCCTCCCTAACACACATACACGCACGGTATAAAAGTAATGGGTCCGCTAACAATAGACATATCCATAAAGTTTAAAAATCAATCAAAATGAAGTCACTTAATCTGTTACAATATGCAAGCAAAGAGGTCAGGATTACATTTTTGCCCATGAACATTACATGATACTCATAAGCAGTAATGACACATGGATTGGTTTTGCTAACACTCACACAGAAGCTGCAATTATACTACGAAATGTTCCACAACTGAGATGGAGATGTTCCAAATCTGTAGAAAACTATATAGCGTTCTCTGCTCTAAACAACTGACGCACTTCAGCACGTCTTTGATGGCAATGCAGCTTTCAGAATTAAATCCAACCAAGCACAAATAGGTAAATTAGACTTTTAATCATTGAAGAAACAGGAATAGATTCTGCCTGGAATACAGCGAACAGGACGCAACTCTACCTGACAAAAGGCGAGACAACGTATTTTAAACTTGCCACGTACCGGATGACTTCTTGAGGGATATTTAGCTGGTCATATTTGAGATGCTCTCCGAGGTCACTTAAATAGTTCAAGTAGGTGATTTTTTTTCCAAACTTATGGCTAAAAAAAATCACAAAGAAGTATAAAAATCAGCATGGGAGGAACATTTATGAAGGGTTTAGTTTCTATTACAAAAATGTAAGTGCTGATGCAACACAAAATTAGACTGTAATTGAAGCAGCAGGAGACATAAGATGTATTTCATTTCATATGATCAAACATATACAGTGCATGCCTGAGAGTCTGATTTGAATAAAAATAACTGACTTCCATCTGAATGTTTTGTGATTTGCATAGATATGAAAAACACTGCTTTAAAAGCCACTGAAAAACAGCTTTCACACAGCATTAGAAAGCTCACAAAAAGAACTGTTAACTTTGGAGAAAATGTTACATGGCCAACAGAACAACATGTTTGTATTATTTAGGTATTCCTCCCTGCCAAAAGACAAAAAATGGGGCTGTAGACACAAATGATAAAGCAGTAAGCAAGATTTTCAAAGCACGGATAGTGTATACCCTTGAAGCGTTGGGCCATGAGCTTTATCTAATTTGAAAAGGGCTGGATAGCTTCTAGGAAACATCCTGAATAACAAGTTTTTTCTATGAGTTGCACAAAACAGATTTCCAAATTTGAAGCACCAAGTATCACTAGTTAGGTCTTGAGTTTCAGCCAGAATATACTACTTACAGGCTGGGGTGTTCAAACAAGGTTCAGTGACACATTTATACACATGGACTGAAATAATTTCATATTTTTCCACAACACAAAATATCTGTCCTGTAATGAAGTGTCAATCAAAATAATAGGTGTTTATGATAAAAAGTGTTCTTTGCTGCAACTTACTTTGACAGTAAAATTGTAGAAAAATTCTCTCGCATTAATGAATTTATACCTGGATTGTCAAATACACATACACACACTCCCTCTAGTGGGAGACGGTACAAATATAAGTCACTTCAGCATTTTAGAAGCTTTTAATTGAAACGAGCTATATTTTGCTAACAGGCAAGCGATTTTGAGACACCGACGGATATCAGGCTGTGCGTGTACAACTTCAGAGCTCTTCAGTGTGTCTTTTATCCAAAACAGCCTGAGATTTCAACATCTTACCTAAGCCACGGGCTAGCACAGAATTCTCTGTAACTAATCACCTCTGGTAATACAGGACATGTTACAGAACACATAATTTGTAACTAAGTTGTGGGCAATTAGGAATTACTGCTGTTCCTTAAAAACGCCACATCACCACCACCACCTAAATCTATATTATTTTGATAACAGGCGGGTGGCTTCTGTTAGCTCACACACAGAAATGTGCTGCTCTTAGAGGTTTTTTGCAGTTTGGAAAAAAATAGATGTGACTTAACACATTACCTTCTTGCTCATCTCTTTTGGGACTGGAAAGGAGATCAATCAACTTCTGGAGCTTGAAAAATTTCAAGTATTTACATTTTCTTAAATACTTTCAAATACCAGTATGCTAAAATACTTATTACTTTTGTTCTTTAATAATTCTGTCATTTGTCCAGTTCTTAGCAAACACATTGTTCATGTAAAAGTAATTAGGCCATGTACTAACAATTACCAAATGTACTAACAGACCTCCGAAAAATAAATACATGTTTCTTGATAATTAAATTTATTTTACGTCTGTGATTTTTCTTGGAAACACTATCTAAAAATGAGTCTGGGCTATAATTCAGCAAAGCTAGGAAACAGAAAGTCCAAAGGATTTTTCTCCCCTCTTTTTGAGAACTTTGGTTTAATATTGGCGCTTAAATAAAAGCATGATCTGCTAAGATAAGATTATTCTAAACTGGGAGAAAAAGGCACTGTGAACAAATTTTAAATTCTATTATTCTAGTAAATTAACAATGTTAATAAGTTTTAGTATTCAATGAGAGTACAATTGAGGCAAACTGTACATGGGCATTTTCACATTTCAGTTTTAAAATTATATTCTTACGTTTTCCTTTACTTGACAAACCCAAACCACAAATGCATGTGAGCAATCGGTAATTAAACCATTTTAAGCAGTAAAGAGGGTTTTTTCCTAGCTTCAGCTCATCCCTGCCTTCTGGACCTTTTCAGAGTTTACTCATACTTTCAATTATTTTGTCAGTGCCAGTGTACAAATATCTTTGTTTCTGTTGGTCACGTATTGTAACAACAGAGAGTAGAGTGTTGCTAAATTAGATTCAACTCAAGTATCCAGGTACACATTGGTAAAAGTCGAGCACAAACAAGAACAGCCAATCCTGATGAAAGCAGGGTATTCAGAAGGTCAAGATGATGATGCATGTAAGATGACAAGCCCTGGTTTGAATTTTCTATGCTAGATATAAATGCTTAAGCTTATCAGGATCACCCATTTTCACATCCAAAGTAAACAAGGATTTAATTGCCAGTGTATCATACTGTTCCAAGAAAAAAAGGATTCATCTTATTTACACAGACATAGTAAGATCCAGGGTAAATGAGTATTTGGAACAGGTACCTGTAAACTTTTCTTTTGTAAGAATTAGCAGCCAATTATTACTCTAAGTCAAACAGCACAGCTCTTGTCCAGCTGTGGCTCCGCTGAGTGCATTAAAACGCACAGACTGAAAAACGCCGGTGTCCCAAAACTGCTTGCCTGGAGCTATTCCCAAGGAGCTCTCAGCTGCCTCTGAGAAAGAAGTTGGTTTCACCTGAGTGTTGTAATGTACATCAAGAGTTTTTCTGGTTTTATTAATTTTTTTCCTAGAAAGCTCTCCATAGCTATCCTACAGTAAATCAGGAACCAAAAAAAAAAAAATCCGTCCCCATTCCTGAGGTACTATCAGCTACTGGACCTCCTGCTTCTGTCACACTTTTCTCACCACTGGTCTATGCCGTGGATCTCTGGCATTTATTTTATGCCAGTTAAAATAAAGATCTATAGTCAGTCTTCTTGTTTCAAGAACAGCATATTCTGGAAGGATTTTTAGCTGTAATTACTTTTTTGTTTTCACATGCTCCTTACATGTCCTGATCTGTCTAGAAGTTAAACTTCCCCTTTCTAATTAATTAGCTTTCTACCAGTCAGAATTGAAACAATTGCAAGTTACTGTAATGGACATTTTTAGCTGGTTCATTATGGGTTCTCAAGATAAGCTGTTTTCGTCCTTCAGCCCTGAGGACATTTATAACATAATCCGCAAAATATTAGAATGACTTTGAAAGTGACAAAAGTTCAGGAGCAGAAACTAAGAAAGCCCAACCATCCTAGCACTTAGCAATATCTGCCCATTGTTGATGGTTCCTTGTAGATAGCATCAATTTTTACCAGGCAAAGAATGCACCAGTAAAATACATCCACCTTCACCGTTACAGCTTCCATCTCAAATTCTTATGGGCACTTCAGGGCTTATCCATTAACTTTGAACACACAAGTAGTATCATTCCTATTCATCTCAGCACTTGAGATCAGACTGAAGGTTAACCATTTATTATCTGCTTTACCGTACCACCTAGTAACTCCAGTCACGGACCCAGTTCTATTGTGCTAAGTGCTGTCAAAGAGGACAAAAGAGTCATTCATGGTCCACAGAATAACTATGTTTTAAAGTGATATTTACTTTAACATACCAGTAAAACTACTATGAATTGAGACTCCCTTTTCTTAGAAAGAAAAGAACTCTACCCTATTATTCATACCCAAGCTTAAGCTCACCTTACTCGTTAGTTCAAGACAGTTTGAATGGCGGCTATTGTGCTGACATATTTTACCTCAAGCCTTTTTAAAAGCAACGTATTAGAGAACAAACCATCCTTAAACTAAATGGGAAAATGTGTTAAATAAACTGCCAAGTACCTTATAAGAGGTTTAAAGATATTCCACAGGATTTTTATGAAGTTGGTTGGATGTACAACATAGAGTGCTTTAAGGTTTTTCTTATACCTAGGAAAAGAAAACGAAATTGTTAGAAGACTTTTGAATATTATAGACGCTAGAACTGAATAGCTGCAACTGAATGGGAGGTATTGTTACAGGAACATTATACAGCATTCTTTTCAAATACATTAAAAAGACCTAATTCAGAAGAAACTGAATGTAAAATGAAAAAAAAAAAAATTAAAAAATGGTCAGTTTTGATGATACAATAGTAGGCCAAGATAACACTATTATGTTCCTAACCAATGTCTGCTGTCTCATAAGTTTAGTAACAGGGGGATAGAAGGGAAATTAGGCAACTTGAAAAAAAAATGAGAAGAGAACAAAGAGTCTAAAAAATTCTGTGATATAAAAAAAAAATTACTTTCCTTCATCTCCCTTTATTTTCTGCTTACAGGAGTTTCATGTTGGAGAAAACTTCTAAATTTTCAGATGTAAAATTTACACCTAATCTTTTATTTTTACCACTACTTTTGTCTTGTTTTGCTAGTAATTACTAAAGGTGAAGCCAACTGCACGCTGTTTTATACTGGATGATCCCCTCTGTATGAAACAAAAACCTTTCTCCATTATAGCATTGCTTGATTCTACCATGTCTTATCATGATACATAAACAATAGATTCTAGTAGGCTGAAACTGAAATGGAAGAAAGGCTGCACAAAAAGACTCTGCTCTTATTCAACATTATTGCAAAATGAAATTGAGAAATGCATAATGAAATATCCTGCCTTTATATATAAATTGTTGCTTATTACTTTGCCAAGTTTGCTTCCCAGTAGGGAGCGCCTGCCCCTCCCAAGCGTTCACCATTCATTGTTAGAAAAACAATGATCATGGAAAAAATGATCGTGAACTCCTAAAAAAAAAAAACCTTCTTGTAACAGGTTATGGTAAAAGGGGAGAAAGGGACCAACTCAGCAATCACAACAGTTTTTCCTTTTGGGTTTTAATTGGGCCCAAACATCTTTGAATGAAAAGGCATTGTTTTCCTAAAGCCACTATCATACACAAGCAAACAACTCTCCCTGTGCAATTGGCACCACCATGGATAGGAACCCAAAATCAACAATAAAAACTAACAAGCAAAACACCTGCGTTGCTTTACTGAAGTTTCCATTTTAAGTTTGTTTTGTACCTTGAAGCAACGGGCGTAAGCTGTTGCTGCTGTGGAAGTTTATGTACTTTATAATTTCCTAGATTACAATTAAATGCCCACAAGACTTTACTAAGCCTCTGCTGTAAACCTTTAAAGCAAGATCTATTCTTTTGAAACTACTGTTGGAACACTTGCTTTCATGATGCTAGTTAATTACTATTGTCCCTTGTACTCTCCTTTGTTCTTTCTTTCCTTTGACCCCCAAAACACACGCACAGAAGAAGTCTGAAAGGTGCTGGTTTTTTTCCTCTGGCTAGTACAGTGGAACATACATGTTGGGCTGTGAATATTGCTTTGAGCTTCTCAATGACAGCATGCCAAGAAGTCCCAGCTGCGAATAAAGTGATGGGTGTACAGTTGCCTGGTTTTGCCCAGCTACCTGGGCTTCTCTGCTCCTCTCTGGTTCTCCTGCTTTCTGGGTCAGGGCTGGGGAACAGAGAAAACAGATTTCTGGCATAAATCAGAGTGACTTTGTGCACTTGGGACATACGCATGTCAGAAGGCAACAAAACTGAAGAAGATATTGCCCTCATACTGCCTCTTCCCATACAGCAACTGTAAATTTGGCTTGGGATTCTCCTAGAAGGAAAATAGTATGGTAGGGTAGGCTTCCAACTCCATACAGTGCTTTATTTTCAGGAATTGTCAGTGCACAGTAAAAACCAGTAGCATAGTCCAAATCTCACAGCGAAGACAAAAATATAAGAGATCCTTTACCTTTCTTCTCCTTTACCCAATCCCAGAAAAAACAGATACATTGGTTCAAACGTAACTGTGAGATGATTGAGAATGATGACTAATAAGGTGTCACAGGTATCCTGTTAAATAGTGCACAGAAAGACAGTGACTCTTGTTTTGTTCCCAAGGCTTTTTATACCTTTGGATAACCACTGCAGCACTCAGGCCACTCCTTAGTACTGCACAGAAGACACTTACAAGAGAACCAACAGCACCAATATCATTACAGGAATTTGCAATGGCAAAATGAACTCAGCTGCAGGCGGATTGGGAAAGATCTGCTTCCTTCATGGAAGCTGGTTAGAGACATTACACAACCGAAAGAGTAAACCAAATATTTTGGAGACATACTTCCTGTCAAATTCTTTGTAGGCTGTTTGTAACCATTTCAGAGACGGTTTATTCAGACTCTTCAGGCCATAGTGAAAGTAGACAACTGTATAATCATTCTCTACATACTGGTCCAGAGTATACTTTAAGTACCTGAGGAAAAAGATAACATTTTAGTTTTAAGACAGTTTACTGGATGAGAATTTTAAAGCAGTAACTGAGAAAGAAAACGTGCTATCTTTGCACAGAACACTAGTGACTGCAAATTCACATTTGCTTCAGTGTATTTATCTAACAAGTTACTCTTGCTCTAGTTGACAGTGTTGCCAATAATTCCGTATCACTGCAAAGCCTGAAATTTGAAAGAATGTATTTAGTTACAAAAACTATGGTGCTCAGGAATCACTAAAAGATGAAGACAATATGGGACTGTGTTTTCCAAGAAATTTTTAAAAAGATGCATTTTAACTGACAGTGACTTCTATTTTGCTTTCTTCTGGGTCTTTGTAAATTCATTCCTTTTAGCCAAGCAAACAATGTCATTTTGACTTTTCAAAATAATAAAGAATAAATCTTGGGTTTTCCTCTCAATTTAAAACTTATTAAATTCTTGAAAAATCCATTAGCCCTAATTACTGCCAATTACAACTTGTTACTGTAAACTGTTTTCTTGAATATATTTGCCTTTCCCTTGTTTGTATTGTGGGGACTGTGTTCATAGATCATTTCCCTTACAACTAATTTAAAGAACTATACTACTTATCCCATCTTGAAATAATACTGCATGTTTTATAAGCAGACTTCTGTGTGTTCATTCTTTTATGGTATAGTTTAAGATGTTTTTCTCTTCCCTTTCTCCTACAACTGAGGAACACTCTATGGCCTATTACACAGCTCAATGATTCAAATAAAGCAATGATGGAGGAGTACAATCTGGCCTCACCTCTTGCTGTGTCAGATTTCAACTTTCTCATGTCATTCTCAATGCTATCTTATTATTCTGCGACAGAGCCCCAGCTATTGCTCTTAATTGTATGAAGGCGATTTTAATTCAATAAAATAGATAGTTCCATGCGCCATTTACGAGGCGGTGGCTATCTGCAAGTATCAAGGCCACTTGGACTATCCACCTTTGCATGGAAAAGCACGTAACTTCACTGTTACACTGTACGCCCACAGTCTCATTTATCTGCTTATTCCTTCAGCACACTGTAAATCTTAGACTGCAAATAGCCTGGGACAAGGACCGCCACCGCAATTAATATAATGCTGTTTTGATCCCTGACTTAAGTATTAAAGGTATTTTAATGGAAGAAGTAGTAGTAACAGTCATTCAAGACTTTTTTAAAAAGAGTTTGCAATTAAAATATATCTAAACAGATATTCTTACATACAGAGTGCCTCATGTTTTATTTTACAGCATGCAAATTCCTTGGCACATTGCATGCAGAAAGCCTGTACTTCTAAAAGTAATTGAGAGAGTTTTGTGAGCATAAAATAACCAGTATTTTTGTACAGTCGATTACCTGTTCCAAGGCTGTAACAGAACTGCAGGGACATTACAAAAGCTTTACCAAATCAATTCTTTAAGTTATTTCATCGCAAAACACCTACCAATCTGGGCCTACTCTGCAGTTTTTCCTCAAAACTCAACATCTGGGTCTAACTACTCAAAAGCAGTCACTTGATAGTTATATTGCTAGCTTCACATTCAGACACCTGCCTTCAGTTCCCTCTTAGCACAGGCTTTCCAAGTGAATTTGATGTGGGCTCAGATACAGGAAAACATGTAAATGTTCGAGTCCAGAAGAGTCTGAGGGCTGGAAATCCTAGTTTCATCAAGGCGCCTCCTCGCAGAACTGAGGAAGGGTTCTTAGATCGGGTAGCAACATGGTTTGTCACACTCCTTTCTTTGGCATTTCCTATTAATCGGTGCAGGTAGCTCCTCTAGGTGAGGAGCTGACTGGTGAGGCTCTTCCTCCTAGGCGCTAATGCTCCCTCTATGCTACACAGGAAGCTTTGGCTTCAGGCTGTGGAAATACCCTAGCTGTGAAGAGCATACAAATGAAGCAACATGGTCTCAAACACATCTCTTAAATAACCTGCCTTCTAATCCCTCTCTGTTTCTGAAAAGTTGAGATAACAGCACTTCGGTCCTTTCCAAAGGTGGTGGGTACTGACAGTTGAAAGGTGCTCAAACATTTTGGCAATGGAGGCTGTACAAGAACTCCAAATACGTTTAAAATGCTTAATAAGGATGGGACTCTCACGGCAGAACAGATCTCATTGTAGTGACAAACTACAAGGCAGAAACATGTCCTGGTACCTTGCTGCAGCAAGTTTATAAGAAAGAATGTTGTGATTTTACATATTCACAACCTCTTTTAACACAAAACCCCAAACATTACAAAGTGAGATACATATGAAAATGTTAAGCATAATATACTGTACGTAACACAGATTTTTTTATAAAAGAGGAAAACCACTAAGATGTAAATAAACGAACAACGCTCTTGCTGAGCGATTTAGGAGATGAAGTATAGCAAATTAAGGCAAACACTGCTATTCATGAGAACATGTGTACAGAGCACTAAAATACTAGAATTTCTCTTTCATTGGTCCTCATCATAAATTCAATTTTTTAAATGCTATCAGAATTCGTTAATAAAATCAAGACAACAAGTTAATTTCAGTACACAGTGAATTGCTTCTTCTAGTCAAGATTCCAGGTGAAGTAACTCTGGCAGTTTCATCCACATCTCATTCACTCAATATTAACACTAGTAGGTTTTACATCCTTTTTTCATTTCACTCCCTGCTTCCTGCTTCTCCTCCCTGAAAGCTCATTCACCTGGAAACAAGCTAATAGAAGTTCACATATAAAATGTAAAGTAGTCCACGCAGGAGATTGAGAGAAACTTACTCCAGCAATCTGGTGTGATTGAGCTGATGGGAGGGGGGCATACGGCAGCAACTGAAGGTAATCACCTTCCTTCCAGAATTGTCATCACCTAATGAACAAAACAGTTAGTAAAGACAACGCTCATTTACTCATGCAGTGGGACCTCAGTGATCTGAAGGAATGGCTTGTACCTTCTGATATTTGGAGCTACCTCTGTATCTCCCATTGTTACTCAAAACGTACTGAGACTTCACTATCAAACCATGCTGCCTACAGATAGCAAACATACGTACTCAGGTATGTCTGCATATTGTTCTTAAACAGACCATAATTTTATTTCCTGAAGTTATTTTTAAGTGTCTTATTTGATATTCTCAAAGTACTTATAAAGGCATTATAATGTGACATGCATTAATATGAATGATGTACTAAAATTAAATTAAAACATTAATAAAAGATTGTTCTCTAAATCATGACTTGTTTGTGAAAAAATTACTATGTTACAATGCATTGTGGAATATTTTATTTGTTAGAGACAATCATTTTTATGAGCAAAATAAATCTAAGAAAGGTTTCCAGTTAAATTACTAAATAAGTCACTAATTGTCACTGTTGGTCACATTCGACTGCTTGAATTAAAAGGCAGAAAAAAATAACCAGCTTTATAAAAGACTACAGATACACTTAGAACATAAACAAACAGAATTGCCTGGTTTCAGTAACGGGAAAACTGAGGCAGAGAAACTTTCTCAAAATTACCAGCAGAGCAGAGCACCTCGCTCTCCTCTCCCACAGTGCCACACAGGCAACAACAGCAAACCAGAAAAGGTGACCGAGAATCTCAATTCTATTAAAAACTAAATAAAGCAGTGCCAGCTTCCCCTTAGTGATGACAGTTAACGAAAGGAAAGGGACTGTTCTTTCTTCATAGGCATCAATAACGTTTTGAACAACATCAAATTTTAACATCACACACGAAGTGCTGATCAAAACAGAAGCAGGCTTCCCTTGCCCTCCACCAGAAGGGCTGTGACTGAGCACCCTGGGAAATTCCCATCACATTTGCTAGAGCATTTGCTTCCCCATTCGACATAGTTTGAATCCCATGACTTTGAGGATAGAATTTTCACCCAAACATGTGAAAGTGCAGTTTGAAGGGTAAAGTTATCTGCACATTCAACAAAGACTGTAATTTCAAGTATGCAGATTTTAAATCAGAACAGAGTATATTTTTATCCCACAAAACCTGTATTTCCCTACTAATTGGACTTAAACAAGTTAGAACTGAAAGATGCCTCATTCTCTACATGGGACAAAGCAAAAAAGAAGTGCGATACCAGCTTTGCTCCTTGATGTTTCGCTTTCGGGTCAAAAATGTAGTATCGTATTAATCTATTTCATAGGCTAATGTCACCAAACACTTTCAGATGAAAGCTGATAACCTGTTCTACCCTCCCTGGAAAATGTGATCCTCCCCTTATCCTTCTGCACTGGTTTTGAGCTCCAAATATTCAGGAGGCATTCCCAAAGACTGACTGCCTTAACTGCTTGGGCGCTCACACTCCTCTAGCCACCTACCTATGCCTTTTTAAAAGTCACTGGCTCAGATTCTGCCCTCATGCACAGAAAAGGTCTGATAGACTTCTCTCGCCCATGGGTAGGAGGCTCCTGCCTTTGGATCAGGCACTTGCTATCTGCACGCGTTCCCTGGCAGCCCTCAGGATTATCAGCTGTGCTGGCTGCGGAGCCACTCCTGGGAGCACTGCACAGTGACGCCAGCCTCCTCGTCTGCGCTCGGTGAGTAAAGAGGGGTGTGTAGAGCACGCTGTCCAGAATGAGATTTATGCACATTAAAATACAAGTATCTGCTGGGGTTTTATTTGTCTGGATTTTACTGAAACAGACATGAATCATACATCACTTTTGATACCAAACTTTGCAGTAGGAAAAAAAATGTTACAGTAAGACACAGGGTAGGGCAAGTGGGAAAGGGGATTGTTCTACTTTTTAATTAAGAATTTGGATGGCACAGCACTTCCTAACTGCTTCTTGCAAATAAAAAGTTTTTTTCTAATGTTACAGCTCATTCCAATTTGTAAATGAGATCTTTTGAATGCTGTAATTTTAGCATGAGTTTTTAAGAGCTTTTGTTCTGATGATACTAAACATTACTATTTTATAAGTGAAAAGTGAAATATCATTTTACTTCACTGAAGCTTGTCATTATCACATTACAGCAAAGCGAGACCCTAAAGCTAACAGAACTTTTGCCATTGGTTTCAATTGGAGTAGAAGCAGGGTCAAAATCCAGGGGACTTGCCACAACAGTGAAAAAACACTTGCTCACATATCTGTTTCTTTCATAGAATTTAAGCTAGAGAAAATGAGCCTAAACCTCAGTTACACTATGTTAAATGGCAAGACAGACTGTGCTTCCAAACCTCCTCCTACTCTCTATGACTCAGGGAAATAGAGGGCTGCAAAAAAACTATCATGAAACTTCAGTGTTTTGCCTAGGCTGAGTAATGGACAGTAAATACACCCACAACGAATCCACTATGGGTCTCTGCCCATCCATAATGGCAAACTTTGTAGTCAGTTAAGAAACACACAGCCAAGATAACACAGCTAAGTCTCAGCGTTAGCAGGAGAAGTTTATACCTTTAGCTGTAGAGATCTGAGTCCTCTTTCTCCTGGCATTGATCACCTCGGCTGATCATATGAAAATACATTACAATGGATATTAGACAGCTTAAAGGTGAAGTATTAAAATATCCATTGTAATGTCTATCCTTTGGGACAGAGACTGGATCCACCAAGGAAATACAGAGAACGACACCAACTCTAAATTCCAAGAGTCAATTCATTTTGATTTCACAAAGTTCCCTTTTTGTGTTCATTCCTCTGGATTCCACCGATGTCCACCTGTTTATTTAGAAACCAACTTTCTGTGAGAGGATTGCACCTGTACTGCACCTGGCTAATTCTGGAAAGTGCTAAAATTGCAATTAAAATCAAGTACATGCTCAGGTGTCTTTCTAAATAGGAATGACTAAAAGTGAATGTTCAGACTTCCTACACCAGGAACCTTGTTCATTCCCCTCCGAAAGCCAAGATTCCCCATCAAAGATTCCTCCATGAGCAACTTTTCTTTCAAATTTTGCCTAAGAAAAATACTTTGCCTTTGCACATTTTTTTTCAGATCAGCTGAAAGCAAAGGGACAGCTTGCTTTTTGATGTAATTAATTATTTACATTTCAGATGTGCTCCTCTTAAAGTATGTAAAACAAGTTGAAATAAGGGTGAGTTAAAGCCATTCCTGAAGCTAGTCTCTCTAATGTCAGCACAGTTCTGTCTGGCTGACTCTCTGGACTAGAACAATGCTCTAGTCTTAAAAGGGGCATTGAAAACCAAAACTGCTTTCAGTGATGCAAAACTAAGTATTCTGATAATTCACAGAAAGCATAAAAGAAAATTTAAGGAAAGCAAAGAAACAGCAGAATAGTCAAACAGAAAGGGAATATAATTTACATTTACTTGGTAAAGGGGAAATAGTGCTAGGCTTTTCTTTTTATAAGGTATATTTGGGTGTAGAATGTCTTGTGGTATATTGTCAGGATACCCAAACCTAAAATTGAGTTCACATTCACATTTGAATTTGGCACTTTGAGCCATCATTTATTTTAGCAAGCCTGTTGCTCTACTAAATGATGTTTAAAGCAGACCCGTTATATTTTCTCAGATTCAACAAGAAAGCACGTCCACATATTTTGATATAATTGACTCAGTTTTGCCTTTAAAAAAGACACTATAGCTTACAGTCTGATGTTCAAAGTGAGGAATGTAGTAAATAAGGATTTATTTCCTTTCACATTCTGAGAAGAAAATAGTTGGAGAAAGAAGCAAGAGGAAAACTGGCGCAGAATTTGGAAAATCCAAGTTCAATTCCTGCCTAGAGGATTTGAACCCATGTTTCTATCACTCAGGCACGTTCTCTCTTCACTAGAGCAGGAAATACTTTTCATTGATATCAACCTTTATTTTGGAGCTCCTCTCATAGCAACTGAGAGAAAAACACGACAACACCCAAATGGTTAGGACATGCTTTGTAAAGTGCAAAGGCCACATTAAAATCTGCTCTTGTGCTGCAAATAGGTTACAAACCAGAGCCTTCAGCTTCCTTCTTGAAAAGTGCCCAAGTCTTAGGTCTCCCCAGTTGATTTGTTGTTTTCCCCAAAAGGGTACTCATGAAATAATGTCAGAGATACTGATTTAAGGAATAGCCTTTGGAAATAAAAAAAAGAACAAAGTAAAGCTTTTGAGAAAAAAAAATTATCTTTAAACCCAGTTCTTTCCTGTGGCACTGCAATTTACAGACCACAGATCTGCTCCTGAAGGTATTGCAAGTAGCAGCAAAGCTGTCACTGAGATGGACTGAAAATCATTAGGACTTGGGTCTTACGCTTGTTAAGTAATTCACTGCAGTTTCTCCTTACATATTACAGAAACTAAATTACAACTTTACCTTTGACAGTCTGATCTACATAATACTATTCTAATCAGTTTCTAATGCACTGGTTCAAAACCAGAAAGGGGCATGAAATCAACTGGATCTTGAAGAAAAATATGGACATACAAAGACCCAGGCTGGATACCTGAAATCTTTAAATATAACTAAAAAAGCAATAAAAAGCTAAGAAGGGAAATATAGATTTAAAACAACGATGGACTTTAATTCCATTAAAAAGTTTTGTCTAACACATAAAAGGATGTCACTAGCAGTTAATGAAAACACAAGCATCAGAGACAGAGTCCTACTAAATAAGCACATATTCAAAAAAAGGTACTGCAAAAAGTTGTCAGCAATCATATTATAAAAGCAAACTATAGAAAATAAGGAAACTTGATGCATCATATATCCTTATATGTCCCTTCCTTTTTGCCACAAAGAAAAATAACCTTGAGTTTCTTTTTAGGCAACAGATTTTATTTCTATTTTGAAGGGGAAATTTCAAAGAACCGGCACTCCCGCACTGTTCCATTTACATATGCTTAGAGTAGCCAGCTGCACATTGGTATTTGTGAAATAAATCAGTCTGAAATTAATAAACAATTATTAAAGCTTACATCTTTTTAAAACTTCCTCTATTCTTATTTAATTAATTGTATTTTCACACTGTATGAATACAACTCAAAAAAATCTTCTTTGCATATAGTCAAAGCTGCTGTTATGGAAAGCAGGTATAAGTCATTTTAATTTCTGAGAAGCAAGAAGGAATTTTAGATTTTTTTTAAAATTAATTGTTAGAAACTAGATCACTGTAGGAGATGGATAAATTACTGCAAATATTTTCACCTAAATTCTTTCTTTTTCTTCAATCATTTTAAACAATACATCTCATCGTCTCTCAATCACAGAGTTAAAACTGAAGGAACAGCTTTCAGAATTGCTTTAAAACAGCCATTCCAAACACTGAAATTATACTTTGTCTTATTCAAAGAGATTAAAACCGTTACAAACTATGTTAAAATAATTTAAAAATTATTTGTTTCAAAAGGGACTGTCCTTTTCCAAGATGGAAAGGAGATCTGAAGAGCTCATCCTTTCCTCACTTGAATCTAAATCCAGAAAACATTCAAACCTGACTCCACGCCAGTTAACACTGGGGATAGGGAGGTCTCGTTTTGTGGAGGTGAAGCATGTCTTTGGATCATATTTTACCTTCCCCGTGTTCTGAATTCATATGCACACCTCTGCGTTCTCCTCTTACATCCCACCATCAGAGCTGCTTTAGAAGGTGCAGACTGCATCTGAAGCATGGCTCCTGGCTTGTGCTTCGCATTTAAATTGCCCAGCAGACTTGCAAAACTCCATCATATATTTCTGACTGAAATGGCAGCTAAAGTCACTCTTTTCTGAGCTTAAATAATGGTTAGGGGACTTCTTTCCCTACAAAAGGCTGCAGTATTAAGGACAAAACCATCAGAGAGAATCCAACATTTCAGCCAAGATTTATCTTGTGAATTCCTCCATTTGCTCCGGTAAATTTAAACCAGGAGTATACCTAATGTTTAGACTTTATTCCAAGCAAACACTGATACAGAGCAAGTTCCAAGATGAAACTATGGAAGCTACAGGTAGGTCTCTTTAAAAAACACTGTGGCTTTCACTCCACTATACTGAAGCACATTCGCATTCTCTAACACAGGAATAAGGCACATGCATAAGATGAAGCCAGGCAGGACTGCTCAGGAAGGGGCAGGCTGGTTATCATTCTGTCCCCATCACATGTTCTCTGTTTCACCATCAGTAAAAGCATGAATTTTTAAAAGGAGCTGTTCCAGTATATTTCATCTTCCCATTCCAAAATTTTCCCCTTTTTTGAGTTTTCCCACCATTTTAACTCTTCCAAGTCAAATGACAGAGTCCTCCTGAGATTGTTTGCCTTGGTAGTAAGTAAACTTTTATTTATGTATTTATTTAAGTCAACAGGGAATGTCGTAGTAAGTTCTCCTTGACTGACCAGTAAGATTGCCAACTTGTCCCCTTTTTCCCCAGTAGGGAGGGATGGAGAAGAGGAGCTTAGTCTAAGCAAAGACTCAGGGGTTTCAGCGCATCACCCGGCAGCTCTGCCCATAGCTGCAAAAAAGACGATGGTTCCTCCAAGGAAAATAAACACACAAGTACCCTTTAGAATTAACACCAGCTGAAACAGACAAATATCAAGCGCTTATGACTTCCAGGGCAGCTTTGAGTGAATGAAGAACGAGGAGCAACAACAAACATTTACTAAATATTTGTGCACGATTAAAGTTGAAGCAGTAAATACATGGCCCATCACAATTTGATGTTGAGTATACCAGCAGGAGACAAAAAGTCTTGTAGATCTCTTTTAGAGCATTAGCATATAGCACTGCCTAATACAGCAATGTGAGAGGTTCTTAGGTGGACAGTTATAGTGACCCTGGTGTATCCAGTGTGTCTGTTAACATGTCTGTTTCACACTTTGTCAGTTTGACTTCAACAGTTTCATTAACAACTCTTCTGTCTTGGTACTTCCCCCATCCCAAAACTGGTGCTTGAGTGAGAAACATCCTAGTGGGTTAGCAGGTAGTAGCTTTTGAATCGCAAGAATGTGAATCTGTTACTCCCTTGTTTATGGATTTGAGTCTTCTGTTGGGGGGTTAGTTTTGAAGAAGGTAAAAGGTAATTATTATCCTGTGTATAACTAGCTTCAAGAAGAGAAGTTACTGTGGGTAAATTTCTCCTCCCACTACAGTCAGAAGTCAAATTACCACGGATTTCACCGCCCTAGTCAATCATACCTCAGTAGAGGACTGGTTTTGCTAAAGTTCATATTCACCTAGATGACACCCTGTTATGGCTCAAATTCAGGAAGGTACATATGCGCAACCCGAGTTCATCATTTTCCTGAAAAATCATCATCTAGGCTCACTGAAGTACGAGGTACAAAAAGTGCGCACAATATAACACGATCTTAGACTTCGTTAGGATGAGCAGTGTTAAATACCGCTATTTGTTTCTTATTGTATACATTTCTTTAGTTCAGGATTGTGATTATTAATACTATTTTAACAAGCACATTGATGCCAAAAATAAGCCAAAAGGGAAAAAATATGCAATACATACTTTAAAGAGGTGCTTTTATATCATAAATATGCCTGCCTGTCTTATACGTTGCCAGAATGTTTTAAAAATAAATAACTGTAAACATTAAATGATCCAATATTCAAATATGCTATGTACCCATAGCTTTTCTCCATGTCACAACAGAGTCAGGTGATAAAGGCACTTAACATTTATGTCAACAGTTTCCTTTCTGCCTTTTATTAGTTTTTATACAGTAACCCTTATCTCTTCACAGTTGCACGCCCTTTCCAGGGCACACTAGAAAAATGATTATGTGTGGCTACACAACACTTCACGTTATTCAGAAAACAAAACAGCTTATCACAAATAAAGTACAGATCTGTTACAGCCACAGTTAGGCCTTAGATTACAACATATTGCTATTGTTATATTTTAAAGCAAGATTAAGCTCAAATATTTGGCTCATAATTCATCTGTAGAAAAGCACTGAGTTCACATATTACTATTCAGCTGCTTTTCAGGATGAAGGCTGAAAGCATCAACATGATTCCTGTGCATCACCTTGAGTACAGTAAGAAAAATGTGGTAAGGGGTCTAGTAAGCGTGAAGTCGTAGCATTTTTCCAAACATACCTGCTAACTGGATGATGCCATGTCTCGCAACATCGTAGTAAGGGTGATTGATATTTAACTCAGGATCCTCAAGTGGTGAAGACATAAATGTTTCTTCCTGTGTTGACTGTGTATCTTCCGCTTCATCTTTCTGCAGTTCTAAAGGAGCAAGCAAGAATGTTTAAATGCTAATGAACAAAGAAAAACTTTTGCCTCTGAGACATTATTGAAGGGTTGAATTTTAGCTCTGTTTGACAAAAACATAGGCCTTTATCACCATTTGATGCAGTTTCAGATCAGTTTCTTATTCTTTACCATTTGTCACATGTGGGAAAAGCAACCCTTTAATACCTCAAAGCTACCTTCACATTCTCCTTAAGATTATTATCTGACGTGATGCTCACAAAAATCTTGACAATGACTGGACAGCTGGCAAGCTGTGACCTTGTTATTCACGACTGCTGCTGTTGTCTCATCATTTCCTACACTCCCACAATCTGCTTGTTGTATCCATCTACAGCTTCTTGTCTTTTACTTCAAGGTTGTCCAAATGAGGAAGTCAAAGTTTCAGTATGCTAACACGTGCATACTCCACATTAACACCCCATGTGAAGGCTCTTTGAGAGCAGACTCATTACTTTGCATAAAGGTAGCAAAGTGCAAACAAATCTCCATCTCGCCTCCCTCAAAACCCACTGTTTCCTTGAAAGCCTTTAACCTTCTGAACTTGTGTCCTGGTTTTGTCTGGGACCGAAACGGTCATTAAACCACCACAACTTGCAATAGGCAAGGCAGCCAAATGTCCATCCAACATATACTCAGCTAGAGGCCACGCAAAGGTGTAAAATTCTGCTCAAAACCCCAGTAAAATCAATGGGCATCCTTCCCCCAACTTCAGTAGATTCTGGACTAGATCCTAGAATTAAAAAAAATCTAGTCTGCACTGAAATGAGCAACACAAGGTCAATCGATCTTGTTCCAGGGTTTTTTGGTTTGGTTTTGTTTTGTTTTTTTTCCCACGTTTTTTCCAAACTGTTGTAAGGTTCAAAAGAGCTGATCCTAAGTACATATCCAAATGAACACAGATTCTGGGATAATTACTATCACTAATGTTTCTACACTATTCAAATGAATGTTTTCTAGAAACTGACAGGAATAACATTAAATTGACACGCTAACACACAAGTGTCTTGGTGGCTTAAGAGAAGAGGAGGCACACATAAAGAGAAAAATTAATGTTCTGTAAGGTGCACCACCCCCTGTACATCATCCATCTCTTTTTATCATGCAATGTAGAATTAACAGTTTTATCTATAACACTATCAGTGCCACTTTAAAAAGTACTTCAAGAATATTTTGCCTTCTCATCATCTGCGTATTTCATATGCCTTGACCAGCACGCAAGACACACTAGGGCAGAGAATATATTAAGTATTGATTTCAGCCAGATTTATGTGCCAGTAGCTAATAAGTGTTAGAGAAAAACTCTTACTAAATATTTTGGAATGCTTTCCACTCACAGTTTCAGCCACATGAAAGCTTTATTGTCTCATTTTTATTTTTAACGTGATTTGTACCAAAAATGCATTTCACAAGGATGAAAAATGCCACTAGTGGCTGGGCTTCTCAAAGACAAAGAGGAGTCAGGAACACATGTACTACTTTTACATTTCTTTATGTCTGAATTCACATTAAAGCCTCCTCAGAAAATGAATCAGCAGTCCTATAGGAAAAAAAAATCTGCCTTGATAAATATACCATTGGAGTCCTCTTCAT
>NW_008795252.1:11378092-11403534 GCF_000699145.1 Aptenodytes forsteri | reverse complement strand
TGAGCGAGCGGCTGTGTGGTGTTCAGCTGCCGGCTGAGGTTAAACCACGACATCTTTAAAAGTGTATAATATATAAAAAGCTACACTAACCTTAACTGGAAAAGTATTCTTTCACTTTAAAGAATGTTTTTGTCCCAAGAGCTGGGAAGAATAATACAAACATAATGCAGTATATGAATGTCACAATTTTTTCCTTTTTTAAGTCATGTTAAATCCCAGAACAAGGAAAACGCTATTTTGTTTATTAGGGGTTTGGTTTTCATGTCTGAGCACTGTAACCACCTAAAGTAACAAAAAGTTGCAAGGAGAGAGAGAAAAAGAAATAGAAAATGCTAGTCTGTGGGGATGTGAAGCAGGAGCTGTGAACCATTTACCATAATCCACTGAAACTTAACAGGCTTTATTAAAAGTGAAATGTGTATTCAAGTTAAACACAACAGAAACAACCAATACGTTAACTACAGCCTTTGGTACAGAGAGGCAGAGGCTAACTCCTTCTGTAAAAAATTATTTTCTACTATGCATAAAAATAGGTTTCCAAAAAGCAGGGGTAAGGATTTGTAACGAAGTATAGATATCAAGCTATCTGGCTTTGAAATGTGCCAAAGAACTACAGAAGCAAAGTAAATATGCACGCCCATTCGTACTGCACTTATTCACAGGGACTACAGAAGTCCCAACAGTATCATACCTACTGAAAAGCTAGTTAACCCTAACCTAGTAAGAGAAGTTTTTGTATATTCTTTTACTTTTCCTCTTTTTTGTTTTTTAATATGTGAACAAGAGGACTGGAGCACAAGAGATCTTTCGTAATAAACACAAATAAAAAAGAAGATTCATTGTTCCAAACTGAGGGAGACCTCGGCTCCCTTTTTCTCCTGCAAATGATAGAGGAGTTTATTCCCCTGCTCCATGAGCTATAGCAGAGGATCATCTGTTACCACTCACACTGTTATCACTGTTCAACCCAGGCTGGGAGACAACATGAGAGGCCTGATCCAGAGCTTGCCAAGGCTGAGGGGAAAATTGCTTTTGGTGGATTTTGAATCAGGCCCTAGGAGTAAAAAGGCCAGCCTGCTGCTGCTGAAAGTCATGACATGGAGAAATCAAAGCTAAGGTGAGGGACAGGGAAAGGGAGACTGAGGTGGCAGGGAGAGAAAAAAAAAAAAGAAAAAAAAAGCTCTGGAAGACTCTTGCTCTGGGGTTCAGCCTGGCACCCTCAAAAACTCAAGGCAAAAAAAAGTAACGCTGATCTTTCAAAATGATGAGGCCCCTAATGCCATGGTCATATTGCTCAGCTCGACTAATATCTTTGCAGATAACATGCAATACAGCAATCTCTATGCTCATTCAATACTTGTCTGTTTGGAGTAATGACTCCCATTTGTGCCACAATATGTGATGATGGTGATATTCCAATAGCCTAGAATTGCACTAGGAACATCTACCAATAATTCATAAAAGCTGCATGTATTAAACTAACCTTCAACCCTAATGGCTTTAATAGGGTACACATCAGTACACTGGCTGTAACTCATACTGGATTGCTCCAAGAAGTATTACAAAATGTTTGTGAAGCCTCTCACTTACTGAAGATGCTCTGCTAAATCACCTGTAACTCTACAAAGATGCCATTTGAAGTATAATAAAAAATATTTACCTATTTCAGCTAACTTCTCATAGTCAACCTCAGACATGTTTCCCCTTAGGAACAGGTCTATGCAGATCTTGCTAAATGATTCTTGCGGGATGAAATGGTCCTTGGGTCAACCCTACAAAAATAAAAAAAAGTAGCTGTCATCACAATGTGGCATATTTTACACACTATACAGATATAAAAAGAAAACAACCACCACCCCCAACCCCCAAATCCTACTGCCCAATTAATGTTGAGGAACCAGTTCATCTGCATTTGGGCACCATTTTCTTACAACATAGAGTACTATAGAAGTGGTTTAAAACAGTGGTCCAAAAAAGAAAAGTTACATACAATAACAAGACTTTCAACAAACTGATCTGGTTTTATTGGGGGGCGGCTCTTTTTAAAAATACTTACATATTACACATTTTTAATTATAAACATCAGAATTGCAGATTAATTCACTTCCAGAAACAACATACACATTCTTAATTTTTTCTTCATTTTATTTCCCTGACGAAGAAGATATATACTCCATACCCTCACATCAAAGTCACTTATTCTGTAGCAGTTTTAAGTTTTATTACAGGAAATGTTTTATACCACACATTTCGCATGCAAGAGCTTCATGAAAATTTCAAGTGAGCATTAACATATAAAAACCTGAAAAAACAGCACTTCCTGTGCGTAATCACTGCTTTTTGTCAAACACTCTGCAGAGTGCTTTGTAAACAGAATACTAAGTAACACACCCAAAGTGAGCATCAGGAGCGAAGAATACGATTTAGAAGATCTGCCTCCCCAAGCAGCTGCTCCAAGGAGCAGTAAGAGTACTTCCCTTAAATTAAAAACCCAGACTCAGGTATGGAGGTGAGAAAGAAATTGAGCTTTTCATACTCTCTTTTTAATTTAATTTAAAACCCCTGTTTTATAGCAGTTTGGTTTCATCTAAGCATGTTATATAAAAAGAAAACAGGCACATTTATGGCTTGGTTATTGAGAAAAGGCATATGCAAGCATGTTCTTCTCCTCTGCCAAGAGATTAGATATTGTATTGCTACTTCAAAGCACTGAAACTGGGAAATTATTTTGGACTAAAACCAAACAAGACCAGACAGTCTGCCTGCTTGCTTCTGCCCACTCTGCATGTCCCAAAGCTTAAGTAGGTTAAGTAGGTTTATTCTAGACCCACAAGTCTGAAAGCTAGATACCACCCTTTTTTTTTTTCTTTTTTTTTTTAACCGGAGAAGGGATATAGAAGTAGTTTTCTAGAAATAAAATGCACATCAACAAAGCAAGTAAACATCTGCGTAATTATAATCATATGTTTATCTATTTTGCTGAGAAGGGATTAGTCATTAGAGTGACCACAGTTACAATGTATGAACTAGAGCCGAGCTCTAACCAGCTAATGCAAAGTCTATCCTCTGATATAAAACTATATCCAGTTTATATAGGCAAAACAAATTTGCACCCTAGTATATGACTATAGCTCCCAGGTGCTACAGTAAAACCATGACCTGCTAACCATCATAATATTTAAAAGAGCTTCTGATAGCTAATGAAGGCTTTCCATAAATTTTCAAACCATTTCACAGATCTGATACTAATGTAATAGTAATTATCACCAAAGGCAACCATGCATTTCCATAACTTGCTGCACTGCAGCCAAAATATGATCATGGTTCTACCACTTCGAAGATTTTCAAACACTTACCAATTATTTTATAATAAACTTCATTGTTTCTTGTTGAAAATAGTTATCTCTGTTTACAGGAAACTCTCAATTTAAAAGCACATACACAGGGAAAAGTCCCATTAAGTTTGAAAGAAAATTATGCAATTTCTCACTGAGCAACAATTTCCTTAAAAAAATGAAAGCAATTCTGGGCCAGATATATTTCAGTTCATGTTAATTTTACCACATGGTATTCAAAATGACAATTCCATTGTTGTTTTTAAATTATGATTTTAAAAAAAAAAACTTAGCAATTGATATTCGAACCAGTAATTAATTTGTTTATAATTACTCTCACTGGTATTTAGACATTTCTAAAATTAACAATTAGCAACTAGTGTGATAATTCATGGTTTTTTAGCAACTAACTTGTGGCAGGGATTGTAGATGATTTAGTAATTGACGTAGTTTGCTCATAAGCACTTGGTATATTATCTGATCATGTGTACCTGTGATGGTCAGGAGTAAATGGTACGTAAGTATCTACTTCAAAATAACAAAATTTAAAAATGTTTTTGAAGCAAAGCATAGTTGCAAAAAAAGGAAAGCTGACTTTTTCTATCTTACCTGAAGAATTTCCTCCCAACTTTTTTTCCTAAACAAAATGTTCGCATTTCATAGGAATGTAACAATACTGAGAAGTTTTCAAGGGGCTCAGAATTCAACCTACAGCTCACGCTTGTATTCACACCTCAGCCTCCAACTTCACCGAGTATTTCAAGCAGGCCTTTCTGCTCTCTGCTGAAGCTGGAAGTTGACCACAATAAGCTCTTTGTGACTTATTTTTCTGTTACGTTTTTCAACTTAGTTTTCATAGACTACCACCTGCGTTCAGCCAAACTTTCAGAACAAAGAAAGCCAATGTTCAATATATCTGATCTTCACAGACTTCATCCCAGCCAAGTATTTCCCAAAGCTCTTACAAGGAAATGGGGCACTACCTTTCTTCTAAAGTACCTATTTACACCAGGCCTTTCCATCCTATTGAATTTTAACCGTAAATCATAAATAAAATCATAAGTCAAAAACTAGGCTATATCTTTGACACTACAATGCTTTTCTCAGATGACATGAGAAATGAATTGATGGAACAGAAAAAAAAGCCATCTCCTTGAGCTTGAAGAAAAAAAAAATATATACAATCCTTCTGCTGCATAGCATTGAATGAAATACAATTTCTCCTTCATACTAATTGCTAACGCTATACTTAGCAGTAGTAAATCTCTCTCAAAACCTGCTGAAAAACATCTGGCTTTTGAACACCAAAGTTACTCTACAAGCGAGAGCAACTATGATAGTGTTAAAACATTTGCAAACATTTAACACACAAAGTTACCAGGAAGCTAGAAATAATTTAGACAGACTCAAAGAAGAAGGGAAATGGGGGAGAAACCATCTGCCTGGTTTTCAGCTTACTGCTCCCTTGAGGCAGCAATTAGAAAGTTTCCAGTCACAAGACAAATTTACTGTAGCACCCTCGGAAATTGATTTCCCGTTGACCGCAGCATTCTCTGTTCCTAGGAGATAACATAATCTCCTTAATCGCGTTCCATGCCACGTATCACTGTTTCTAGTAAACTGTCAGATTTAGTGCCTTCCCCCACCACACCCCGCCAAAAAGGCAGTAAAAAAAGCCCCAAAAAGAGCCAAACTACAAGCCTTTCATTAATAATAGAAATTTGGAAGTACTTTACAAAATACCACATCCTATATCCCTCCACAGGCAAGGTTATTACTTACTGACATCCCAAAAAGAGCACTACTTTATTGAAAATGAAGGCAGTCACGCACGCAGAACTGCTTGATAATGAACTCTCATCTACAGATAGTACAAACAAAGGCAAGGGATTCCTCCCAACATTTGTCAAGGCGCAGACGTCTTTGATGCCTATTCTTTTTGTTCACTCAGCTGTCAGATATGTTCTTCTTCAAATTTAAATAGTGTGGTTTCTCTTCTTTTTTTTTTCCTGATGTTCTTGCTTTCCACTGATATTCTTTGTTACTTTCAAAAGGTGTGACACAGCTCACCATGTAACATCAGTCTGCAATTTACATTTTGATAGGATGAGAATTCTGTGTACACCCAGCATATGCTAAGGGGTATCGTCTACAAAACCAGGTAAAGTGGCTTCAGATTATTTTATTATTTATAATACTGCAGTAACTTTGCTATGGAATTTATAAACACAGCAACATATGAGCTGACTGCATAATGTACTCGTGAAAAGTGTATTCAAAGCATCCTGCTTTTCTTCCCATAGTTTGTCTGTACTAAATAGTATTTTTCCTCAGTGTATTTCCTACACAATGTCTACCAAAACCAAAGTCCATGTTCTTCATTAGCGGTTTGTTTCAGGTATTTGACTTTATTTTGATATTTATTTTCATATTTCATACTGCAGCCTTTCAATACTTAAAGGGGGCTTATAAGAAAGATGGTGACAGACTTTTTAGTAGGGCCTGTAGCAACAGGACAAGGGGTAATGGCTTTAAACTAAAGGAGGGTAGATTTAGACTAGATATAAGGAAGAAATTTTTTACGCTGAGGGTGGTGAAACACTGGAGCAGGTTGCCCAGGGAGGTGGTGGATGCCCCATCCCTAGAAACATTCAAGGTCAGGTTGGACGGGGCTCTGAGCAACCTGATCTAGTTGAAGATGTCCCTGCCCACGGCAGGGGGGTTGGACTAGATGACCTTCAAAGGTCCCTTCCAACCCAAACTATTCTATGATTCTATGATATTCTTTATTGACCTACCATTCTCTGTTGGCAATACATTGGTGAAAAATCAGCTAGACCATGCATAGGAAGTAGACACTAAGAGGACCGACTGCCAGGGAGAGCATACAGGGCTGTGGTTCTTTGGGCCTCCTTTATTTTAAGGACTGATTTGGGTCTAGTTCAGCTAATGTCAAAAGCCTGCCTTGCTACTCAGAGGGTCTGCCACAACCTACACCAATTTTTGTGACAGAATAAATAAAATCAAGAGGATTACTGTACTTCCACACACACAACGCATGGATTAGCTTTTAAAAAGGAAACTCTGGTTCAGCAGCAGAGCAGTTGTACACCCAAGTAATACAAGCAATACAGTTGATGTCAGTGTTCCTCCACTGCTCACCACTTCTTCACAGATCAGCCTTTTCCTCCAACAAGCTCCCTGTCCCCGAACTCCCGGCTGCCTCTGCTGCAGCAGCACCAACGCCCAGCCGACTCTTCTTGTTCTCCCAGCTTCTGCTCCCATTTCTGTGTAAAATGCTGTGGGGGTGGGCAACCTGAGGGGATGGAGTACATCCTCACTCATTTTAAAACACCAGTACTTGTTAACGTTGGAGTTATTTGAGATCTGCATCGCAGGTGAAAATAGAATCATAGAATCATTGAGGTTGGAAAAGACCTCTAAGATCATCGAGTCCAACCGTCGACCCAACACCACCACCCACTAAGCCATGTCCCTAAGTGCCTCATCTACTCGTCTTTTAAATACCTCCAGGGATGGAAAAATCAATTCTTCTTTAGAGTTTCTGCAAATTATCAGACCATAGAAACTCTTAAGTTTCACTTGGCAGCAGGTAGGGGGTCTGGTTTTGGGGTTTTTTTGGGGGGTTTTTTTTGTGTTTTTTTTTTTTTTTTAAATCTATAGCTGCCATACTAACACTTCCCAGCTACCCTCCTTCCTCTCTCTCCCTCTACTCTCTCTCTCTTCTCTTCTTTCTTTGTGTCAGGCAGCTGTTTATACTGTATGTGTAACCAAACAAGTAGCAGAGGTTTACTCATAGGACCCAGATTCCCCAAACTTTTGAAGGCATCTGGTATAGTATTTCCCCTAGGGAAAAAAACCAAACAAATAAACAAAAAACTACCAGTTTTCCTGTGAGAGCTGGTGCCTCATTTGCCTTCCTAGCATCATGATGATGGGCAACGCGCTGCCACCACTGCACACTGAGAGAGGCTGCAGGTAGGGAGGAGATGTGGTACAGCCCTGCTTGCTGCTGTACCGTCACCCAACGCCAAGGGATGAAAGAAGAGGGAGCCTATAACCTGCAGCCACACTCTCTGTTACATCTGACAGCAGCTTGCATCTTTCGGGGAATATAGAGGGCCCTAAAGTCAGCCCTATACTCTGTGATAGAGATCTGTAGATGTGTGATGTAAACACCCAACTGCACCCACCATGCTGACCAGATGAGAAATGGGAAGTATGTAAGCAAAAAAAAAAAAAGAGGCGGATGGATGAAACCGCTCTTAAAATAAAGGAAGTCTCCTGTTTGCTGCAATGACGTCTCCTTCCACACTGAGAGCCAGTACAGATTCACCTTACAGCCCGGACTCCCACCCTCAGCAAGGATGCCAGCTGCACAAGGAGGCTTTGCACGCAGGAAGCAAAGCTGCACGGCTGCATCTCCAGTTTTGCACGGAACCGAAATACCCTTTTCAAAACAAAAATACTGTGAAGCCTGGAAAATTAAATATTCTAGTGTTACTTCCACACATCAATATTGATAAGAAGCATTACTGAACCCTGAAATTCAGGAAAATTTAAACAGCTTTAATTTTATTAAATTTCCATTTGGGCTCTAATCCCAAATTAATTTTACTACTGTAATAAGTTCTATTAATTTTGGTGCAGTAAAGATAAATACACACAAATTCCTAGAACTGGCCACATTTCCCTACAATGTCAAAACATTTTTAACCAAACTTTCCATGAAAAATTCATTTTCAAAGGAAAAAATAATTCAGCAAATTGAAAAAAAACCAAACAAAAAAAGAATTTGAAGGATGATGATACACAGGTTGGTAAATTAATATTTACAATTAGAAAATTATTATTTTTGAAAAGTTCAATGCAAGTTTACAAAAGGTTATCCAACTATGTATGGGTACGTCAATCAACTTTAAACGCATAATTGCTATTCTTAATTGCATCTATATAAATTGATTTCCATATCACTCAACACACAAAAATGTCATGCTACAATTTGAAGCAAAATATTAGAAATAATCCTGCAACTATTCAGCATTAAACTTGTGCATAAATTTTAACATGGTTTGGGTTCTTACACGTTAATTTGACACCTCTTCTTTCAGAATTAACAAAAGCAGTAAAGAATTTATAATGGTTAAAACTACCTATCATCATACAAAATAATACTGTGCTGTAGTATCACTTCCCTGTCCCAGAAACAAGGTAAGAACTTATCTGTTTTTAAGGCTAAGATGAAAAATATTATGTTAAAATGGAAGAGTAAAAATAAAAATTAAATGCATATGGCCTTAAAAAGAATCCAAAGACTTTATCCTTTCTGTATCACATTAGTTTGGGGGATTTTGAGTCTCTTTTCATATAATGATCTGAGAAGGAACACACACAAAGGTTAACTCCTGCGATGGACTGAGACACCACCTTGAAAATCAGAAAGAAAGGAAGACAGTCTCCCTGTCACAAGCCTCTGTGCTCTATCATACCAAGTTACACACTGATCAAACAGCACTGATTTCTCTGAAAGCAATTTTCTACTAGGCTCATCCATTCAGCGCTTGGAAAATAGAACGTTTACTTGGTGATGGTATATATTGTCCTAAACTTAGAAAGAAGCCCAAGTTCATGCAGTTTTTTCAGTATTTACTCCTGGATAAATACTAAAGCATTATTCTTTAATTACCCAACCCCCCCAAACACCTGAATTTCTTTGTTTCTTTGGAGTTTTGAAGCCACACGGAAATGTGGCTTTGCTCCTCCAATGCCTGGGCCACTCGGAGCACATCTGCATTTTAAATCTGGGCCACTCTGAGCACATCTGCATTGTAAATCTGGGCCACGAAAAAATAACTCTACATGGCAGCACCACCCAGCATAGCCTAGCACCACGCAGAAATCCTGGCTGGTGTCTCAACTTGGCAGAGCAATTACTGTGGACAGCGTGCTACAGGTAGTTGGCACTTCTATGGTCCTCATCCCCGCAGTGCATGACTTCCCTACCGAGCCTGCACCCCAAACCCTACTTCCTTACTCCCAGGCATTACTGCTCTTAGGTCCAGGGACTCTGGTTTTGATGCCAATTTTTGCTGGCAACTCGCCTCTGGCTTTTTGTGCTTAGACTCTTTTAACACTCCCACTTAGAGATGGGATGGGGTAATCCTGTCTTCCGTTCAGCGAAATGCCAACTCTCTGCTGGCCGTGTGAAGAAGGAGGGGGAGTCAGTGACCGGCTACTTGCTGTTCCCTCCATGACTGTGTTTTTAGTCATACTTCTCTGTGCCCATTCAAGTGGCTTTTTATTCCTCCCTTGATTTAACTCCTCTCACTTTATGTTCCTGTCTTCCCATCCACCAAGTTCTTTGTTTCTCTTCCTTTCTGTCTGTCCTTCCCCTTTGTTCTTCTCTTTGTTTTCCTTTCCAACATGACTCATGTTTTCCAGCTGCTCCCTAGTTCCTTCACCGTGGCTTAGTTCCTCTGTGCATAATTTTTCACCTGCAACCACCACCAAATCTGCTGGTTAACACAGACCTCCGCTTTGCTGATGTCCAAGTTCTCCTGCCTGAAGTTCTTTCTCTTCTCCTCTCTCCCATTCTGGGCACAATCAGATTTTGAGCTCTCAGGCTGCACATGAATAAATGAACCTCCAAGGTTGCAGACCCTCCAGGAACAAAGGGGATGAAAAGTCCGTAACTGCAGAAACGGTGTTTCTTTAGTCCACTACATTTCTTACTGCTACTCTGATATTTGTTAGAACAGAATTCTGTCTGAAACTTGCAGACAGATCTTCTCTTATTGGTATAACTTCCTAAATTATTAAGGCTTAAGAATTCATCCCACTATACTTTTTCTGCTTAAACTGTTAATGATGAAACCTGACTGAATGAGTAAATGTATTTGTATTCCCTTAGTACTTACAATTATACTGGCAATCAGAACTGTAATTTTCTAAGCAACAGTTTTCATTTGTGATAAAGTGTTTGGTGAAGCTTGATGGCTCAATAACCTGGTATGTAAACAATTTTCATCACCGAGTTACCAGCGTGAATTCAATGTGAATGCAAAGCAAACTCTATGTTCACCGCATGGATGTATAGCGACAAAGATAGGAGAGACCAGTAACTTAACAGAAAGGGTACGCATTTTTATCAAAGATGATAAATGCAATTTTGAAGCATCCTCTTAACACACGTTGGTTCAAACCTTGTTTAGAACAAAAATTTATTAATGTTGAAAGGAAGGGAGGAGGTGCATACATGCTACTTGTTCTGATGATAAATCAGACTTCAGTTTCTGATGCCATCAATTCGGTAATTTTTAACCAGCACTGCATTCATTTAAAGCAAACATCCACTGTATATAAAATAGATAAAGCAACATTTGCTACACTGTGCAAGAAAGTGAAGTCTCAGCAGGGAGGATGGTAAACACTGTGTAGCACACTCCTGAAATTAGAAGTTTAGTTTTGTTGGACAGAATTATTTTTCCTCTCAGAGAGAACCTTGGAGGAGAACAATATATTCATTAGGTTTTTTACACATACACCCATGTTTGTATATAAGAAAATTTGGAACATAATTACCTAAAATAGTACAGATGCTGGAGTGGGACAGAGATACAAAAGTACAGGGTTGCTGCCTAGTGCAGCACAAGCACTCCCTTCCTGCGGCAGGGGCTGTGTTGCAGTTTGGGATGTCCTTTACAGGCTGTCCTGGGCCATGAACAACCCCCGTGGGATGCATAAACCCAACTCTGTCCACTCCTGTCTTTCCTCCGAGAGCCAACTCTGGAGTGCAGGCTGCCACGCAGACCTCACTTGCCTAATAAAACATTTTTCCACAGTTACATACTGTGTCCAATCTCAAAGTATATTGCAGCTTGCCTGCCTCTATAATGCTTGTGATCACCTCTGTCGCAGGACTGGAGCAGGTAAGTAAACAGAGCAGGTTATACTTTGAACCTACAGACGGCCCATCACTTGTTTTCCTCCTCTACCAGGAAACCAGTTGTCGTGGTTTAACCTCAGCCGGCAACTGAGCACCACACAGCCGCTCGGTCACTGTCCTCTCCCCGCAGTGGAATGGGGGAGAGAATCAGAAGAGTAAAAGTGAGAAAACTCGTGGGTTGAGATAAGAACAGTTTAATAATTGAAATAAAATAGTAGTGTAGTAGTAAATAATAATAATAATAATAATAATAGAATACACAAAACGAGTGATGCACAATGCAATTGCTCACCACCCACCGACCGATGCCCAGCCAGTCCCCGAGCAGCGGCCCCCCCGGCCAGCTTTCCCCAGTTTATGTACTGAGCATGACGTCACATGATATGGAATGTCCCTTGGGCCAGTTTGGCTGTGCCCCCTCCCAGCTTCTTGTGCACCTCCAGCCTTCTCAGTCGGTAGAGCGTGGAAAACTAAAAAGTCCTTGGCTAGTGTAAGCACTACCTAGCAACAACTAAAACATCGGTGTGTCATCAACATTATTCTCATCCTAAATCCAAAACACAGCATGATACCAGCTACTAGGAAGAAAATTAACCTTATCCCTGCTGAAACCAGCACACTAGTGATGCACTGTCATTTCATTGACCATGAAATATGTAAGCACGGTCTCTTCCCCCCACCCTGCCATACCTTCTCTGCTGGAAGGAGTAAAAAAATCTATTTATGGGAAGAATTAAGCACATCAGAGTGAAATAAAAGTAGTTTCCCTGCTGCATATAAATATCTGCATGTATCAGCCATTCCCAGTTCTGAAAGCACTAAAGTAAAGGGATTATTTCTACCCATTACTAGCAAAGAGGTTTCGGAAATACTCTTTTGTTGTCTGAAACAGTGCAGCTATTTTCTTATCACATCCACTCATTCATCTGGCACAGTGCAAGCACATGGAAAAAAAAAGTGCCTTATGTATACCCAATTAACAGAAAGCCATGTAAGCTTGCTGTATCGTTAGGACAAAATTATCTGAACATGGATAAGTGGCTGCAGTATGACACACTACACCACCATTTTTTTTATTCAGCATAAATGTTTATTGACTAAACAAAGATTACTATAATGTAATCATAATAAACATTAATGATCAGTCATCTATGGAACTTGCTCTCTAAATTAATATATTGTAATACACACTAATGTGGCAGAATTATGTTGGGCTGAACTCATGTTTAACTAGCACTTCCATCTCAAGGGATTACACACTTTCAATTGCAGACAAGTATATTTTTTAAGACTGTTTTTTAATTAAATTAATCTGACAAGTTACTGGACAAAGGGTTGGTGTATTATGATAAAAAGGGGTTTTTTAATTGCATAATTATTCACTGGGGATTCCTCTGGCTGGAATAAATGAGGGCTTTTAAAATAAATTAATATTCTTCTTATATTTATGTAACACAGGCCAATGTTTCCAGTTCTTGTCCAGATGTAGCGATACCCAGGCTTACCATCACCCCTCCCACATCCGAGCTGCACCAAACTGAAGTAGTACTGTAAAGCAGAGGAGGCAAGTTCCAAAAGCCACTTTAAATGGTGAACATATAGCCCATGTTTAGTTATAAATCTCAATTCAAAAAATCAAGTAAAATGACGGTAATAGCACCTATTGTTCCACTGCTTCTCCATTTGCACTGGATTGTTTCTTAATCAGTGCACTGAAGACCCAGTTAGTTGTTGGTTTGCCCAAAACAATTATTTCCTCATTAATTCAGAAGTATTAAGATGTTTTCCACCCAGCCAATTGTAACTTATCATAATGTACTGTGCAAGGCAGGAAATTTAGTACTGTAAAGCCTGGTAGTGTTTTACTACAAGAGTTCAATGCATGATATCAAGGAAGCTGCCAAAGCAGTCTAGCAAGTGTTTCAGATGAGAACTCAGTCATTGATCTGCTTGTGCCAAGGGGCTTAGTAGGGGCCAAAACAGTTCACATGTTCGATACTATCAATATAATCAAGCAGCAACAACAGCCACTTCAAATCTAACCCTGAACACAACCTCCTTCCATATTCAGTCCACCTCAAATTTCCCCTCTATTCACATCACAACAGCCACTTCAAATCTAACCCTGAACGCAACTTCCTTCCATATTTAGTCCACCTCAAATTTAGCACATCCCATCCTCAGAATCTTGATTTTAAAAATCACAACCCACACTAGATTTCTATAGATGCTGTGGAGTTACAACTGAACAAAAATTGAAAAACAATTTTACATTTCAAGAGCTTCAACTGTTTTCTTGATGTTAGAATTGTAAAGACAATGTTAAAATGTTTCTTGCTTATCTTGCCACAAAACTAAAACTCACTAGCAACTCTCACACGCTTTATTTTGCTGGCTTTTGTGAGCAAAATTTTGTGATAAGTAATGTTTGTGGAAGAGCACAAAGAATTCTTGTATGTGCAAAACTGCAGAATAAAATAATAAATTTGTTCAGCCAAGACTATGGAGTAATGGGAACTAGAGGAAGAAAAAGAAATAGAAGAGGAAAAGAGAGGAAAAGGCAAATCTTTCCATACTAAATTATAAAGGCTGGGGAAAAAAGAACACCCAACCCTAAAGTTAGACTTAAAGTTTGAAATATGGCTAAAAGGCTTCCTGTCCATTTTCCTTCATGTTCGCTATGCCCATGTCTTTCAGAGGTGTAATTCTCTTACCTGGTATGGCATACCTAAGACTAGCTCCAAAAAGACTAGCTAAAATCTGCATGAGAAGCGTCTCGTGTCATGGTTCGATGATATATTAAGTGTGACTTTCAAGTTCCCTGAACTGGATCAGAAAAACTGAGGTCCCATGCAAGGAAGAAATGACACAGCATAAGCGAACTCTACGAATTCAAATTTTTTCAAACAATTTTGGCAGGTTAACTTTTTTATCAGGAAGATTTATGTGGCATCAAGTACCTCCTGTCCTCCTGAAGCTGCCATAAACAAGGATTTACGCTTTTTTGCTGCCTCGATATACTTTGACTAAATTGGCAGAAATGGGATTGCGCATCACTGCATGATCTGGATCGAGTTTTTATTGGTGGCTGATCTGCTTGCAGGTATATTTGGTAATAATGATTGTGGAACCATTGCCCCATTATAAAGGCTTCGACCCTGAAGACATCATCACCTTATCTAAAGGTATTTGTCTATATTCATGCACGTTACAGAGCAGTTGTCAGGTAAGAGACTGTAGAAAAAGAAATGAAGTGGTAGCAGTAGCATGGTGGCTGAAATGATGCCTTACCATTATTAACTGGATTCTGCTATCAGACCTTTTCCATACTTTAACAAAAGTCAACTTCAAAAGAAATCTTGCCAATTCCCTACTGTCATGTAAAACTACTTGCTGTCATTGCAACTGGTTTATTACCTTTCCTTCTTTAACTGCACCCCCAAACAGGCACAAATTATCATCCTAGGAAGGAATCAAAATTTCTAACATCTGGAAAATAATAAATCCTATTTCCCACATAAGAAATCCAACACTGGTAACATATTGCAGGAATGATGCATATTAGCCCGTTCACCTCCATGAAACACAACTAAAAGGCTCTTCAGAGGCACTTAACAACACTGGTATCCAGATCTTTTTGAACTTTCAAACATACATATACTAATCGCTACACAAATCTAAAGATACAAGTACATCAGTTGTATACACACTTACTTAAACCTGTGCTAACATCTAACAAGACCACATTGTTTATTCATTATTCTTCTCTGTCAGCACATCACAAAAATGGAAAACGTACAGAAATTTTATATTACTTAAATGTTATAGTAGTCTTTAGTGTTGCTACAGCCTATAGTGTTCTTACAGGCTAAAGTACTACAACAGAAGCGACACAAAGGTCTGAGTTTAAGCAAGGCATAGAGGGAAACACTATGGTTTTTATTAAATCAAAGAATGCAGCAGGGTTAAAAAACAACTGGTAGGTTTTCAGGCACTCAAGCCCTTCAGGTGACCTCAAAGAGAAGCTTGTGCAGCCAGCAACTTATCATATTATGCACCTTCCAATAATATTCCCTTTGATATGTTTAATAAATATTTAATAAGCAGTATATAAACATAGGAGTGCAGAGTTTGAGAAAAAAGCAAGGGGACAAGGCTACCATAAGGCAGCTGTGGAAAACAGCAAGGCCATACAGCAGAGGAGAACAACATACAAATTACTCATTAATGCAATGCTCAGAGGTAAATAAGGTTGTCAGGTGAGGCTCTTCTTCTCTAACTGCCATAATTCGAAATGTAACCTTTTAAATAAATCCCTAGTTTTTCTTGAACAACATTTATACCCTTTCCAAGGAGGTGGACACACAGCTTACCTTGCCAGAAATGCTACATAACACACTTGCTTTACCAACATGGTTGGCAAGAAAAACATTATTTCTTTAGACTGATTAATATATGTTCTGTCTTTGTCTTAGCTGTTGGCCATAATCAATAAATGCCATATGAAACAGTCAGAACAAGTATTACTAAGCCAGCTTTATTATTATTTTTTTTTAGAAGCAGCTTAGATGCCAAACCCTGGAAAGAATTCAGGGCTAGGATGAAGAAGCCTTCCATTCTCTCAGAAGGTCAATTAAAATTATAAAGCACCCCCACAAAAAAAACAAACCACCAAAACAAAACAAAAAAACAACCTTGCACACTGCTTACCAGATTAGTTTTCAGGAACAGTGACACATTCAAGCATAAACTTTGAGAATCCCATCAACGCAACAAAGCACTTGACAGCCTATTCTGCCTCCTTCCAAACATGGGTTTTTATCCTTTTCTTCACTTTTATTTATATAGTAAGAACAAACACCTGTAAGTCACTTGCTATGCCTCAGTGTAAAATGGATATACAGCCCTATTAGGCCCAGATTGAGGAAAGCATTCGGGACAGCCATAAAGCACCAGCTCACATATACACTCAATGGAAGTCCAGCTAAATGAATTACGTGTTCAAGGTTTTCATGAATCAATGCTTCAAAGAAGCGTTAGCTGCTTGATTAATGAGGAAGCAGTTCTGCCACTCTTCAACTAATCAGAGCTTGCCACTCTTAGCTCATGTTGAGATATATTTTGCTTCAAAGTACTTTCACAAGTACCAGGATTACAATGAAATTTGGTTCCACTCCCCCCAACTACAGATGCTAGAACCAAAACCTTTTACTTGTACCCCATCCTACACCCACCTCGTAGACACTCGGTGAAAATAAACGTGACTTCTGGAGGAGAAGCGTACTACTCAGTGTCAGTAACGGGTACTGCAGCAGAGCGCTTTATGAGCTTCTGTTGAAAAGTGTCATTCGGGAGTAAAGTACTATTGCTTTTTCATCCAGTCTTTGGTATATGACTTCTAATGATTCCCCTCTTTCCTTTTTCACAGATTTAGTCAGGCTTCTGTAGGCTTTCATGAGGCTTCTTAAACATTAGTGTAAATTTTTCTCACCATCTTACTTTAAAATCCTCAGTAAGTTATTCCAAGGGCAGATAAGGATCATTTGGCTCTAGACCCAATTCATTCACACTTCCTCTCTGCTGGGAAAGAAAGAGAGAGGAAATAAAAAAGAAACTGAAAGGTGAATTCATAATAATCCGATTTATAATAATTGGACCCTACTAGGTATATGGCTGGAACAAGAAGCTATTTTAACCATTCAAAGGCATCTTAATACTTAAAATGACATTGCTATCCAAAAACTTTTACCTGCTGTTGGTACAATTAAGAGCAAAGATAACTACAAGAAATTAAGGATAAGATTTTTCCCCGATTTACAGTTTCTTTCTTTTAGCTGGTAATCTTAATGGTTCCTAGTTGGTACCATTCTATACGTGAATATCTTCACAGACTTTTCAGTAAACAACCAGTTTCTTTGCATGGGTCTTTTGCAGAAGGGAGAGAAACCTTTTTTTAAGTGATAAAAAATAAGGGAAGAGAAAAGTTACCAGGTTGTCAGAGGAAATAAGAAATGCAGTATGTGAAGCTAATTACAATTAATTACTTAAAAATTACTAGCTTTCAGGTTCATATCAGTGTCATCCTTTCTATTTTAACTGCAGCAAATCATTACATTATTTATACATGGGATGTCACCAGGTTACAGTAAACAATCAATGAGGCCACCACACCCAGAACAAAACTTAAGATTCATAAGAGAGACCTATAATATCACTTGCATTTGTATAACACCAATATGCAGTACTACAAACTCTACTTGCAAAGACAGCTGTTGAACCAAGCACAAAAATTTCTTTATTTTTTTTCTTTTCATTTTTCCTGCGGTATTTTCCTTTGCAAGTCTTAATAACATATCTTTTATCCTGACTTGTAGGCTTCTGACTGCAAAGATAAGGTTACAACTGTGAGTTTGTCAAGTCTGCTTAATCTTTCTGTCAAGCAAAACAGCATGTGTAATGAGTCCAGATGCAGAGACAAACAAAGCTGCAAACATAACGACAACTTACTCTGCTACTGTCGCAAAAGAATTTTCCTACCATTAGGCAAGATCAAAAAACCATTGCCAAATAAACAAGACCCAGCGGACATACTGGAGCGGGGAAGATAATACTAAGCCTTCAGGCACTGGTTATTTCTGGCTTCTGAGTTTAACATGAAAACTTGCCTACAGGTTTAGTGGCATTCTTGCATACACAGAGTAAGATTCTGTGCCCAAGGAAATCATCACCGTAACTCACACTGACCCAGACTGAGTTGGGATAGGATCTCACTCCTGTGTTGTCAGGTACTTTCCTCCCAAGCATAGGATTATTGTTTATACTAAAAACTCTATTCTGAGGAATTCAAGAATTATCCACCTTCTGTGGCAAGTCACCCCCACAGCACCCAGCTTCAGCAGGGGACTCCCTAGCATCCCACCGTGAACACAATCTTGGCTAATATTCAACAAGTAGGTTGAAGCTGCCAGTTCTCAACTTCTAAAACACAGGGTGCAAACCCCGTAAACCTAAACCAATAGAATATTTTTCAGAAAAATGACCTTTTCATTCCTATTTCATCCAATAGGTGACAATCAGCGCTATATCCATGCAAAAAAGCACAGTTATATCAAACTGAGATTTAAAGCTAAAGCTACAATGGTTTTCGTGCTACCACTGACTGAAGCTAGATATAAATGAGCTGCTAGTAGCTTCTCTGAAGCTACAGAGATCAGCCCTTAGCGCATAGGCTTTTTTCAAGGCCAGCTTTGTAGTGAACATGCCAAACTTCTGACTTTCAGCCTCAAACTCAAGCTTCAAGTAAGTGGCCTCTCAAGCTTGGGGCAGCTTCCAAAACTGGAAGCTCCCATGACACTACAAGCTTTCGTTAGTAACATTTACCAGAAGAGAAGGAAGAGTGCGATTTAGAGGAAAAAAAGCCCATAAAACTCTTGACTTTTTTAATTGTTTCCATTTATTTACATATTTCATATGTGTAAACACGTGAAAGATTATGTATATAGCAAACAAAATAACTTTTGCCCTTTTTTCTGCCTCTCATGGTAGATTAAAATACTGAACGATAATAGTAAAGATGGACGTGGAAAGTCTGTGAACAGAAACACCTTAGTCTTTCCAATTTCTCATATGGCAGCTTATGCATTCTTCCCTAATAATTCAATGCCTTCTTAAAAATAAAAATGGACTCACTAGCTTTATGTTCTGAATCTTCGCTAGTTCTCCTTAGTTATGTGATAAAAGATACCACGAAGTATTTCAGGATGTAGCATCCAATACACTGGTTTCTCAGTGTGCACATTATCATGCATTTCTAGACCTTATATTCAGTGGTTTAAAAAATGACATGGAATAGGTTTTCTTTAATGTTCACACAGAGGTGGCTCTACAGCTTTTTAGCTGGTAGGCATCTCAGTGGAAAATTTTTAGTAGACATGCATGTGTGTGTACATAAAGCAAGAGCAGTTTGAGAGAGCAACATCAGACAAAACAGGAATAGTGTATGTTATATGATATCGGGATAATATTAAGAAGATGTGGATATTTACAGAGATTCTTCACTGGAGACTGGGGGGGGGGGGGGGGGGGGGGGGGGGGGGGAGGAAGGGAACCTATTTCCTTGTAAACAACCATGTAACTTTTTCCTATGCATCCCTTTTCGCACCTACCCCAAGTTCCCCACACTCATCAGTGTGAGCCTGCAATGGCCAGCAAAATCCCCACCAAGGGCTACCATGAAGGCATGCAAATGCCTGAGAACTCTGTAAAGAGTTTAAGGTTTAGTTTAATTTTTTTTGGTTTGTTTTAAAGTGCCTATCTGCAGAAACTTGGTATATGTTGTAACTTGTTACGTTATCTTCATTGCACTACGCTATCACCGTATGTCACTATGTCAGAGAACATCACTGTATGTCACAGAACAGCTAATACCTGGTGAATGTTCTTCTTGAAGCTCTGATGTTCAGCTGTATCACCACGACCCTGCAGAATCATGCCAAAGACAGCGTATTCCCTGATGGTTGTGGGAGCCATACAGAAGAGGAAGCCCAAAGTCTTCAGCAGGCTTAATTTCAAAGTTAGAAAAACCTAGTGAAATACAAGCACTGCACAGCACACACTATCACCTATAGTCTTTGTCAAGAATTTACAGTTAAAAGAAATATTCCCAGAATATATCAATGTAAAAAAGTATAAAAGATATCTTCAGAATGAACAAATCAAAGAAAAAGTCCTTAAAGCAGACATCGCTGAAAGACAATGAAGTTACACTGCTGGGGATTTTCTTTATTATAGACAGGATTGGTATCATAGCCTAGTTGGTATCACCTGAAACTTCCAAGTCTGAGACCCTATTTTCAGTTCTTCACAACTTTTTTTGTGGGCTGAAATTTTCCAACCTTGAAAAGAAGCATGTTAATAAAATAGGAGTTCAGGAAGGGTTACTGAGAAGGCTAAGTGAAAGAAATGGGATTTGAACAAGATAAGAGAGAAGAGATGAGATAGGAGAGAAGTTGAATGAGTCCCAACTGGGGATAATAAGCAGAAAATCTGTGCCCACTAATGTAGCTTGAAATGAAACCCAAGATTGTTCTGTCTCATTATTTTTTTCCTATCAGCACATCAGCTGTTACATCCTCTTACATTGCTTGGCCTCAGAAATAGCAACCTACAATTGCTATCAGTTACTCCATCACGTCGAGACGCAGAAGTCCGTATAGCTAATCCTGAGATTCAGCCTTGATGATGACCCACACTGGTGTCAATATGATATCCTACAATAGAATTACCATGTTTTTTAAAATTAAAAGTTTATTTATGGATACAAAGCCACAGACTTTGTTACAAGAATATCAATGCACTTCCTAAGCCTAGCACGCAAACCTTCAGGAATGCCAGAGATCAGTTTGCCTCAACAATGGGATTTTTAGGTCCCTGTGCATGTGTGCAAAGACATTTTTAATTACAGGCTCAGAACAGTATTTTTTCTTTCTGTGTAGTTCCTACTTCAGCTTCTGCACAGGAGAGCATGATCTGAAGAAGAACTGTTCGTTTCTACTGCAAAGATGATTGTCTTTCCCTCTTGTTAAGTAACGTAGTGGATGTAGTCATAGAGGCAAGGCTTGCACGCAGGGAAGAGGAGAAGGCATGGTCTCAGAGCTAACATGGATGATCTGGAATCCATTTTTGCCCCTACCAACAATTTCCAATGAGATACTTTGTACATCATTAAACGAAACTCTTCTCTTAGATGATGTGAAGACTACCTATGAGTTTGCCAAGAGACAACATGTAAGTAATACTAACAGAGTAGTTCCCTCAGGAGAGCCAATCCTAGCTTGCTCCCCTTGACTGACATCTGCCATGCTCCCTGAACGGTGAAAACAGAAATATAATCCTTACTTTTGGAATAGTTTAAAAGCATGAAAAAATAGCTTAAAGGAATACCTATACATATTTGGGTTTCCCCAAAACCATTTTGAGAGAGATATGCTTTGCTCTTCAAAGAATTAAGAATATGGAGAATAGCCTGACACAAAGAATTGGCTTGAGAATAAAAGAAAACTGAGTATAGTCACCGGTCTACAGAAAAGAAAAAAAATAACAGCTGGAATTCAGTGCTGAGTGCCTGGCATCGGACACGTAGTCCTTGATTCTCAGAGGCACCTGCAGCCCCACGTGTAGTAAATGACAGCACTCACAGGATTCAAAATTTCTTACAAATGCATGGTTTGACCCATCGCATCCCATGTTTGCATGATTAGAGGACTTATTTCTTACATGTTTGTCAGCTCATGCTACTTATTCCCCACCTACAGTCACTGTCTGCATATGCCGTGAAAATTATTGTCATAGATCAAAGATTATGCCTCCAAAAGACAAAGTGAGCAGGAGGAGGAAAAAAAACTCTCAAAGAATATGGATTGCATCAATAACATATAAAGTGAATTCAGTAATAAAGAATGAAAGATTCGGTAAGTATGAACAAAGGAAGACTTCCAGTAGAAGCAGAGAAGAAATAATCATTTCTTCTTTATTTTTTCCTCCCTCAAATGTTCTTGTTTCTTAAACCAGATACTATAAGTCAATGATTATATTTAGTTCTCTTCTAAAAATGCCTTATATTTTGTAACAAACCAGCTTATTTCAGTTAGGGTCAGGGAAAATTTGATGGTTCAGCTAAGCCACTCTTTAGTATACTGGTAATACTAACTGCCAGTCTCTCATTTGATGCAAAGAAAGCTTTTTTGATAATTGTCTCCTTGAAAAGGCACCAACTGAATTGTCAGTTTTTAAGCTGTCAGGCTTGAACAGTGTATACGTACAACAGAATCTGTGCCTTATTATAGTAATATCCAGCAGTGTTGCTAAAATAAAGGTCTTTTGGCAATACTTTTACAATTACTCTGCACTTTCATTCCTTTTCAGTCTTAGATATTGCTGACTCAAACTTTCCCTTCGTCAGTACTTTTACCCACATATTCTAAGGGGTTTTTTTGGGAAAAATATCAGTAAAAAAAAGTATGAGTTTATATTTTCCAAATTTTATTTTTCTGTATTTATTTTATTTTGTTGTTAAAATTTTGATACTGTCCACCTAGCCTGTTTTTTCATGAAAAGTTATGTGCATTTTTAATATACAATATAAATCCTAACGAGACCTCTTCACTCCTGGACATGAAATAGCTGCTTCTTTTCTGCAGTTCAGCTGGGCCAGTGAAGTGAGGGATGTACAGGAAAGCTGCCAGATACAAATGTCATTTCTTTTTTCTTCAAAAGCAAAGGGGGTCAACCTGTGTGACTCCAGCCTCGCGTAACTCACGAGCAGGTCGTACATGATTCCCGCAGTCGGTCTGCATCATTTGCCTGACAGTGGGTTATGATGGTGTGGAGGCTGGCAAGAAATCTGAAACCCCAGCTGTGGGCATGGTGAGCAGCAAGAGCTACTCACACTGGTGCTGGGTGGGGAGTCACTCCCAGGTGGCCTTGGCTGCACAACCCATTCCTGAGCAGCAGCCTGCCTAGATTCCCTTATTTCCACCTCTCAGAGCTGCATCCTACATCCCTAGCCACAGCAACACCTTGGACTGTGGTGTGGGATGCAGGGTGACAATCCTTATCCTAGAGTTATAATGTTCTCTTAAGTCTCATTAAAAAAAATTGAAATATTTCTAATTTTTAAAATGGGAATTATAGTCTCAATAACACAATACCTATTAAACAATGACTGTTCTGCTGTATCTGAATTTCAAAATCAAACCAATCCAGTCAGTACAGCGTAAACACTTACAGCTATACTATGCACAAACCCTTTACACCAAGGACTCTTTTGACTCTGAACAATTTGTCTGAAAAAAACTGTTAAATTTAAAACCGATAAAAACCAACACCCACATAAGCATGTAGAATAGTCACTCAGCTCAGTCACACAATGACTTCATGGCTCTATCCATATTCTTAAAAGAAAAGCTTGAGTTCATAGGGGAGTACAAAAGATACTGGTTTACACGTTTCCCCAGCAGTACTATTATTAAACATTTATTCAATCCAGAAGAACTTTAGAAATACAGTTTATATCTCCCCATGTTTATTTACTTTTTGAATTCCTGCTCTAACAATGAAGAAAACCACACAGGGAACTCAGTTTCATTTCACTTATTAAAGTTAGTTCCACATAGCATTACTGCTTTTTTTTGTCTGAAGACACTGGAATAAGCAACTTGTGTAAAAGCAACTTTAAAACAGAATTTCTTTGGTTACAGAAACATCACTGCCTGACTTAGATCTATTCAGAGGCCTCTCAGCAAACTGCTAGATTTGAGGCTAAAATGGCATACTGTTTTAGGCAGCATACCAAAGGTCTGAAACAAGTCAGTGGCAAAAATTACACTTAGATGCCAAAACACCTCCCAAAAGCAGGGGTCACTCCTCCTTGGAAGAGGCTTTGGTGTCAGAAGCAAGGCTCCTACCTTCAGTGGCCTTGACTACTGCTCCATGAGGAGCTTTACTCCTGCATCCAGCCACCTAGGTTGGACTTGCAGAAGTAAAAGACCAGATGAAAAGAAGTTCAGCGATCATTCAGCTCAGAGACTGAGTAACAGGCCAACAGCTCATCTGTCTTAGAAGAAAAAAAAAAAAGCCAAAACCCCAGCAAGGTCATCAATACAACATACAGCATCAAGGACAGGAAACTCCTGGCTGTGCGCTCAATTACCCTTCTGGGAAGGGGAAAGGCATCTAACTGGGAATGGGCCTTTCCCTTAGATTTCAGGTGAGCTGCTTACCTGCCATGCAAGTGTGGGATGAGAGGCTTAGCCTCTTTTGTCTGCCCTAAAGGGTTTCAGCCTTTTGGTGGACGACTTCTACCAAGGTTTCGAAGGGGGCTGGATGGAAGGAATTGCAGGAATGCTAACAGCAGCAAACGAGAGGAACCGGTTCCAGTCTGTACTCCCAGCCTACCACAGCCCCTCCCAGGAGTTAAATCAGCCTTAACTAAACCCTCTGTCACCTTCTGCCTGGAAAACTTCCTGCAAAATAACAAGGTCATCACTCAGACGCCGGGAAAGGTCAGAATGAAAGTTTCATGTACAACATGAAGTCAGCCCCTTGTGCACATGCACACCGATACAGATTCTAACTACGTGCCAAATATATGATGCAACACATACAGAAGGAGTGCTGAAAAATGAACTAATTTTATATATCTATTATAATGGGGGTGAAGAGGAATTAATTTTCAAAGGACTGGTAACAAAGAGGAGGAAAGAAATTCCTAAAAGCACAACATATCAATATATAGCTAGAGATATTCTTTAAGAGATATTTTATGGCTTATAGTGTTGAATCTCAACACACACAACTTGTGTCATATCCAGACGGCCACATAATGTTTACTGTAATCTTTACTCCATTTTCTCCATTTCTTGTGAGGTTTCATATTGATGCGAGCTCCAATTCTGCAATAGGACTCACACACAGAAACTTTTCATCCTATGAAGTTCTCCCATGAAGTAGTGGGGATGGCCACAAGACCGCAAACTCACCTACCCACCATCAAACCCGGCAAACTATTTCACATATTCTTAATGTACAGAATCCTATTCAGTCGAGTCATATCCTTGTGCAAAAAAACCACAAGACTCAGTTCTTAGACTGAGGTGTAAGCACAGGTGTAAAGTAACAGCCTCATGTAATACCGGTTACAGCATAAACTTGTCTCGTTACGACCTTTGAATCATATTATTGTGGGAAACAGTAAAAATGAAAGCGTCCCGCAGAAAGGACATACCAAAAGCCTGCCCGTCCCGCCCGGACACCCTCCACGGTGTGAGCTTGGTACAGCCGCTACCCGAGGGAGCAAAATGAGGGGCGGGGGGGGAAATCCCAGACCATCCAGTTGGTTGCTTCGCCTTTAGATAAAACACCTTTCATCCCAAGGGCAGCACAACAGGTTATTATAACGAGAAGAATAAGGAGTGCTTGGTTTAACCTATATATATCCATACACATCTCCAAAGTGCTCTCTCGAAGAGCCTCCGGGGGTCCCGCCTGGAGCCCCGCGAGGAGGTCCGGGCCCGGGCCCGGGCCGCGCTTCCCCACCACCCCCGAAACCCCTCCCGGCAGCAAGTTTCTCACCCACCTCTCCC
>NW_008795252.1:11329306-11377464 GCF_000699145.1 Aptenodytes forsteri | reverse complement strand
GGAGAGAGCCGGCCGGGGGGTGTGGGGCTGGGGCGGCGCTGCCCGGGCTCAGGGCTCCGCGCCCACCCCGCAGGCCTGCTGGGTGACTGCAGTGGGGAAGCAAAACCAGATGCAAAAGCAAGATGTGGAAATTAATCTCTTTTTACTGCCTCTTTATTGTTTAGGGAGAAAAATAAATTAGTTACCAAGTTTTCAAGCATCGCCATCTGACTACAGCGGGGAGCAATGAACATATTGACAAAGAGCTCCGGGGGGGGACCCACCCTTTGTAATTCATTCAAGTGATGCAGAGGAGTCAGATGTGGCCCTTTGCTGTAAGGCACACATGTGCTGGTGGGTTCTATGCGGCAAATGTTTGGTGGCATTGCTCTGTCTGCCCAGGGAGCGATGCCCAGTGTAATTTTCCAGTCTGTATGACTGATGTTTATCCTTTTCACGTACCTTTTTTACAAGCGTGTGACACGGGTAACTCCTCTAGGTTTACCCGTGTCCCCATGCAGTTAGGAGAGGTCCAAAGTACCATCAGCATCCTGGCAAAAGACTCCAGGTTGATCTTTTGTCCCACAATTTCACTGGGATCCTGCAATTTTCTTTATACTCCCTCAGACTCATGCTAGGAAGTTTTCATTGCCAGCAAAAGAGTGGGAAAGAAGATAAATCAATAGTAGGGGGAAAAAAAAAAAAGGACAAAAACACAATTAGAGGCACAAGGACACTGCCTCACCAGGTCACAAATTGCCAGATGCTTCCACTGCTGCGGGAAAATCCTGCCAGACTCACCTTCCCTGGCTTCTGCTGGTGGCCACAGTCAGAAAGGGGGGCTGTGGGATGTGGGGTCTGAACCGGTACAACAGCCCTTACAGCTTTGGCTGCATGGTGTGCCCCTCGCGCTGCCTTTTCCAAACAGAAATTGGCTCACTGTGGACTCACTCCTGCTTCTGAGTGATTAGTTCATGCGATATCTTTTCTTTCTTCTGCCCGTCTGGAGAAGCCTCCTCCTCACCCCACTTTACTAAAATTAATAGGAATTTCTGCTAAGTGCACAACTTTGTGTTCCTACTATTAAATTGCATGTCATTTCTCTTTCTCCTGTCTGTAGACTCATCCAATTCTTTCCATAGGGTATTCCAATCCTTTTCTGTTGTAACAGCAGGTCTTGGGTTTATGTCATCAGCAAATTTCATTAGCACACTTATGGTTTTTGTGCCAAGGTCACTAATAAAATTTTAACTAAGATTAGTTCTGAAATCAGTCCCTATGGAACTGCATTAGTAACCTCCTTCCATCTAGAGTTTCCCTTTCAACACACGCTATTGTCCTTACTTTTCATTTCTTACATTCATTCGCATCTCTCCATCTTAATTAATATTTTCTCGCATGGCATCCTCTCAGATGTTTTATTGAAGTCCAGATAGATTTGATCTACCGTATTTGCATTGTTTGAGAAAATGATTTATCAGACAAAGATACTGGCTTAGTCTGGTATGTTCTATCTTTGGTGAAGTCCTGCTGCATTTTAACTAGTTTTTCATACACCTCCACATCTTTAATTAGTTTTTCCTTCAGCGTTTGTTCTAAAGCTTTGTGTACTAATGAGGTCAGACAAAAGAGCCTGTAGTTACTTGGATCAGTCCTTTGTCTCACTAAGTACAAGTCCCACACAAAAGTCTCTAGACTTTTCAGTGTCTTTTCTGGGCTGCTGCGGCCACTAGGTCTGAATTAAGGCACAGGATGCCTGGGATTGATTTTAGACTAACCCATCAGGCTGAAAAAGCCGACTGTTATATTTTTTTACTTCAAAGCCTGCCTCACAGGTTTCTTCCGCAAAACCATGCATTCAGATTGCCTAGTTCCCAGATTTACTTACAGTCATGCCTTTGAGATTTTATGTACGCAACCTGAATGCTCTGGCATTGCTTTGCATATACCTCTTTTCCATTTCAAATGCATTTCTTTACATTTGTATTTTTATTTTATTAACATTTTGGCTGCAACCCAAAAAGAACAGTTGAAGAACACTACTTCTACTTTCCTCTTTATGAACGTGTCCAGTCAATGGATTTAGAATAGATCTTACTATTGTAAAATAAAATCGTTTTGCTTGTCTCCAATTGCAGCCAAATGCCACTTCAAAATGAGATGTAGAAGTGAAGCTCATGAGTAAACGAAGTGTTAAGTTTGTCCTACAGAACCCAGAGAGAGCTTTTTTTCTAGCGTTAGTTTGGTCTTAAAAGAGAGATCTCTTTCCATGGACTTTGCCAGTTTCTTAATTAGCTCCCAATTGATATGAGACTCCAGACTGCTTTCCTCCAGACGGTGAAGAACACGGTGAGGTCCTTGCTGAGAGCAACATTTAATTCCTCAGAGCAGTAGCACAAATGGGAGGGGAGAAGACAAGTCCAGATTTTTGGCTGGACCACCGTACTTCCATATCCTTCACCCAGCATGAAACTCCCCCCTATTTTATCTCAGCCCCTCTATGTCCTTTTGCACGTCCAAATAAACAGGTTGTTTAGAGATGGCTTTACACGGACCCCAGCCTACGGCACAGTTTATAAAAAGAGATTATCTAGAAATTTGGAAGAGGGGAGCTTCCAGTCACTGAGGTCTTCTGAGCAGCAAAATTCAAATCAGAGCAGTGATGACTGTAAGGACTGTAGGATCGTCGCTGGAAGACTTCAGCGCTAACTCAGCTGTTCATCACCTCCTGTTGGCAGAACGCCTGTGCGAGGTGCATACCACTTGTGCTATTTTAACTGTCCTGGTCGATGATCAATATTCTGTAGGTAGGATCTAAAGCTAAGTATAGACTAGACTTTGGTCACAGAAAGCAAGTTTTACTGGTAAAATAGTAGAGTAACATCAGGCTGCAGATTTTCACTTGGTAAAATATCACCTCTGTTTTCTCTCAAGGTGCAGAAGGTTTGCATGGTGGGTCTCTAAGACATGACCCAACACTGAGGCCAGCTGACCTTATGCAAACTGGAGGAAAGATCAACAGAAACAGCAAGGTTATGTTTTCGATTAAGGCTGTGACATCTCACCAGGCTAAGCTTAATTAGTCATGCAACCTTTTTTTGTTCAAAATAAGAGTACCATATAGGAAAGTGTATCCAATTTGACTCTACCATGCGTATATATTCTAGCCTTTCATTTCATATGAACAAGAACCAAATATGTGCTATTTGTCATCTCTAAATCTGTAATTTATATATGGCTTCACTTAAGGAACACAATTCACTATTATTAAAATTTCCAGTATTCTTTCAATATGTGTGTAGTTTCTAAAATGGCAGTGCAGTACTACAGTATGGATAATAAAGCAAAAACATTAATTTAAAAGGTGAGAAGAAATTCCTGTTACACCACTTAGAGTAAAAAATAATATACATCAATAAAAAAGAATCACTTGGTTTCTGGTTTTGTTTCTTTAATACTTCCCCCGTTCAGGCAACTTGTCAGAGCCTTTCATTGCTACAAAATAGAATCGAACACCGAAGGAATGCTGCGAATCAAAAGCAAGATTTAAGGGACTGAAGAGTTGTTTGAATTTTGTTTTTCCTCTCTGTTTGCTTTCACACATGTTTATGAACTCACAGTTGGATTTCCTCAAACGGGAAATTCCACAGTAATTGTCATTAGTGAGCTATGGTAATAGCAGTCCCATGAATCCACAGGCTCTTTTCAAAGTCATTCCCTTTTAAAGGAAGTAAACGCTAATAGAGGCCAAATCCTCATTTGCTGAGTTAGTGTCACTGAATTTAGCAGCAGAACAATTTACTCTGGCAAATCACCCATACTCTCGTTTCAAACAAGCTTGTTAGGAGGCGTAGAGTAACTGCAAGAGTAGTGTGGTATGACCCAGAAGTACTACTGAAGCACTGCTGTACAAATACATTTGTTGCTTTAGTGGATAATGTAAACAAAATGCAAAGTGAGCCTGGCAGGTAATTCCTGGAGGGCAGAGGTAAGTAAGAATCAATGGAGAAAGATTACAGATAGGGATTTTTCTGAGAAATACCTTCTGCAACCACAGACTTCAGAAAGAAGCACATTGGCCCCAAGCAGTGGTCCACCCAACTGAGGCCCTGCCTCTCAATGCATATCAGATGCGTCAAAAAAGTCGCATGCTTTCTAGAAGGAAGACATTACAAAACCTGTCCCTTACGAAGATTTTAATGGAATCCATAAAAGGTCTGACCTTCAACCAAAGCGTGAAATTTAAATCCCTTCCTAAATTTTTTAACAACTGATAAATAATCTCATAATCAAGTTCTTTTCATTATTTTCATCAGCCCTTGTCCAGAAACCTGTTCATGAGTTTCTTTCTACCTCATCCTTAGCACCTACCTGAATTACACATACGGTGACAACTTAAACGTTGCTTTCTGACGTGCGTTCATTAATCAGAGTTTGTTCCCAAGTTATGGACTGAGAAGAACTGGCTTGTTTCAGGTCATGAACTGCTTGGATCTGAATTTCTACCAAAGCTTTGCATCGGTTCGCATCAAGAGCTCCCTCACGATAAGCACAACTTAGAAATGCGACTGTGAGTGCCATCTCTGTATAAAAGGACATTATTATCATCAGAACAGAAATGAGTTCTTCCTAAATCAGTTTCCAATGCAAATAAAACAGCAAACTGTAGAATCAGCACATACGGCAGTAGGTTTTTATTAATTGGTTAACAGCTCCAATAACATAGATGCCTACACATCAAAGTCATGTAAACAGAGCTCAATCACCATATGGAACTAGACCAAGACGATAATGGGCAACAAAGCAAGGCAATCCTATTCATGTTCCATATGGCTCCTGTTGCCTTCTATCTATTATGCTGAAACTTCTCTGTACGCTATTATGGAGTATCATGTTTTGCTTTTCAAAATGGATGTATGAAATTAGGAAACCAAGTGTACTATTAATGGCCCAAAAATATAGAAGGTTTGTAAAGAGAACTTAAACTGCATTTTTTTTAATATGATTTTTTTCTATATCAGTGTCATGCTTGCTTGAACACTACTTAATTTTTTTCTATTTGATGAAGATGGTTAAGCTAAATCTTACTTGACTACCAGGAGACCCTCTTCTACACTAATGAAACAGGTCCTTTTGTTATAGCACAACTATTGCAATATTGAACCTTAGGAGAGAAACACAAAGGCTGCTGGCAGCAAATAGAAGCAAAGGTATCTATTTACACATGTCCTGGTTTCGGCAGGGATAGAGTTAATTTCCTTCCTAGTAGCTGGTACAGTGCTGTGTTTTGGATTTAGGATGAGAGCAAAGTTGATAACGCACCGATGTTTTAGTTGTTGCTAGGTAATGCTTACACTAGCCAAGGACTTTTCAGCCTCCCATGCTCTACCGACTGAGAAGGCTGGAGGTGCACAAGAGGCTGGGAGGGGGCACAGCCAAACTGGCCCAAGGGACATTCCATACCATGTGATGTCATGCTCAGTACATAAACTGGGGAAAGCTGGCTGGGGGGGGGGCTGCTGCTCGGGGACTGGCTGGGCATCGGTCGGCGGGTGGTGAGCAATTGTACTGTGCATCACTTGCTTTGTGTATTATTATTATTATTATCATTTTATTTCAATTATTAAACTGTTTTTATCTCAACCCACGAGTTTTTCTCACTTGTGCTCTTCTAATTCTCTCCCCCATCCCACCGGGTGGGGGGGAGTGAGCGAGCGGCTGCGTGGTGCTCAGTTGCCGACTGAGGTTGAACCACGACAAACACATTCCTTTATCTTCACCATTCCAAGTGTATAGTACAATGTAGACTATTTTCCTCTCTAGCAAGACAAATGGACATACATTCTTATTCCACAGTGAAAGGGATAGAAAGACATAGATACTTCGATGAATTCACTTGGGAGAAACAAATCACTATTGTGAAAAGCCTGATGCTTTTTCTGCTTTCAGCCTGCACATATATTTCATTTGGAGCTAATAATTAACAGTTTGGATTTTTCACAGATGTGCTAAGTACACTTTTTGAAAATCAGACATAGAAGACGGCCCTTGTGGAGTGAATTGCCAATACAATGTAAGTGCTTTTCCAAGTCACATGGGGGTACAATCAAAGCACAGTGGCTTTCAGGTCTGAGACTCAGTGAGTGGGGGGAAGAGATGAGGAGAAAGCAGAAAGAAGAGCTTTCCTTCTGGTGGAAGCTTTTTTTTTTTTTAACAACCGATTCAGAACTGTGCAATTTTAACAGCGAGTTTGGTCTAGTAACCACCACTCGCAGAGCCCTGTACTTCTGTATATCACAGCATATAACTACAGATTGGGATGCTCCACTGATACACGACAGAGCCTCAAACCTCTTTCTCACCTTCCCTGGCATGCTCAAAACTCCTATTCAGCAGTCAGTGTTCAAGTCTAAATTACTTCAGAAATGAGGTGTGGGGAGCATGGTATTGCCTTTATTTTTCTTCCTAAAATAGGAAAGTGATTTGAACTGCAATACCTGTTTGAACTTGGAGCTTTCCTTCAGAAATCGAGAAGGGCCTAGAGGCTGGCTGTTGAACCACATCCTTACATACTACCGGACACAGGTCTCATGGTTGGTTTAAGTGCTACTGCCCACCTTTTCTGTCATTTTGACTGGAGCGTTACTGATTTTTTTTAGCTGGATCGAAGCGAGTTTGATGTCTGGTGTCCAAAGTATGGGAAAGAGTAAGTGAAAATGGGGTAGTTGCTGTTTGGGATCCACTGACTATCAAGTTTTCCATCCTCCTACCACTGAAAAATGAAGAGAGACAATGAAACTTCTGGCACTGGGAACGGCCTGCAGTGCAGAACGAAGGAGGCATCGCATGCAACTACTGCAGCTAGTACCGTTTCCCCGTAAATAATTACCTCCTTGAACAGTTAACATTAGTGCCCTGCACATAATTAATTTTGACTCGGATCTGGTGCCTCTCCTATGGTCAAGTCAAAAGCAGGTGGTGCTGCTTCTTTCCTTGGTGATCTTGTAAACCTGAAGTGTGTACCTGCAAAGGATCCCCTACACCTGGCAAGGCACAAAAAAGAAAACTGGTCTAAACCATAAAACACGCACCACTGGGCTTCTTCCTCTCTCCCATCAATGATAGCCTTCTGAATAAAAGGCAGCAGAGGACTTGCACGCTTCATTTCCCTAAACAGAGTTTATAAACCGCAGCAGCACCCTAGCAGGTGCTGAGGTTTGAAGTCTCCCATTTGCCTTTTTTTTTTTCTCTTTCCTTAAGCAAAGGCAGCTGGTGAACTATCGGGAAATTGCAAACTTTTAAAGAAAGGGCTTAATCCACCATCTGAAATTCACAGAAGCATTAAGTCATTATTCAAATGAAAAGCTGCTTTTATCCGTTAACATATTTTCGTCAACAACAAAAAAAGCAAGATGCTGATATGAGGGGAGATATGCGCATTCTTATTTATATGGTAATTGAATGGTCAGGGAGTTTGCCCTGTTATTTTCCTAAGACATGCTACGCGTCAATTAAAACTATGTTGCACTACTCTTCTAATGGAACCTGGCACCATTAAGAAATCTTTTCTTCTTCCTAAGACGTGATGGGGAAAGAGGCATTGAAAGTCAATCAATTTATGCAACCTACTTTGTAACATGATTGCTGGCTTTTGCCTTTCTACAGACAAAGCAAAATTAATAATTCTTCTCTGTAACAAGTGACAAGAGAATTATTTCTGTCTATCAAACCCATCCTAAATAGGAGTAAGAATATTGCTTCCCCTCCCATAAATTTGCATATTTAGAGTGTTCTTAGTAAAATCTGGCGTGTTATAATTCAATGGCTCATATTCTTTGTCAATCAGGCTTCTTTCAAAGTGAAAATATTTTTTAAAAGCCAGTGTACAACTGCAATTCTCTTTCGTCCAAGCAGCACATGCTGTAAATCACGGTGCAAGGAAACTCTGGCTTCATTTAGATGGGCAGAGTTCCACTGATGCTGGTGGTGCCGTAGTTGGGCTGAGCTGGGTCCAAGAAGTCCAGCAAGCTCTGCTGCAAACGCATCATTAACAGAGATAATTGTCAGTGCTGAAGAAGCACGCCGAGAAGACATATCTCGCTGTTGTATAAGTATCCTTTTAATACCCTTGGTTCATCGCTCAAGCTGGAGCTGCTGCTTAGCGTTCAAGCAAGGGAGCCGTTCGTCACCGTTTTATGCCTACCTGTCTCTCGATTTATGCAAATTCCCCAGGGCCTCACCAAAAAGAAACCAAAAAGACAAATCACTACCCAGTGGTGTGGGGTTATTAGCATTTTTTGCTGAACGTGCTTACACATATGGCACTAGTTTTCCTACCTATGCAGCCTCAGCCCGAAAAGGGACAAGTTGAGGCGCAGAAAGGTAAATACTTTAGCGCTATCAGGAATTACAGAGGTCAAAACCATCATTTAGAAAGGGGTTTGAAAGGGTTGTTGTTGAGAAAGTGTGAACCACTCGTCAGAAATTTCTGAAAGGTGAATTGCCTAAATCTCAAAGTAGCACATCTAGATAACAAAGATAATACAAAAGGACAAAGCTCAGACTCACAGGCTGTCCAACACCCCTCTGCTCTGGACAAGTTTCCAGCATCCCATGAGGACATGTCAGAGCACGAGCGTGGAAGACAAATTGCATAAACACTTGGCGTGCTAAGCACAAGACCAGTCCCTAAACACAGATTCTGTAATCCTGAAGGGGAGCATACAATATCTTCCCAAATAAATTTGCGCTAAATCTGTATGATGCCTTTATCCTATCACATGTTTTGGCCATGGAACATCTTTCTGCAAATGTAATTTGGAGAAGGTTTTAGATTTGGGAACAATTGGGGTAGGGTGGCGGTTCTGGTTTTCTGGTACGCATGAAAAATAATGCAGTATTTACAAAACCCAGTGATGCCGTCATGCAAGTTCTCAAATTTGGATCCCACCTGCAGTGCCCTAAAACTTATCCATTTTTTATTTAAAAAAAAGAGGGGATTCAGAAGACAAGAAGCATTCATAAGCCAATAGAATATATGTACTTAAAGCTAAATAACGTGAGTTGGCAAAATCAATGCTAGGCAGTCTTAATGATCTTGTAACTGTGCAACTGAGATAACGGGGAACTTGAGAGCGTGACTGATAAGCAGCTAGACTAACATGGACGCGATCTATAATCCATCAGTGAAGAAAAAAAGGACCAAGAAAAAGCTATGCTGGATGCTGTGGTTTTGCAGGATGAGGAGGTGCAGCGGAGGAAGTCTCCCAGTATATTTGCAGGTTGATTTGAAGTGTCCGGAGTGGTTAAAGAACTCTGGTCTTAGCTGAACACGTGATGAATGGAGTTAGGACTTTGCATGCGGATGAGGTAAGCAGCCAGTTAACAAGTGCATATAGAAGACAGTGGTACCGCTGCGGCTCTTTGTATTAACAATAGCAAGTACATGCCCCCGCTAAGTTCAAAGGCTTATGGTGTTTGACACTTTTTATATGCCTAATTGGCAAAAATGCGTCCCAGGAAAATGACATGTAACATCTTACCAACACTAAAAAATTGTATTGCTTTAGCTGTATTGATATACTTATTGCAGGACAACTACCTATAGAAACGGATGCCGATTCCAATAGGAATAGGGTGTTCTGCCCACGCACTACCATTTTCATCAAAGAGCAGAATTTCCACAAAAGTATTTAGGGCTGTCCAAAAAAAAAAAAAAACAAACCCAAACTAAAACCCAAAAAACCAAACACATGGTAAAACAAAAGCTTAGACCAGATTCATGTATTGGCCCTGTACATATTCACATATTCAAGAACCCTATTGGTAGTCACATGTGCCGAAAGGAGAAAGTTCAGATTTAAGCTAGGTGAGTTAAAAAGAAAAAAAAAAAAAAAAAAAAGGTGCCCAGATTTGCACTGGGATTTGAATTCCCCCAAATTACAGGACTGTAAAAATTTATAACATGTAAATTTTAAAATCATAATTCACTGAAAAGCAAATGAGCATTATGCATTATTCTTGAAAACATTAATTCCAAGTTGCACACTATTACAGAAATATCCCACTTTCCAATACCAGAGTTTTTAATAAAAAATTAATATTAAAAGCATTTCATTTCATCCATTTAATCATGATCTAAAGATGCCACTGTGGAAAAAAAAATAAGGAAAACCCAAATGCAAGAGAAAAAAATATGAGCACACTTTGCTTACTGAAATAATAATATTTTTGATCAGGAAAAATAGGAAATGCTAGCTGAGAGGATGCAAGGCTGCCTCCCTTTCAGTTCCTGAGGGAAATATGTTTGTTATACACCTCCTCAAACAGGTAGAGCCCGTTTGCAAAGACAATGATGTGGCTCAGAGCAGAGCTGGATATTAGAGCCGATGTACTGGAAATAAGCCTGCTGACGGCTAACGCTCATCAACGTCTGCGAGTGGGGTGAGGAGGCGGCAGAAATACAGCGATAGAGATTGTGGGCACCCGCTGAAGTTTTCTGTGCCTGAAAATAATTTTCTATAATCAAAGAGCTCATGGGGAGGAAGGGGCTTCTGGGCCAGAAAAATGATTGCAGATACAAAGCCTGGCAGAGCAGTGTGGGAGTTACACTTTATTCATAGGATGGTTTGAGTAATCAGTGGAAAATGACAGGGAGTCAGAGAAGACAAAATAATGCCATAAAAGAACTGAACGTTGAAAGCAAGGAGTTTATGTTTTTTCACGGTCTTTTGCATTTTTCGTGCATATTTGCACTCTAAGCCGTTGCATGTGCTCCCAGAAATCTGCCAAGACAGAAGAAAATCAAACCAACCCCATTTTCCCACCTCACCCCCATGCGAGAGAGGGGGGTTTTTGTCCCTTCTGTTTTTACCCCAGGCTTTCCTAATGATTTATTTTTCTCATTCATCACGTATGCCGTTCTGCCTGCCTCTTGTTCGTTTATATGTCTCATTGCGCTGCACACCTTCCAGGATACAGAGGTTGCCAGAGTGACGATGCATATTTCAAGGGTGACAAAAGATTTAAATAACACACCAAAACTTGTGCTGAATATTCCCAAACACATCAGTACTTGGCAGATAATCATTGTCCTTGACAGTCTCTTTGTAAGGATGTACCAGGTGAAGATTATTCAGAATAGGCTGTAAATGCAAACTGAGTTGTGTTTGAAGAAAACTGGCAAAGTCGAGGCAGCTTGATAACATATAGTTTGGAGCTCCTGTAGTTACAAGACCCCGTGGATCAATTTTTTGAATCCCTGGTCCCATTATAAATTCCACAAACAATATTCTGCTCCTGGATGTTAACATGCTGAGTGTAGCAAGGAATCAGTTTATAGAAGTCCCTGTAGAGAGGGCAATGATATTACAAGCATCTGTTGTATTTTCAGAAGCATTACGCTGCCTTTTCTCTTAGGGGTTATTACTATGAACAACCACTGCACATGAAAAAGCCAAAAGCCATTGGAAATAAAGCAGGAAAAATTAAAAGGAAGGTGTATAGTGCTTAGAAATTCTTTTAAAATCTCTGTACTTATGCAGCAACTTTCTTCAGAAAGTCCCAAAACTACAAGGGAAATTCTACATATTCTATAGATGGTATTACTCAACCTCTGGGCTATAGCCTTTTATTTCTTTATATGCATTGGAGAAACTTGAGCCTCGGGCTTCACTGTGCTAGGGTCTTCACAAACGCAGAACAGAAGGGAACCACAAGACCTTACAATCTAAGAAACACGCAAAAAATCAAGCAGCAAAGCAGGGGCAGCAATGAATTAGGCTATCTTACTAGAAGGCCTTCCAAACAGTGCAGGCCAAGTACTATCTTCTAGCTCATCCTACCAAAAATCTCCAAACCAATACAATTACGATCAAGTAACTTAAAAATACCTTTTGGCCTAAAGGAAGGCTTATCTGTGTGTTGTACTAATATTCCTTATCCTGTATGTGTACCTGCATTTCTAGTGTATGATAGCAGGTGTTTTTTTTTTTAAGGTTGATTCTAGCAATAAAGATAGCTGGAGTTTCCAGTAATAGCAGATAACAACAGACAGCCTTCCTGGTAGTTGAATCGTACGTCTTATGAAGATCTTTGCACAGAAGAGAAAGGATTTTGCAAATCTACTTATGCGATTAACGGTAGTTTTAGAACCCCTTATACAGTGCCTTTCGAAGCTGTAAGCTAGATAAATTCCTTGGTACCCAAGAAAAAAGGCCAAAATAAAAAGCAAGACTCCAAACTTGTGCAAATAAACCTTTCACTTTGCACTAAAATCTCTAAGCCTATACAGATAATCAAGCATTGTATGGTGAATTTTCAATTAGATTTTCATTCAAGATTTGCCTAGTATGCTTTGATATATTTTCCTTGTGATACTTCACATTTGATCCATCTTTGCCAAAAAGAGAGGGGAATTTTTGGGCACAGTGTATACTTAGTACACTTCTCTGCAAGCCCATCAATCAGTATCTATTGTGTCTGTTGCCAGTTGGGTATTACTGCTAAATAATATATGCATGTTAAGTCCTCCGCTTGGGGAAGTCGTTAAATCCAAGATGATCAAAAATCTCCAGATCTAGAAGTAGCGCCACAGCAGCTACCGCCCAGGAGCTTTACCAATAGAAGAGAATTAATACATTGGCTATCTTGCCATCTCAAATTACCAAAGAGCCAGCGCCATGCGTGCTTCCACACAGAGCAGCTGAAACCTTTATAGAAGTAATTGGTAGCTCACCAGTTGGAAGCTTAGGTCAAAATCAATCGCGCTGCCGGCTTTCTAGGAATTGCGGCTATCCATTGCTGTAAATCATGATCGGTCACCTTGAGAAAAGCCCTGAAAGTTGAAGAACAGACTGAAAGCCTATTTAAGTAGCTCATCATCAATTATATTTAGACAAAACGCCCTGTACTGAGTTCACCCATCTTTCAAGTAATTTAAGTAACTATGAACAGAAAGGGGTCTGTAATTATGTAAAGTTGAAGTGCATCCATCCTTCATATGTTACATAGATTCTAGTGAAATACTGGGTTTGTCCCATTCATTTATGTTAATACTTGGCCTCTCATTAATGCTTTAAAAGGACAAGACTCCATGGCTCTGAATCTCTTTTTCCATGTTCAAGACAAAATGTGATTTGCTGAGGACTCCATAGCTTGTAGGAGAGGGCACACAGGGCTAGAAATGAGCATCTGGCAAGAGAAGAAGAGTGCTATAATTTTCATACTATCAATTTCATTTAGCTTTGGGTTTTTTTGGCAAGACACAGGCATAGTTGAAACAACTTGTCCCAGGATGTAAAACATTAATCTCTGTTCACATATTGCTGTTCCAGGGATATTGGTTTTGCAAAGTAATCTTTAAAAATAGGAAACTGAGTACCGTGAAAGGCAGCATTATTCTGAAACCTATTTAAGACAAGCAAATTTCTTTGCTGGAACTCCTGCTGCATCGTTACCGTGATCAAAAGTTAGAGGAGGCTTTTTGATGACGTTGCAAATGCCTCTGGCAGATGTGAGAGGTTGTGCAAATATGTCGCATGAAGCGTTGTTACAAATAGAGTGACTTTTAAACATTGGAGACTGTCAAATTGCCCTCATGTCAAGTGAAGGAAGCCAAGTTACACCAATTAGTGCTAATAACAACATCCACAGCTGGCATAAAGTTTTTAATGAATGTTAGGATAGCAGTGCCTAACAAGCACTCAGGGACAGATCCTTGCCTTGCAAAGTGCTCTGCAGAAGACATTTATAACCCCGTGGGTTAAACAGACAAGGTGATGGCAAGCATCAACTCTATGATTATTACTTTTTCCCCTCATGGGTTTAGCCTGGAGGTGAAGTGGTATATGGAAATCAAAGCAAAAAAGAACGGGAACTCTGGAGAAATGAGTATGAAGAGAATAGGAGATAGGGTTTGAACAACAGCCAGCTAGCACAAAAAGAGAGAAAACTGCGTAAAAGCTGTTAGTTGTTTGTGGGCTCCTGCTTTCCCTATTTCTGTTGACTGCTGGCGCTGTCTGGCTCTTTCCCTCTAGTGTTTCACCACCGCCACATGGTTGAAGGAGAGACTGTTGGGTCCAAATTGCTGCCGAGTGCTGCAAGGGAACCCCCTTTCCCCATTGCCGGATGGAGAGAGGGGGCACCCCTCATGCCATGCATACCCCGCTTCTTTTAGAGCGGCTGCAGAAGACAGTAATAGAGGGACTGCTGTAATGCTGCTGAAGTCTCACCCTAACGTTGGAGTAACCTCTGAAAACAAGTACCCTCGTATCATCCAGACTGTGTTTCATTTTAGCGCGTGGCGGGTGGCGTCAGTACTGCAAGGTAGAAAGCATTGCTCAAAATTAAATAGCCTTCGCTGGCGGGGGATGGCTCAGCATCTTGCTGGACTGAGCTCGATTTTGCTTTATACCAAACAAAGCCAGATGAAAGTAGAAGTCAAGCAGGTCTTGCCCTTTGGGGTAATCAAATACAATAGACTACACGCAGCTCACGCTACAATAGGGCCAGTAAAAACAAAAGCGTCAATCAGCTGTTAAGGTAATATATGAGGAAGCAATCTTCAAAACTGAATTAGGAAGCTAACGCATGCATTTCCAGGAATGGGAATAAAGGGTTTACTGAGTAGTCCTGAACTTCCAGGTAAGCCCTGGAGTTCAACCAAATCTCAATTTTCTATCTACATTCCCCATAAATCCAGATAGCATTAATAAAAAATAAAGAAGTAATAACAACATTGTACTGCACATCTCAAGATCTAAAATTCACCGTCTAGAATTCTAAAATGCTACTAGGTTTTTTTATGCCTCAAAAATGCGGTTTGTTTCATGTCATTATTATCTATTTCAGAATGAAAACTTGTACATTAATTGAAGATTCTTTCTGTCAATTCATATGACATTATCCAATTATGTCTGGTCTGAGATTATTTCAATACACAAAATTTTGCTTTAGCATTTTGAGACAGATTTTTATCTTCAGTCAATCTGCCTCTGATTGTGCAAGATCCACTAGGTGAATGCAAAGTTATTATATTGAGCTGCTAACCAACAGCGTGCGGAGAGCATCACTGTGGCTGTGAATGTTGCTCCAAGTCCAACATATGAATTTAAAAATACCACACAGTTCTGTCCATGTCAGGTGTCAAAGCAGCAAACTGAAAATCCAGTCTGACACACATTAAGAGACTGTATTTTTTTTTTTTTTTTTGGGGGGGGGCGGTGGTGTATGAACTGTAATCACAGCTATTTGCTTTGAGAAGAGCAAAAAATAATCTGCTGCTCTCAGCACTGCACCTCATTGAATTTCCTCTCACGCACATGCATTCACATACCCCAACCTGACAAAGCAGAGTTAACACTGTGTATTTATTAAACAAAAAGATAAGGACAATTGAACTGATCTCAGTGTTTAAATACACCGTAATGTTTTGATGTCTATAAATCTTGTAAAACAAAGCTGAAAAAATTTAACAGCACTGAATTCAGCTATTTACACTGAGCCTAAAAAAGGCTCAGCTGGTATTTCCTGAACGCAAGGTCACAGGCACTGTGGCTTCGGAGGAGGAAAAAAAAAACTTGCAGGAGTGGGAAGGAAGCATCGTTTAGTTGCAATAGAATAAATAGAAAACACTCTCTAGTAGGATAAATAATTCATTTAAATTAAACTATTAATAACTACCTAGTTTATAAATATGTAACCCGGATCCTTCTGTCTTAATTTTCTTCCCATTTTTTGCTGTTGCATTTTTAGCTTTCTTGTCTGTAGTCAGGCCCCGACACTGCAATGAAATCCAGAGCCCACCTTAGGCTCAGGCCTTTCACTCTTAAATATCTCATTTAAACCAGGTCTACCAAGATGTATGATTTTAAACAGATTCAAACCCGTGCAAAAGGCTGCCTGGGTGCTTATTTTGGTTAAAACCAAGTTTATTTTGGTTCAGCTGATATGAGTTAGCGACAGTTTTGCACAGTTTGTCCTGGTCTGGCATAAAGTAAAATAACAAAGTACAGCCAAAATCAGAATTTTAAGTGTTAGAAAAAAGTGTGCACTTCGAACCAGTAAAATTTTTCTTCTGGTCTACAAGACCTTGATTAAAAGATACTAAGAAAAGAGCTGGGTCTGTGTTATTTGTATAGCTAACCCTTATGTACGGGACACAGGATAAACAACAGCAAACAGAAAAAAAAAAGCCCAACCTATGGAAAGGCTGTTTAGAGGTAGATAAACAGTCACAAATATGGTGTCTCTTGAAGGTAAAGAAACCTGTGTGAGTAACAACAATAGGCTATTCCTTTTGCTATTCTTTTCAGTGCTGTAGCATCTTTGACATGCCCTTAAGTGCTTCATAGTGATTAAGGAAATGTGCACTTTCTTCACTTACCACCAGCCAAGTGTTATGTACCTCGGAGGAGAAGCTCCACAGTGATGCAAATACAGAAGAAGGGCATTTATGATCTTACTGAAATACATCATTCGGGCCAAAGAAGTTGAACATCTGCACATGCCTTGACATTTTTTTAATTATTCTTTCGACATGGAAAAATGGAATCGGCAACATCCCCTTTGTTACAATATGAACTAGGGCGGCTGCCCTCGGTGCCGTGAAGGCGCTTTCAGATTCCCCAGCAGTTTTGTGTGGTTGGTTTCTTTCTTTCTTTCTCTCCCGGGAGTAAAACAAAATAATTAACAAGGTTGTTAAGAGAACCTTTGCTACTTTCCTATCTTGAGAGATTCCCTGCTTTGCGGTTTACATCCTCTATTCTGCAGTTGTTAGGTGGTGTAGGCCAATATTGCAGAGTATGTATTTATCTTTGTGCTTCCCACAAGCTGAGCACACATATTTTATCACATCCATTTCAAATTAGAGGGTTTACCCGTTTCCTTTCAGGAGACAGAGAGATTACCAAGGGCAAAGAATTGCCCAACAAAGTTCTGAACAGCATTGCTACTAAAAGAGGATTTTTTTGCTTTTTTAAAGATGAAGTGAGAGAAGTATAACTAGAGATGGAAGATGAAAGCTTCTTTCCTGCTTTGGTGATGAAAGGGAGATACAGCTTAAGAAGTTTTCTGAAGAGGAAGAAGCATATTAGGAAGAGATAAATATTTCTTTACAAAAAAACTACAACCCAAAAACATCGCTGTGCTTCAATGCAGAGATCAAAACTAGGCCTGCCATTTAGAAAATAACAGGAATGGGTCCATGCAGGCAGGGAGCACTGGAGCCCCCTCCTTTGAACAGATTCTTGTATGCTCACGTTAGTGCTGGCATGTTATTAGTGTTACTTAGGTGGAATTACTTAATGGACAGAGTTTTCCAAATTTCATCCCTGGCCTGGGCTTCTTGTGCGCTTCTTTGCACAAACATCAAAGAATGGGATTTTCTTCCTTTGCATAGTGGCCATTTAAATCTTGTTGGTTTCAAGAGAATCAGCACAGGATGAAAACCAAATTTTTTTGAAACTTCCATCATTATATGTCCTGGTTCATGATTAAGGAAATGCATAAAATAGTCTTTTTTTCTTGTAGATAATGTACTGTCCATTTAGAGTCAGGGCAAGGACTTCATTCCACAGTTTGCCAGAAATTTTTGTGAAAATTCCTCTCAGCTTAACATGTCAGTTTACTTTTTATTCTTAACAGAGCAACATAGCCCAATACTAGTGAAAATTATTTTTTCTTGTAGATAATGTACTGTCCATTTAGAGTCAGGGCAAGGACTTCATTCCACAGTTTGCCAGAAATTTTTGTGAAAATTCCTCTCAGCTTAACATGTCAGTTTACTTTTTATTCTTAACAGAGCAACATAGCCCAATACTAGTGAAATTATTGTTTGACCCCATTTCTATTTCTGCTTATGCTTTATCAAAGACTAACCTTAGCCTACAAATAACACATTTTCTGTATTACTAATGATTCATTGATCATCTGGAGGAGCCTAGCAGCTCTGGATAGGAAAGCTCTGTTGGCTCGTAAATCAATTTATTGTTTCCACACACAATAGTCACTTCCTCACCTCCAAAAGTCGAGTCAGCTATAGCATCTGAGAGCTTTGGCTCAGGGACTATATAAGGAATCAGTACCACGATGTCAACTGGATAATTAAAACAGATTTAATATAATCTGGTTTGGTATCAGTCCAGTTCTAGAAGGCTATAATCTATATCAAGAGAACCACAACCACCAGCTACTGCAACCACCTCAGCAGGGAGACCAAAGGAAAAACAGGTCTCTTGCTCCATGTTAGACTGGTACAGTTGGGGCAATGGAAATGAGATTGCCACTCTGCTCTTCTTCTCTGTATAGAAATGTTAGTTCACTTCTTCCTCCCAAAGGACAGAATTCACACTGAGAAAAAACAAACAAACAAACAAACCCTCCAAGTGATGAATTGTCAGCAAGTTCTTTGTGATTGTTACTTGACATATAATGTAATACTGGCAGAAAATAATTCCCCCTTCCCAGTCATTGTCAAAAGTCACTAAGCCATTTTTACGGTGTCCATTTTTACCAATTCAAAAAAGTCTGTACACAAGAGATGGCCTTACAGAAGGATAATCCCAACACATGGTACTTGGCTGCCAAATATCTAAAGGGCAGGAGGAAGGGCTGTGTAGCACATAACAGGAGAGAATCCAAAAGGGAATCAAGCGTTGATAACATCTCTCCCTCCCTGCAGTCTGTCTCCAATGCTGTCCCTTCTTGACAGATATTTTATCTTTATAGAGTGCTTTTTATTTTGTGGAGATGAATGCCCAGAGACAAGCACCAGTGAGCTCAGGGCACAAGGCACCAGGTATCATCATTTAACAGTTAGAAATACCGTGGCATTGCTCTGTAGCTGGAAGTCAATGAGTCAGCACAGAGCCACATGGCAGCGTGCATCTCAAAGCTGCATCTGTGCAGCTAAAGCCCAAGAACAAGGGGGAAGCTCTCCAGAGAGTGTGGTATGCACGGATGCTTGACATTACTCGCCCAAGTATAGTATGAGGCATAACACTCAGATGGGTAACACTTCTTTGCTTAACATGGTAGCTATTGAATGCCATATCCTCTCCATTCTGAAGCATCAGGTGATGCTTCTAGCACCTAGGCTTCTGATGAAACCCTAATAATTTTAGTATTGGGGGGGGGGGAACCAAATCCAAAAAGTTAAAGAGGGAGTGAAGGCAATTGCAATTCATTAGAAAGCTTGGAAGAGGGAAAGTCCTTGCAAGAGAAGGGGAGAAGAGAATGGTATGGAAGAGGCTCTGAGCAGAAACGTGCTACATGCAGTAGCCCTCATACACAGGCACACTCTGCCCTAAAACATTTCAAATTAGATCGTGAACAAGAGGCTAAAAGGAAGAAATGACAGAAAGAACAACAGGAGGAAATAAAATCAAATGGTCTTGGAGGTTAGCTGCTGTGTAACTCTCTTGTCCCAAAGGTGATTTCAGATTTGGTGTTCATGTGACTTTTTAGGAAACATCTGCTCTCAGTAATTACGGCTCATTTTGACTTGCTGATTTCTTAGAGATATTTTTGCAATAAAGCGGGTCATGTAGATTTGGAGGAGATGTGTGGCTTTATGGAGGAGTACCAAGAAGAAATCATGGTTCTCAAGGACGCCCTGCTATTGCTCAAGGACGCCACGCACAGGTGACTACAAAGAGGCTCGAAGTGGAAGCAGCATTTGGGAAGAGGCTGTGGCATTTACAGCTACATATCAACCACTTGAAACAGAGCGCAGCATTTTGACACCATGGCAACACTTGCCTCAGTTGTCCCAAAGCTTCTTAAGCTACCGAATCACTTCCAGCATAACGATCTCAAGGACTGAGAAGTTAAAACAAAACATAATTCCATCTTATTGCCAGCAACCCAATGCTCCCTTGTCCATGCTACCAGATGACACTGCTGCCTAGGAGATGTCTGGACCAGGGCAGGTGAGTACATACAGGTAGCATGTACTTTCTGATTGCTCTTTTTTACATGGAGCATAGGATATAGTACAAGTGGGTGAGCAGAAAAAAACGTGAGGGGAGAGCGAATGGAAGAAGTTCTTTCTTGCTGTCCCCTGCCCTGGTGAATCCATGCCTAGGTATACAAACATGCTGACTATTTAGTCTGTAATCAGGTAGCTTTGGTAAAAAACAGTAGCAAGAACCCTTTCTCCCACTTCTCAACAGCCACTAGCATTAAACAAATTGCTAAATGCATTCTGCTGCATGTTGAAGAAGGGACCAACTAAAACATTGCACGGCTTAGCTCCCTTTCCTTTCAGCACTGCCTACTTTGGCACTGGTATAACCTGGCATGACTATAACTTGGGGATACTAAACGTGGAATACTGGCCGATTCATCTACGAGGGCACACAGAAAGCAGTCTGAAGCCTTCATGTCTTCTGTCCTTTAGATGCAAAGGGCTGCATTTGAATTACTGAAGACACCCCCATTCACTTCAGAAGGAACTAACTACATCAGGCCTTTGTGGACAGCTAGTCAGAAAATGGCCCTGAATTTGCCCCTCTCTTTCCAATTAAACTATTTTGCTTGATTTACTTTATTTCCCATATGCAGCAAAAATGAGACTGTGTACAACTACTACTCTTTTGGGGTTTTCAGGTCTCCCCTAGCTTCCTTCACGTTGTCTTAGCAGTTTCACTTTTTATGCCATGTAAGAAGGGCTTAATGCAAAGTTTCCAGTTAAGGGTGGATTAACTCTAGACATCAGAATCAATGCCAAGCTAGAGTAATGCAGGCAGCTTGACCAATTCATTTAAAAAGCAAGTGATCAGAGCATGATAGCTTTGTGAGAGAAAGCATGCGTACAGCAGGAGTGAGAAATAGCTTGTAGACCTGAGGGCAATCCTACTAGACAAATGGATCAGTAGATTCTCATTTTCAGCTATCTGAGGCACAATCAGTTGCCTTATCCAACTTGTTGGTGTGCAACTGCTGGGAAAGTCTCAGGCTGGGTCTTATACTTTAAGGGACATACATTTTTATTTCTATTCAAGACAGCTTTAAAGCGCTGTCTGTGACTTTCAGGGAAGTAGGTTAAACAGTACTAGGATCCATGAATCAAGCTGGGTTTCCTTTCCATAGTTGTTACCGACGAGGAAGAACACGCAGGTAATGTGATCATAGGGTTCAGTCAGTTCATCCCTTGTCTATCCCCATCAGCACTGTTGCTTGTTTCAACAACAAAGGCCTACGCAAGATACGATTTGGGCCCCAACTGTAGGGTATTGTCATTCTTCTCCCCTTCCTCTCAGTCAGCATCCTACTCTGTTAATAGCTGCACTTTCACAAGACAGGGATGTCGCCAGAAACAGTCTAAGGTTTTTCAATGTCATTCTTGAAGGATAAGCTTTCTGTGGTGGAGCAACGAGGGGAAGGAGGGCAATAGGCACCCCACAAGATTGTGGCGGGCTCTGTGGGATCCCCGTGCAGTTAGAAATTAGATGCAGGATCCACCACCTAAGTTAGGCTGTGGCTCTGAATTGCTCCTTCTCTTCCACAGAGCATCCAAACCATCTGCGGAGAATAAGCATCTAACCTCCATGCTTTTGAGATACTGTATGAGCTCCTGCCCGACCATGGGTTTGCTTTAAAAAAAACCCACAAAACTAAAGGGGCTTTGCTATGTGTAAGTGGGGTGTAACCAATATGAGCAGAAGACTAGATTCATACCTCAAATAAATAGTTCCTAAGTTCCATGGTCTCTATCGCCTTGATCTTCATTTACTAACTGGTGTTAGCTAGTGGCCTTTCACCATGGTTTTACCTCTTGTTTGTTTGCATACAACTAACCACACAACTAAAATGTATCTCTTCCTTTCTCTCTCCCAAAATTGTTACACCTTAAAATATGACTTAAAATGGGGAGGAAAAAAAACAAAACACAGAGAAAGTAGAATTAATCCACTGACTTTCTTGAGTTAGGTTAGGAACATGCCCAGGCCATACAGTTTTATTTGGTGTTACTAATTAGCAAGGTGCTGACATCTTTGCTCATTAGCTCTCAGATTCATGGGATGAGGGGGAACTTTTTTCTTTAAAGAAACTTCATTTCAAACTTTGTATTTAACTGGGAGAATGTCTGCATCCTGCAGCATTAATTTCTGCATCACTTCTTGCAGCTAGTCATGGTGGGAGGGTGGAGAACTCGGTGATTTGCTGTTACTTCACCATCTCTAGATTCCTTTGCGCATCCCCACACCTCAGTGCCACTTAGCAAGTATTACAGGTGCATTTTAATGAAAGGATTTCCTATTTTGAATCCAACAGACCCCCAGCACCTGGGGAAAGAAAAGCAGTGGCAAATAGCAAAGGTTCTCTGCAGAGAACCCTTGGTCACACTTTTGGCAGTAGCTTTATAGGGATACACACTCCACCTGTAAAATAGTAAGCTGAATGCTACTGAAGCATACATACTTTCTAGTCCAGAAAAAGCTTTTCCTCAGAGGGTGTTTCTAGGCAGGATGAGAGGAGGATACTTTGGGGAAACGTGGTTGCAGAAACTCTTCCCAGAATCCACATCTGTCTGCAGCTGGTGTTCCTGCCTTGAACAAAATGCAGACAGACGTACATGCTTCTCCTAATTAACAGCCAGTTTTGTTTTTACAAAGCCTTTCGTGGTACTACCCAGCCCCTGCCAGATAGGGCACACACTGAGACTACAATAAAAAAAAGTGTTTCCTTCTCTGACTTACGAACCAGATAACGAGTTTGAAGACCTTTGACCCAGTACTGCTGAGAACCTGAATGGTTGGTTAGTCAGATTCCTAGAGAGGGAAACAAGAGCCAAGCCCTTCTTTAAAGCACACGACATTTCAGAAGGCTCTGAAGACAAAAGAAATGAGAAATCAAGTTTCACATCTTGTTCCTCCCCCTTATTCAACCATCAGGCACTGACCAGTTCCTACCTCAAAACAATCTTCACGTGTGTAAAGAGAAAATAAAACATTCTGCTGGCTATACTCACGCATGTCTCCTCTCTATTAATGCTCAATGGAAGTACAGAGATGAGACCAAACCCCTGCGGATTAGAAACCTTAGAAAAATCCCACCTGAGAGTTACTTGCTCCGCTCCAGATGAAAAAACAAACAATACTGCCACTCTGCTCTTTTTCCGTCTCTTTGAAAAATCTCAACTTAAAGTCTGATCTTATGTGCATAGCTTTGAGTTCACAGCGTGCTTCTACTCCAAGGCTTTCGGGGTGCCGTACTTCCACTTGATATTCTGTTGCTTTTTGCATTTCTGATATCTGGCTGCACAAAGTCTGTCAAAGGGAGTGCAGTTTGGTGCTCCTGCTATGCTTTTCTTGTAAGGTCATGCTGTCCTTATTTGTTTCAAGCCCTTTTCTCTAGTTCACAAGGTTAAAGAAATTCTCACATTGCTCACGCTGTTAATTAGTCCGGCATACAGCAAGTGCTTGTAATTAGAAATATTTTTCCAAGTGCTTTCTAGAAAAATCCTGTTGCAAATTCCCTTGGCTTTTGTGGGACCACACGATTCCACACAACCTAATGCCAGACCTTCATACAACCAGATCACTGAACCACAAAGATACAGTCTGTGTCAAGCATTGATCACATTTTTATCAAGTTTACCAGCACACGACGCAGAGCTTATGCTAGGTGTAAAAGGACCAACAACCCCTGCTCCACCTTGCTATTGTCCAGTTGGTTTATAGTTACTTTTAAAACAAATGTGACCAGTAGAGTGAGTTTATGCTAGTTCAGTGCTTTGCGTCCCGTGGCTATGGCAGTTTTCATCTGGCCCTACAAACCTCACAGCTGGATATGCTGCACTGTTGAACCACAGAGGGCTGAAAACTGATAAAGCAAGTCTGATAAATCCTGCTATGATTATTTTAGGAAGTTTTTAGAACAGCCGTCTGTTCCCCCCCCCCCCTTCCACCTCATTCTCCTCATGCCCATGCTCTTTTAGCAGGGAATATATTCACATCTCAGTTGCTTGAGCCTATTTAATTTAAAACAACAAGCTCTGAACAGACTACAACAAAAGCATATGTTCCTTTACAGTATTGACCACAGCCCCAAAAAGAAGAACAGGAGAGAGCAGTATTGCCTTTGCTGGATACCTCAGAGGGTTCCGAGATCAGCAGAGATGTAAGGAGGAGAGCAGGACATGGCAATGCCTTAAACTGCCATACAGTGGTAACTCTACGGGGTGGGGATCCCAACAGAAAATTTTCTAGTGTGTGTGCATGTGTGTGTGTGTGCGCAAACATGGGAAAAATGCAATAAAAATGTAAAGAACAAATTCATGCAAAACAAGAAAAGTGTAAGTTACTGGGCAACAGGAAATGGCCATTACCTTGGAAAGGACCTTATAACCTTCTCATATACAATTATTTTTGCTCACATGGGAGGCTGCCCGCTGCCTGTCTCTATGACTTCGTTAGTAACAGAAAATCCTGACTCAGTGCGACTGTGCAGGTACAGTGAACTTCCTCTCCTGGTGGATTCCTCCTGCCTGACTTGGTTGCGGTGCTGGGCTTGAGGCAAGACAGATACAAGAATGAGAAAACGGCTGTGGAGTGAGTGTTATGATGTTTTCATGGGGAGGGACCAAACTATCCCCAAGATAATAGCCAGCCTTATTCTATTAACTTTGTCTTCAGAGCACCTCTATCCAAGAACTGGGTGCATTTCCCAGACCACAGTCTGAAGGCACAAAAAACAAACCAGGGATTTGGTTCTCTGGAAGAAAGAAACTGAAGTTCAAGTAAAACAAAGCCATTTCTTTTGGAAGCATAGGAAGTACACTGTTGTTTCGCTTTCTTTTTAAATGTAGATGGTGGGAAATTCCAGCCAAATGGACTGTCCACCAGCCTCTTTGGCAATCCTTCTCCCAGGGATGGTCCTCCTCAGGGGCTTATCCATAACGGAGGGTAGGCATATTGTTGCAGAGCTAAAGAACCTGCTTCTGAGAGCAACCTCTGAGGCATGTTTCCCAAAGAAACCTATTGGCCAGAGACTCCCATTTATGCCTAAGAAGTGGTGCTCAAGAGCTCTTTCTTACAACCACAAGCCCCAAACTGATGACATGCTGGAGAATCAATCAGTTCTCATGTCCTGACTTGTTCCTGTATCCATGCAGGAACCCCCTGCCACTTTTTTGGCTTGGTGTATGCAAAGACCTCTCTTCCTACCAGGACATTGTCCCTGTTGCCACCCTTCTGTGGCCAGCACTGCCTTTGTGCCCATCCAGTCTGTGACCACACTGAGCAAGGCTCTCTGGGTAGCCTGGCACAGGAGATGGATGACCACTGGAGCTTTGAAAGTAGCTGGGCAAAAGTTAATCTGGAGCCTCAGTTGGAATGTCTTCTCTGTAACCTGGTTAGGCCTGTGAAGGAAGCAGTGGGCAGGGATCAAGGGGAAGCTGTGATTTGACTACGTGCCTGGCAAGGGCTGATTCCCTTTTTTGCAGCTTGGGTGCACCCACACAAGAGAGATTTGGATCAACAAGGGACATTTGGGTCGAGCTGAACTAGGCCTGACTGAGTGGTCCTTCAAAGAATCAAGGGCAGAGGCCCTTGCATGACCTCCAAGACCACGTTGCAGAGAGCTCCTGAGCTGCACTGACCCAAGAGCACCAGCTGGGTGGCAGACATGGGGTGAACTGGACTGCTTCTGCTCTTTCAAGGAAAAGCAACCCCTGAAAAGCTCTTCTGTCAGCAGTGGTCCTTGCCATGGGCCTTGGCCAATAGCCAGAATTGGGGAGGCATTTTGTTGCAGGGCTCAAGATCCTGCTTCCTGTCTTCTTCTCCCAGACCCCCAGCAGGACTCTTCAGCATTGGCCTTGCTCACCTCTTCACTGAGCATCTTTCCAAGTGGTGATATCACTGCATCTCCTTGGGGAGTCCTCAAGAATGACTGGACTCCATCCTTTTCAAAAAGGGCTGTGTTCAGTCTCCCAGACAAGCAAATACCTGGAGTCCCATGCCCCAACTCTGATGCTCCTTCTCCAAGAGGACTCAGAGCCACCTCTGTCTCCTCCAAAGAGAGAGGAAACCTTGCCCTGAGATATCTTGGGGCATTCTCACTTACAGTTGCAGGAGGTCAGTCTGTCCTCCTGGAAGAGGAAGGCCTTCATTGGGAAGAAGTATGGTCACCTCCTGAACTGAGAACAATGTTGAACACTGTGACTCCAGCCTGATGAAAGCCATTTGTGAAAGGCTTCATCTTGTGCTCTTCCTAGTTGTCCTCATGTGGTACAGGACAGAAAAGAGCCTGAAAAGGCTGTCTGCAAAGTGAATGTGCCACTTCACGTTTGGACCATTTCGCTTGGTGCCGAGAACAGAAACTGTGCAAGCAGTGCTCAATGTAGGCTCTGTCAGCCAAGGTGCCCAGGCACTGCAAATACATGGAGCTGTCAGAAGCATCTTCTGGCACTGTCTGATGCAGCTGCCTTGTGCTACCTTGATGTAAGCCTCCAGCACAACTAGAAAAAGGAAGGACTTCTGAAAGGGTAGAGGATCAGGATCTGGTTTCCTAGGAATTAGGGTCTCTCCACCGACGGGAGCTCCTTGCAATTCCCTTGCAAGTGTCCTCAGGTTTTCACTTCTCAGGGTCTCATCTGTGTCTCCCAGCTCTCTGCTTCATGCCTCAACCTGGAGGACTGTGTGTTCACTGGACTATGAAATGATCTGTTCAATCATGAATTTAGATAGGTGCTTTTTATAGCCTTGGACAAGCCCTTGAACTTCTGGATCATTTTTGCTGGTTACTTAAGAGGAATAATAGAAACTCCCAAAGGACACGACTGATATTAGTGTGCCCAGGCTGCAAGAATGCTGTCCCAGGTTACCTCTAGATACTATAAAATGGCAGCAGATATCTACACCTGCCCTTACCTTTACCTATACCTTCCTTCCCCTCGTGCCTAAAGAGTTAAAAAGCTGAGCACAATATTGACCTTCATAGTATATAAAAATATATCCAACAACATCAGCAAGTTAACTGTAGTTTTGCTTTTTAAGCTAGGTGTGCAAAACAAAACAGCTACTATGCACTTTAATATATTACCACACTAATGGCATATAAATAAAAGCACAAAACCTATTATCTCATGCTCTAAGATATATATTAAATTCAGTCATTCATCAGACAAATATTGTAGACCTTTCTTTGTATCATAGCCAAGAATAGCAGCATAGAGCTTTTATCAACAACAAACTGTTAAACCTTCTTGCAAGCCTAACTGAATCATCCAAAGCATCCCTGAAAATGACTGAACAGTTATATCAAATAGTCTCAATCAATCACAGATATTTGGCAACTTGTAAAGCAACGTAGGTTACTTCCTACCTACATTGAAGATATATTTTTAAGACACAGGTTCTTTTTGAACTCAGCATTTCCTAAGGGCATCTTAAATTAAAACTCAACGATGACTGCAAAACTTAACTTTCATGTTTGCACAATATATCTGGTTTTCAGTGAAATAAATACACATTCTACTCTCATTTCTTAAAATAACAGTGCTATCCAAAGCATCCCTGAAAATGACTGAACAGTTATATCAAATAGTCTCAATCAATCACAGATATTTGGCAACTTGTAAAGCAACGTAGGTTACTTCCTACCTACATTGAAGATATATTTTTAAGACACAGGTTCTTTCAGCATTCAGCATTTCCTAAGGGCATCTTAAATTAAAACTCAACGATGACTGCAAAACTTAACTTTCATGTTTGCACAATATATCTGGTTTTCAGTGAAATAAATACACATTCTACTCTCATTTCTTAAAATAACAGTGCTGAAGTATATTGTACAGATAACGATTCCTGGATTCTCTGTACATACAAGTATCCCACTGACTTTCATTGGCGTGAAGTTTTTTTTTAATTTAGTCAATCAAGGTCTTGGGGCACAGTGATAAAGCAATGAATATGTCTTGCTAGAAGTGAGTTAAGCGCCTCGGTCTGAACTTGTTTTGAAGTCTGCTTTGCCTTAAGACCAGCTATACTTGAGCTAAACAACCAGATGCAATGATAATCACTCCCCTTCTTGCATGCTCTGGGAATGGGTGTCCCTTAGCTGTGTTGGCCCATTGCACCACCTGAAGCAGAGCAAAGCTCTTCTTATGTTTTCAGTGCCGCCTCTTCTCCCACTCCCACAGCTGTACTGATCCTGGGCAAGCAGGCTTATATCCTCCTCATCCCTCAGAAAAACCACCAAGGTTGGTGGCTTCAATGTTAAGGTTTTCCTCATCATTAAGGTTTTGCTCAGCACAGTCTCTTTGATGGTGATCTCATTGTCAAAAAGGTTCATCGCAGATTTCAGACACAAGCAATCAAGTTAATACTCATGAGAGAAGCAGTGTCACCAGAGGAAAATAGGTAATATTCTGTGCTGAGCTGTGGGGTATAAGCAGGGCACAGATGTGATGGGAAGATACAAAAAGGCCAGCCTCGACGTCCAGGAGCACAGAGGGCACAGCTCTGGCACAGGCACACAGAAAGAAAGAGGACTAAGCACTTGGCTGAAATGCTGTGCCAGACAGAAAGCACAATAAAGGCCACTGGTCTCACATACACAATTAGCAGATACAGAACTATGTGTTTCGAGTAAAGATGCTGTGAAATGGAGAAGTCAACCACCTCATGGCTGAAAGCCAAACCTACCTTTTTCCTTCACCACTTAGAGGAAAAGCATGCCACTTGAACCCGGGGAGATCAGGGGAGGCTGCCTCTCAGAGGCAAGGTGCCTGTGAGCTTATTAACAGTATTTTGCATCCTGAAAACGTCACACACGGGAAGGAACAAGAGAATGCCTTGCTGGGGACACCCTGGCCCTCAGTTCTTGACTCCATGCCAGCCCCTCCATGCCTCTCTGTAACCTGCCCATTTGCTCTGCTTGGGACCCGTGGAGGAGTCTGCAGGGCCTTCCCTGGACACCTTCAACGTGCCAGAGAAATGCCTAAACTGTGGCTTTAAGGTGATGGGCAGGATATGAAACGAACTATAGCTGCAAGGCAGCTGATCGAAAGTCACAACAGAGAGTGATGGTGCACTGGGGACTTAAAACAACTGAATAGCATCACGGCAAGACAAAGAAGGATCTAACTGACTGGATGACCAGAGACCTCCAATATAAGCACAAGCTGTGGCAGGTCAGGTCTGGGGAAGCTCGCCCAAAGACCTCCGAGGAGACCCTTTGGTGGACCTGAACACCGATGGTAGAGGTCCCTGCCTTGCAGAGTGCCTGAGGCAGAGGAGCTACATGTGGGAACCCTGGTCCAAATCTGTAGGAGGGTCATCTGATCTCTCTGTAGAAATGGATCTTCTAGATACCGAGCTTCAGCAGCCCTGCGGCAGTGCCCATGTCTCAGGCTGCTGGCTCCTGGGCTGGGGTATAGGGAAGACATCAGCAACTCCAGGCATGCTTGGGGTTAGAGAGGTGACGCGCAAGGTGGAAGCAAGACAGCTATTGCAAGAGGTATTTGCTCCAGTTCATTAAAAGGGCCTTCCACATCCCAGCTCTCCACATCTCAGGAGATGGCCCTGCTGTGACAGCTGTGTTGGGCAGCCTGGACTCTGCCTTTCTGTGCTGCCCCTCTGCTGTTTCTTCCTCTCACCAGGGTCTTTCAAAAGAGCAATTAGTTCTCCAAGTTGCTCAATCTTCTCACCTTCACCATGAGATGAGAGGCCACAGAAGGGGCGTTCTTCTGAAACACCACGCAGTGGCTCTTGCCCAGCTCATCACCAGACTGTGTGTGGCTGAGTATATCACAGGAACCAGGGCCCAAGGAAATCAAAGGGTGCCAAGGTTGTCGTGTTTCTCAGTCCCCATCAGCCCACAAATGAAGATACAAGTTTGATCAGAGACTGATTTTCTTGCAGCAACCTCAGCATGTTGCTGCTGTTCTCTCAGAGGGACTTTGGAAAGTGAGAACACAAAAGGCCTTTTATATACAGAGCTGGCTCCTCCGCTCTCAGATGCTGCACTGCTTTCAGATGCATTTATTTGGAGCAATGGTGCAATCCAGTGGCCAGTTTGGATAGTAACACAGAAATACTGTACAAGCCCTAATCCACTGCAAAACCAGGAAGCACCTAAAGGGAGCTGCGATACCACTGAGCCTGCAGAGAAGCAGTGATGTCTATTGATGAGTGATCTTAAGAGATGCACAAAGGATCCGTGTTTCTTGATAACAGAGGCTCAGGACTAAGCTGTTGGAATCAATAAATGGGGCGGCTCTTCTTTACAGGCAGTAGAGCCCATCCTCACAAAACCGTACAACTCTCACTAACATTTTTCTGAGTATTATTTCCCTGTCATGCTAAGTACAAGTGCTGTGCATGCTGGCACCAAGCCCAGCACCACACCGCTCTGGAGCGGAAAGCACGTCCCAGAAGAGGACCGGCACCCCAGACCAGGGAGCACACTACTTCCACAACAGCCCTCCAGCAAGGAAGGGGCCCACTGTCTAGAAGGTGTTAGTGCTGCCACTGTCAGTAATAAATTAACATTTTAAATACGTTGATTTTCTGAGGGCCAGCATCTGGAGGCAGGAATGTGGATTTATTTGATCTGTTGCTATAGACTAGGCATTTTGGCCTGGAGAGCACATGGAGAGAGGCAAAGAAGTGGACCTGCAGGATCCTTTCATCCCAATGGGAAATGGTGTAGGCTTGGTATCACTGCTCACCCAAGGAATCACAGAGGTGAGGCCATAGAAATCCTGCAGAAATAGACTGTAGAAAATCTTAGTCTGAAGACTGACTGCTACCCAGCCAGTTGTGAGGAAGGATCTCCCCTCCAAGAATTGCCTTTGGACTCCTGCATTGGGAAAACGTCGGCTTGTGGCAGTGACTTGAGCAAACGTTGCACTGCGTAGCCCTCCTGAAAAGCCACTGCCGGAAGGGGAAGCGTTTATGCTGAGTAGACTCCTTACTCTGTGTAGTTGCTACATATGCTTTAGTTTGGAGAAGAGAGAAGAGGAGGTGTTGCTGAAGGAAGCTGTTCACCACTTTTGACCATATGAGATCAGAAATTGTCTTCTGCAAGCCAGGCTGCGACAGGAGTACCTCCAAGGAGAGGCTCAGCTCTGGGTGCATCTGCTTGCCATCTTCATCTCCCTCACCAACAGGCTTCCTGGCCATGTAGAAAGGAGCCCAAGAAACAGATCCTGAACCCCAACAAGATTATTGTGGTGTCTGTAGCTTGTAGAGTCAACAAGATTGGTCAGAAAGGCAACAGCAGCTAGATTAATGAGGGAAAAGAGAAATTCCAGTGGAAAGAGCAAACAGCATAGCCATTTTGAGTCAGTCCTGTTTACAGTTGTTTCTCCCTTCTTCAACATGCAGCCTGGCCACTGGCACACCGCTGAGGGAGCGCCTCCTTACGTGAAGCCAGTGGTCAGCTTTTGTCACCGAGTGTCCCAGTGAGCTAGCTGGCAGGGTTACAGTATAAAAGAAGAAATAAGAACGGTATAGTCACCTGTATTAGAAAAGACAGAGAGATAATCCCAGTGTGTGCCAAGAGCAGAAAAGCAGGACTTCAGGTTTGATTTATAAAGCATCCTCTGGGAAAAAACAAACAAGTAAAAAAACCCCACCACCACACACATAAATCCCTGAACTCCACTTAACCAGTAAGAGGAAGACATATGACAGTTTCAAAAGTAAGGGGGGGGGGGGAATCATATCTTCATATGTATGAGACTGTTTAGCAGTGACTTGGTGCTATATTTGAATACTCCTACAACCTGAACCAAGACTGATACATCCGCTGTGAGCATTTAAAAATGAAGCATTTAAGCTGCAGCATTACCAGCCAAGAACCTCCGCCCACACACAACATTTAAGGACTAACTTTTGGAAGATGCAAAAAGTAGAACATCAAATTAGTTCTTCAGTGTAAGCAAATCATTAAGCGATTCTGGCTGACAGAAAGTTGGATTCACTTGAGTCTGCACAGTAGTGCGTAGTCCTTCCGGGCTGTACATGCCAAGTGGAGGCATCAATGTGCAGTTTCTTTCCCTGCTAAGTGTGGCATCAGTTTTCCTCTGTTGCTTCATCACTTGCTAATTCCAGACTCACAGGTCCAGATCCTGAGCTCTGCTGGATGCTTGCAGTCTCAGATTGCAGAAGGCTCCCTGATACTCCATGGACATGCTTAGTGGAAGTATCTGGATGGATCCATACACTGTGGATGCATCTGTAGTACCTTCCAGGGCTTGACCCATACAAGGCCAATTTCAAAATAGTAGAGCTGTTTGTCAATAACCAGTAATTACTTGTTTATAGGAAGTAGAAGAAAAAGAGGAGGTGGGGGACTAGCGCTGCCCCAGATGCGTTGGGATGTATCTGCATCTGACAGAGTAAAACTTCAAATGCCACCTTGGATCTTGGCACCCAAATGCCGTTTTGTGCATGAACAGAGTCTTGGTGTTTGACCCAAGGAAGGGAGAAGTGAATTTAGAAAATAACTAACATCCCAAGCCTGTTCTTCTCAGCAATGTTCATCATATCCCAGAGAGCGCAGCCGATCGCCTTCCCCCTTGCTGTGCACAGCAGCAGCTGGGGAGTTGCAGGAATGTTTGTGCAACAAAGCCCTTTCTTCCTCCTCTCAGTCAACGTGCCCTGGAAATCTGGAGTTTTCTTCAGAAAGCTGGTACCACTAGCAAACCAGGCAGTACTCAAGTGGATAAAATGTACTCAACTGTCACCACTCCTCACTTCTGGAGTAGATGACACAAAAAGCAATTAAAAATAATTTTAAAAGCCAATTTTGCCAAAGATTTGGAACATTTGTATGACAAATCAGGATTTAAATTGAACCAGTGAAACTGAAAATGTTTTCCACCCTTACCCTGACAAATTCCTCCCCTCACAAGCCTTACAAAATTATCCACTCAGAGCTCTGCACAATTTTTTCATCAGAATAATTTCTGTTCACCCTCCTCCCCCAGAGAGGCTTGAAGAAGGTTTAACAATAGGGACATTGCAAAGCTGTTGGTGCAGGTGTGGGGTGAGATCTTGGCTGCATTTGAAGTCAGTTAAGTTTTGCCTTTAAATGGTTTGCATCTTTTGTCTGCTCTAGCACCCACATGCCATTCTGCTTCCAATTTTTAGGTGCAGCATTTTCATTTCTACTTTTACTGCTCTATCTTACCGTGTAAAGAGATTGCTTGTGGATACCCCAAGAGGTTACCAACTTCTCCAGCTTCCTGTAGTGTGTTACCATCCCAGATGACTGCATCTCCATGAGGTTTAAGAATGAAGTGGCTTAATAATTCACAGCAAATGGAGTATTTATGCAAGACAGATGTTACTGTAGAGAACTGGAGAGCACAAGTACCATACCTGTATTTTAACATAAGCCCGAGGGTATGATCCAAACACTTATAAACTAGCAACCTTTACATCTGTATCTGGGAAAAAACAGTTCAAGTGATCATAAAGAACAGAACATTATGATCTCAATTTTCCACAAAACTACTGCAAGTGGGAAGATAATTTTTCCTCCTTGGAAATCAAGCCTAATGCCTTCCAGTTTTTTGATTGGAAGAGATGGATGAAGCATGAAGCAGAGATATTTGCTCCTGGGGGTTACTGAATATGTTCGGGACAGAACATGAGGAATTTCAGAGGGACCTAAACTATTTAGAGTAATGGGCAATAAGAAGCTTGATGCTGATAAGAACAAAGTAAGACGGATTGAAAGAAAAAAACCCCATGAAGTGCTCAAAGCTCACAGAGTGTTAAAGAGGTAATATCAGCTAAAGAAACAGAGCCTAGTGTCATTGTAAACGTGTCAGTGAAGATTGCTATTGAGGAGGAAAGCCAAACAAGGCATGAAGATAGATAGGGACTGGATCATAAATAAGAATCAATTAGCATATATAGACCTAAATCAGTGGTGCAGCTACATTAAAAGAATATGATGGCAACAAAGTTCTATACACAAAAGTTAGGGTTGCATTGCTAATTTATATTCAATCATTCTCCAGTACACTGCCTCCTCTCCTCTTGTTGTGCACGCTTTATCATGAAACCTTTAAGCAACAGACATTTTAAATTGTCTAGTGGATTATAAGAAAGACAGGTAAGAACATTATCCCCATGTTCTGAAGAGGTATAGAGCTATTAAGTGACTTAAATCTATGCAAAAAGCCTGTGGAGGACATGGAATTAAGCCATCCCAGTCTCTGAGTTCCAGCCCAGCAATCTGATCCCAAGACTAATCTTCATTGTAAAGACAACACCAAGCCATGCCATCCCAGTCTCTGAGTTCCAGCCCAGCAATCTGATCCCAAGACTAATCTTCATTGTAAAGACAACACCAGTGCCCTAAGAATTCCCTTTACATCCTGATTTCCAAAACCAGAGTTCAGAGGGCTAGGGTTTATAAAGGGAATGCATTTTGAAATCTAGCTAAAACTCTGCCTAAGGCTAACTATTTGCTTTTGCAAGGGGAAGGAAAAAATCATCCTAAAATAATTAGGAAATAAGTACGTTCTGGAAGAGTCAGCAATCTTAAGGTGAAAATGCTGACACAGACCTTCAGTAACAGAAGTATAAACTTAGCCCCCGCTACCTCATTTTACAAAGGCAACTAACTAACAATAAACTTCTGGCAGGTTTATTAGCCCAGCAGTTCCATGGCTGTTCACACACCCAGTTTTCCCTTCCCTCTCCTCTGGCTTTGGCGGAGCATCCTGGCAGTTCCTCTCTCAGGTAGGCAATCCTGCTATAGGCAGGCAAGCAGCCAATTTGCTAATCCAATTATGCAAGACCTGAGGGGTGCACCATTTGTGAAAGAATAGGCTATTTTCATTATTTAATTACTAGTCCTGTTACTTGCCTGAAGAATATTAAAATGCCAGCGTAATTATGACATTGAGACAGCAGGTCAAAGCTAAATCCTTTCTGCAGATCTCCCCAAAACGTGGCTTCTGAGGGTGATAGAGGACTAAGCAGCAGCTTTAAGCCAGGTAGGGGATTTCAGACAGACAATGCCTAATTCTGAGTCTGATGAAACCAGTTGAGTTTAAACATTGGTTTTGATGGAGCAACAAGGCCAACACAGAGCACCTAGGAAAGTTCGTGTCCACTCGTTTGCAGTATCCTGGGACCACACAAAATACTTTCTGGAACTTCTCTCAATAGCTCGGGGAGTTCAATCATTTGGTATAACCTCAGTCCCTCAGAGATGCCTAATCCGTCATTCTCTCAATAGCTCGGGGAGTTCAATCATCTGGTATAACCTCAGTCATCCCTAATCCGTCGGTAACATCAGAAAACAGGCAGAAGCCTGAGGTCCTTCTGGCCATATGGAGGGACCAGGAGCCACCTTGGATGCCTCCAGCAGCTATTCCCTGGCAGCTCTTCTCCACATCACCTTCCTGGGAAGGGTGGGCTGGCAGCCGATCCGCAGCAGCCCAACAAACATCAGGTGGCCTGTGGTTTTCTGAAGCCTGCTGCCAGTTGAGACAAATAAACTGCCTCGAGCAGCTCTAACCTGAGTTGGATTTTAGAGGACACAATGACACAGCTGCTTTCTTGGCACCCTGCGCCCAGCTTGAGATGCTGGCCTGCTCTTTGAGACTCTCCTTGCTTTGCACTGGAAGAGGAGTCTAGGAACTTGCAAACCACTGAGCACAGCAATCTGCTGCTGTGGCTACCACGCCACATGAAGAAAAAGGGATGTCAGAAGGCTCTTTGATGCAAAAATATATTTATTCCCTTTTTAGAAGTATATTTTTTCCTTTGGGGAAAGGTGCAAACAAGACTTCAATTGTAAACCAAGCATTTTATTCTCCTGGAGGACATGGTGGCAAGGATTTATTTATTATTAAAATGGCTGCATATGTTATTTGCAGCACTGCCAGCTCGATTGTTATCTGGGTTTCTGTTCCTCCCCCACCCCCAAATTTTGTTACTTTTCTCAAAGTTCTGGAATGACAGTCACACCACCTCTGCAGACCAGAGCTCAAAAATAACACTGAGGGCTTTCTGACAACTGTATTTCCAAGATGTTCTTACAGGATATTATCCTAATAAAGGGGCAATCCATACATCTCTACTCAGAACTTTAGAGAGAGATCGGATATTTTCACATACTTGCATGCCTGTATGGTGGACCTAGAAGGGGGTAGCCCTAGAAGAAGGCAGCCCATAGCAATTTTGTCACCACAGCTTAGTGGTTCAGATGGTATCAGCAAGCGCGTTTGTTTTAGTCAAAAGCACTATCAAAAGCAGCTTGCCAGCAGGTAATTGAATAATGGAAAGTCATTTTCCCCATTTCTACCAAAAAGAGGCCTCTATTTGGGCAGCATTATTTGCAGTCAATTATTCTGCTATCTCCAGTTGTGCTCCAGGGAGCAGTATTACTTCTCCACAGAGCTCAGCAGCTGTTCACTAGTTTAGTCTCCCAGTTCCTTTTGCTTGTGTAACATTCACCCTGCCGTGCCAGATGACGGGAGCTGTAAGTGCTATCTGTTGCTCTGTATTATCCCTCGTAGGGTTTTGGAACCCATCCCAACCAGGGAAAGAGCAGAGCGCTTTTTATTTTCGGATTAGGATATCAAATGCCACAGTTTACCATAACAAAGGAAGGGTGAAGAGGAATAACTGGCATACTGAGAATGCCCCCTTAGGGACAAAGCCCAAGTATCACTGGTGCACTGGGACACTGCCACGCAGCAGCATTTGAAGGCTGAAAGCCATCACTTCATAAATATATTTTGGCAAGAACCTGCACTACTCTTTGATACACATTCTTCCTTTGCAATGACTCCACGATTTGTCTCTAAGACGACCACATCCCTGACTTGTCTGCATTGGGATTACGAGTAGAAGGATCACAAATTAGGGGAATCTCACATCTGTGCAGCATTTAAAGTCACTGAACACTGGCACACTGGGCTTTGATTGCCCGCACGCGCCTGGCTCTGCATCACTCACATGATCTGTCCTCCCAGGGCTGCATCTGACTCCATGCCCCTCCACACCTTGCACATCCACACACGTGATCTTGCGACTCCAAACCAGACCTGCACAAGGGCTCAAAGCACAGAGCTAGAGCACAGCTCCACCTACGTCTTTCTACAGAATACGTAGTGCCCCGAGTCATGCCACTTCTTGGGGAATGAGTTGGTGACAAACTTCATCACTGAGGACAACAGAGATGGTGGCTTTCACAGGAATCAGCTAGACCACCACACCCAGTTTTTCAATTTACAGTCATATCTGCCTATTTTTATATATCTGCCTGTATTTTAATATAAACTTGAAGGAGAGACAAAATGCCACCCTATCACCATTGCAGTAGGGAACTTAACTCTGACTTCAGATTTTCAGGCTCTTCATAGCAAGCCTGCTGAGTTTATAATGTTTTCTGTAATTCAAAAATAGCCCTGAAACTGCAGTTTGAACCCTTAGAGCCAGAATGCATTTGCTCATTCTTTAGTCATTACCCCAGTAGCAGAGCTTTAGCATAGCAGACAAAACACTTCGGTGAATACCACATTTGCTAGCAGAGGCAAGTTTAGTTCAGCAAGCTCTAAACCACAGCAACAGCAGAGCTCAGCCTGTTCCGTTACAGCATCATCAGGTTAACTTACTTTAACTGAAGCCAATTGAGAGCCTCTTCATCCTAAAGAGGATAAATATAGCCTTTTATTTCAGCTCAGCAGCACTCGCAGAACATCCCAACACCTAACAACAAGTAATGAGTCCCAACAGGTCTGAACCCAACTTCCTTAAATACTCATTCAACCCTATCACAGCTGGTAATCAGTTTTGGGGGGGGGTGGCAGAACATCCCAACACCTAACAACAAGTAATGAGTCCCAACAGGCCTGAACCCAACTTCCTTAAATACTCATTCAACCCTATCACAGCTGGTAATCTCAGTTTTGGGGGTGGGGTGGGGCTGGGCGAGGCTTGGCTTTTCTCTTCTCCCATTCTCCAGTGTGGTCCTGCTGAACAGGGCTTGGTCTGTATCTGCTGAAGAGTCTATGTGCTGCTAATGAAAAGCCTACGTTAGATCTTTCTGCTGCTAGAGCTTTGACCCTAAAGAGCCCACTTTAAGTGTAAGAGTTAGAAATGTAAAGCTGGATTGGAAGTGCTGGGCTGCAATGCTACAACGCTCTGGGATAGCTGGTTCCCCATGCAGCACATGTGGGAAGGCGAAGTGTCCAAGAACAGGCTTTTACCACAAGCGCCAGGCTGCCTTGGCCAAGAGGAAACGCTGAAGACAAGACTATTTCCTAAATCCTGCTCCTCTTTGAGGCTTTCTGAGGTGGCTGTTAGGAATACTCCTCTTACGTGGTCACTGTCTTGAACCCAATCTTTAAATAACCTTCTAAAACAGCTAGAGGAGGATTTTCATTCACTAGCTCCATGCGTGCAAGGTGGGAGAGGTTAATTCGTTGCCAGCATACCAGGGGATTCAGGGTCTGCTATCATAGGGGAGGGCACTAACTGTGCAAAAGCTCAGGTGGGAAGGGTCCTAGCCTCAGTTGAAACTGTGCTTAAAAATTCTCCAATAATTAAGCTTATGACTCCTATTACATTGAATGTTCCCTAAGGGAAGAAGGTGTGCAGAGGCCTTGATCCACTGTATTTTTTAAAATTTTCTTGTAGGGGTTTCAATCTATCTTCTCCTCCCCTGCACTGTGTCCTTAGAACAAGGCTGTGGCTGCTCTTTTTCTCCAACCTAAATAATAATTCAGGAAACTGAACAGCATTTGTCAGAAGGGACGAGGGTGGAGACCGAGGGCGCCAGAATGGGGGCTTGTACCACTTTAAGGCACTTTTGGAAATCACCGATCCTGTCGTGTATTGGATCCAAGTTCAGTGAGACCTCCTCTCTCCTGTGGTTTGCACAGCACCAAATGCGGCAACAAACGTGACTTGAGACTGCGGGCTCACCATGCCCCCCAGCTAGGAGGGGGTGAGCAAACACCCATTGGTAGCACCAACCAGTTGGTAGGAACCAGATACACCTCAGATGTAAGCGAGCTGCCAACATACTCAGCCCCTTTGGGAGCTAAGTACTCCCGAGTGTGCCCCGGTGCACAACTGCGGGATTGTACAGGCATCGCCATGGCCAGGAAGCGGCCAAATGGGTGACCTGATAATCTGCAACTTTTAGTTGCACATCCAGAGGGATAGTTAGGGGGCTGCATCCTAAGCTGTTTCGTTTATTGGACCTCAAAGATCCCCCCAGGCACCGGAGCTGCTCTCGCTGAGGGAGAGCACCTGGATTTCCACCAGTTGGTGTCAAGTACTTCCACACTGACTCTGCCCCACATCGGATGGTCCCAACCAGGTGTGGTCCCTGGCTGTTAGGTTTGAGACCATTGGGACATAGAAGCAATTATTTGTCTCTGTTTAAAGAAACTTTTAAGTATGACCTAACTTAAGTGCCTACCTGTAGGGGAGGCTGCACAGCTGAACATGCCAAACACAAAGAAGCAAAACAGACACCAAACCTCTGCCTCGCTTATGGGGCTCCTTTCTCAGCTGGCTTCTGAGGTTCTCAAATCTGTGTGTTATGGGGAGCCTGCACATCCACCCAGAAGCTGAAATCTCCAGCAGTGAAGCAGGGCAGTAGCAAAAGACTGAGCTCACAGTTTCCAAAAGATCAAGTAGTGAGGCCAAAGGAAATTAAGTATCAGAAGTGGGGCCTTGAGCCTAGAAACGTAATCAAAACCCGGGGAAGAGTTTGGCGAATGTTGGGGTCAGCAGTGCAAGTGCAGAGCGAAGCTGGAGAGTCCTTGAGCATCTGAGCTAAGCGCCAGGTGCTGCCAGACCGAACTGAGGACCAGTCTCTGCTGAGCAGCTCAGGAATTACTGACTCTCTCCTCCAGAGGAGATGCCTTGAATGGAGTGACCTGAAGTAGCTCTTTCTTCACTGTAAAACCGTCCGATCAAACATCTGTCAGGCATCAGGACTTCTACTTCACCTTAGTATCATGTGCATCAATCCTCTGTAAAACCGCTGACACAGCTCTTACAACACCGTGTTACTGCAAGGGAGACTCAAAGAGCTGGGAGTGCTCAGGATGACAAGAGCTGCAAGGTTCACACTCCCCAAATATCAATACATAATTGACAATATATGCATTATTGTATTTCTTTAAGAATATAAATATATAATGAGGATTTCCACCGAGAGGCCATATTTTTATTTATTTAGCAAACAAGTAAGTTGAATTCTGCTGGAATCTCTCCATACAATGGATGCTCCAGGAGTCGACAGTGCACAGATTTCTTGGAAGTGCCACATTCAGAGCAAATTAACACGGCCTTAGAAGCCAGTTTCAAGACAACTTTCTCACAGACACAAGGTATTGGCTGTGAAACAGAACATGAGACATGAGGTATCGTGTGACATCAGGTAGCACATTTCTGTTTATTTGCCTTTCTTCAAGAACTCTAACTCACCATTAGGCAAAGGAGTGCATACAAGATGTACAAGAAAAAGATTAGAAGAGACTTCTTTATCACTGTGTTCTGTGGCACGAAGGCCCACAGCCTCTGGGGTTTTTTTGGTTTTTTTTAAAAGGCTATGTTTTTACTCTGGCTGAAGTGTTACAGTTCAGAGAACAACCTGCCATTTACAGGAAATCTCTTGAGAAAATTTAAAGTGAACACAGCTATGTGCTAGGCTGTTTTACTGAACGAACACTGCCAGCTGCACTAATAGCATTTTACCAGACACTTGTCAGCTTGTGTACCCCTAAGTTTATAAAGACAATAAGAAATCTGACTGCAGAGTGACAGGGACAGGGAGAAGTGGTTGGAGTTTCTTCCCCCTCACAGCAGATTCCCGCCTGCTGTAAACTTTTGTGTACTTCAGTACAGCTGTGATGACCTACAACAGAGGTTCTGCCCTACACATATATAGCTTGCCCATAGTCCGACTCAATGTGTTAGTAACTTTCATATATAATATTAAAACCCAAGGTTTGTCTCCCAATGTCCTTCACATGATGCTCTGTCTGTTCACATCCACATTGTATGCTGATGAATTGGAACAGCCTCGGCCAAAATCAATAAAAATGCCTTCAGAATCAGAGTCGATCGACTCCAAAATCTGATCCACTATGTTCTCAGGGCTGGAAGAAGGAACTGGAATCAAGGCAGGGTCCCTGTCCAGCTCAAAAGACCTATGTGGGTCGTCCATCGAGTGGAAGAGTCCTTTCTGTTGCTCAACTGTGCTGAGTTTGCTAGAGCATTGCACTGACCCGGTGCTGGGCCTCTCCTGGTCCCCTGACAGAGAGCTTTTCGTGGCCGTCATGGAGCTCTTGGAACCGTTGTCCATGATGGTGGTGAGGTTGGAGTACCCCTGTAGCTCCAGGCAGGAGGTCATTTCTGAAACAGAGTGCCTTCGGATGCCCGTTCCATTGGCAGCCATGCCCTCGGTTTCATACTCGGCCACTGGCGTCAGCAGTGGATTGTTGTAGCTTTTTGATCGCACCACGGGGTTCTTGGCAAGGATGTCACCTGATTTTGAACGCCTGAAGAACCGCTTCTCTGTAAATAGAGAAAGATCCAGAGTCATATCTACAAAGTCTCCCATATTTGTGGTACTAATGATTACAAGTGTTCAAAAGAAAAGTCAAGACCTGAATATTCACGAGCTTTTCTGTTTAAAAAAGTTTTTGTCATTCAAGAATACATTTTGCTGGTTTTATAGATCCACAGGATTCAGATTTCCTAGATTTCTTTAGCATATTGAAGACCCCAAACATATCTTTACAAATAATAGCTGAGATACTCTTATATTCATACAACTTCAGCAGCTGGAGTAAAACAGTAAATATTGTGGGAGACCTGATAGACAATTGCAAACACTTTCTTTAGACAAGAACAGAAAGTGCAAGTCTGTTCTTGTTCAGGCTATAAAGGTCATCGCTAATTTCTAGTAGTTGAAATCTAACTTTTCCACCCACCCTGGGAAAATCGGGTCTCTTCAGATTTGGGGCACAAGGATTAAGACAGGCAGTCTTACTAATAATTCTGGAAAAACTTAGATTCAAAGCACCATTCAGAAACCATACAAGGAGAGAGCACGAAGAGTGTCTGGAAATGTTAACTGGAGGGCAGTGCCCACAGCAACCTTTTTGGGGGACAAACCTGCACTCGATCCAGCAGAGATTGTACGAATGCTGCTGTTAAACAAGTGGACTCTTTCCAAAGAATGAGCAGCAGGTGGCAGCAAGTCAGCACGGAGATCCGCCACCAGTGGTTTAGGGCTGGAGTGCTCTCCGGCAGCTAGATCAAAACGACCATCACGCAAACTTTTTGCAGGCCTCAGTGCTCAGACTCACTTGTGCTAAAGAAAAAAGTAGTGTGAATAATAGGTCTCACTTTTGAAGCTCTCTTCCTGCTACTCTCACTTTGCCAACCCCATGAAAGGGGCACGACTGGAGAAGGGAATCAAGTTATGCTCTGGAAGTCAACCACAGCCACTGCATATGAACTAACTGCTTTAAATCAGGATGCTTGTATATGTTCCCCTGAAAACCACGCAATTTCCTTTAGAAATGCCAGTCTCTTCTAAAATTATACTTATGTTATATTACGTGCTTACCTGGACACAAATTCCAATCATATGCCGTACTACCAAAAAAGCCAGTTTCTGTACTTAAGATTGTATTTTGCAGTTGTGTCTGCCTCAGCAGTGAAATCAGCTGAGCCAAGTTCACTTTTGGACTTTTTCTTTGTTAGGAGTTTGACCTGGCAAACAGAAAAGGTTCCCTGGGGCTGCCCTGCCACAGGAACTCTGGCTTTTGGTCACACCAAGGCTTGGCTGGAAGGGAAGGCTGGGTGTGTTCGTCAGACGGGGAAGAAAAGAGGTCAGTGGCCTCACCAGTCCCAAGGACAATATGTCACAGCTTTAAATCATGCTACCAAAACAGTTGGGCAGAACTAGATGTGTTAGTTTAAAAGCAGCAGAGACTTATGCACTCAGCTCCCTTGGATCCAAGTTCATTGACTATAGTAAGACCTATTCAGGGGTACTGCTACAGATCTACACCCCAGACCGCAGCAAGGGGAAGTGCCCGGTTCATCAAAACCTTCGTATCTTCTGCAGTCATGTAATACAACATTCATTTTCTAACAATCCATTTCCCTGGAGTTTTATTCTCTTTGGGTGCGTTTTTTCTGTCCTGACATACAAAAGCTTGTATTCGGAAAACGTCAATTTGGGGCTCCATTTAAATGCTTGTGGCCTTTTAATGGCAAGCAATAAATACGAAGTAGTAATCCTGAACCATTTTCCGTAAATAACTGGCCTCTATTTATTCCCGTAAAACTGATTTGTTTCTTAAATGCCTACTGCAATACATCCATTTTTCCATTCAGCTTCAAGGGACAATCAACTACTTTATTGACCATTTCTGACAAGAAAACAGATTAAATTGACTGCATAGAAAACACACAATTGAACTTATTTTCCCCTCTGTTTTCTCAAGGAGGCCATCACAGTATTTACATTAAAATATTCAGGTACTACCACATTTCCTTTTTGATTTACACTGGTAGTATCCCCCTTGCATTTTCAACAGTTTGAATTACTATGTGGGATATTCAGAAGACCTTCATCTTGGCCAAATCTTGCCTTCACGGAAGACACTGAATGCTTCAGAGCTCAAAGAATCATAGAAAATAAGCTGGAAGGGACTCAAGAAGGTCACTCAGCCTCCGCCACCAGGCAGGACCACGTTTACCCACCTTGCTCCTTATGGATGCCTATGTATGTGACATGTATATAGCGCCTCTAGCAGGGAAGATTCAACAGCCTCCAGAGGTGGTTTACGTGACATTAGAGATTCTTCCTTCCATGTAATCTGAATTTCCCCTGCTACACATGGTCCACTCTATTTTTCTTATCTCCAGTGGGATGGAGAACAGCTTATTACTTTCCACTCTGCAGAAAGCTTTTACGTGTTTGAAGGCTTATCCATTAGTCTTTTCTAAGACAAATTCCTACTCTCTCCCCTGCTTGAAACAGCCTTGTATGATCTTTGTGCACTAATGAACAGACACTACTCGGCGCTCTAGAAATGGCTTCTTGCTTCTTCCTCTCACTGTCCATAAAGCATCCTGTGTTAAAGCGCTCTCATTAAAAGGTAGAATGGAAATGCTAAACACACTCTAGATTCACAGATTTATTAATGAGCGCTGTTACGATGATCTGTTTTCATCTTCCACCACCGGCAAGTTTCACTGTGACTTTGCACATTGCAAAGAGCATGGCCTTAGAAAAGGAGCCTGACCGCATTGCGTTAATACTGGCAGTCTCCTCTCGTGTGGGCCCTGGCCCTGTGTGGACCAAGGTTTTGGTGAAGCCCTCTGTGCTATGTCAAATCGAGTCTCTGTTATTCTTACCCAAGATACAGGAAGAGTGCGTGAAGGGTCCATCGCTGGAATACAGACCGTATGTGCCCAAGTAAGGTGAAACAACTTTCTGGATCAGGGATTCCAGTTTCAAATAATCTTCAGTCACACCTTTCGACTCATGAACCCCCTGAAAGAGAGGAAATACCTAAGATGAGCACTGTCCCCTCCAACCAGAAGCTTTCCTTGCTCACCGGGGCAAGCAGAAAGGCAGCAAGCATTTTCACTAAGTTATATAGCAAAGGTGCACCGTGCTGCAATACTGGTTTGTTACTACAGCTGATTCCTCTTACTGTAAAGCCAAGAGATGTGAGTCGAACCAGAGAGACCCACCATGCAGGCACTGCACAAATGCTCAGAAAGAGGCAGTAGCTACTTCCAGGACATTTAGATCCAGAAAGGTACATCCTGCTTAGCGCAAAGGCACTAAGGGAGGATGGAGGATGCGGTCTGTGAAGATGAATTAAAAACATCCCTAGACTTTTTGTTATTGCATCTTATACTGACTTCCTGAACGAACTACCGCCCGAGTGCTGCACCAGCGGCTGGTACCACAGGGTGTCACTGCCATCTAAGCAATACCAACAGGGTTCAGAAAAAGGTGAAACTGAGTCTTGCAGAAATATTTCTTCCAGGATTATTTTCAACAAGAAATATTCATAGTGAAGATGTTTGTATCTCTTTCCTCACCCCCTCCCTGGCACTTGCCATTATCCAGGGAAAGGTCACATTATAACTAGCATAGTAAGATTCACACACAGGCAAAATCTTTTGCCCTTAGCTGTTAACTCTGCACTTTCACCCACAAATGGACTTATAAGGCTGCAGAGGTGACCGGAAAACCCCGCAGAGCTGTAGTCTCCCTTCCACTTAGAACTGCAGCGTGCATGCTCCTGCGTTGTCTGAGCAGGGCCCTGTATACTCATGTGTAGGATTCCTCTTGCAACTCGAAGTAAATTCACATTTTAGTGTGTTGCTATGTGGCCATATGTTTGACGTATCTTGTTGCAGAATTAAGATCCTAAATGTCATACTGAGCAAGAAGTTGGCTTGAATTTAGCAGAATTCCAGATTTCATAACATGTCCCCGAATTATTGTAAAAAGAAACAGTTGGGATGAAAGCCTCCAGAGAGCAATATGAAGATCAAATGAGTAAAATTGCAACACTTCCTTCAGCATGTGAAAGGATCCTGATGTTCAGGCCGTATTTGCTGCTCAGTATGACTCACCAACCAGTGTCTACGGGTGACTATCAGCCCGAGATGTGTTTGTGAATGGCTTACTTCGCCTCTTGGCTGCTGCGCTGCCTGAATGCTGCCTGGTGTTACTTGATAAAAGTTTATGAATGGAAAATAAATAATGGCCAACAGAGAATGGATAGAATTTGGATTCCAATTCAGCGGGTTTTAAATAATGAATAACAATCTCTGAAGACGTGCTATGTCCTGTAAAACTTCAGGAGAGTCACAAATACAAATATGAACACAAGGGCACATGCAGTGAATCTGAAAGCTTACAAACACCGAAGTAACAGCAGAATGAGCCCACAGATATTCAACCAATTAAAACCAGACAAAAATAACATAGGAATAATTCAGAAGACTTAGTGAAGGTGCACATATTATTTCAAAGTCCTTGGCCTGTATCAGAGAAAACGTTTCAAGTAACAGGAGGAAGGGTCTCAATTTTTATTCTGTTGCAATCTGCTCCAGGGTTTCTCCTCCTGTCTTGCTGGGATTTAGCCAAGATCTTTTCAGCCCTCAGAAGGGCAACATCCCTGACACCTTTCTACACATTCATGATCGCATCAAGCTCATAACCCACTGGCAAAGGCCAGTGTGTTAGGCCATCTGCTCCAGGCTCCCACTCCAATTACCTCCGGAACCGGTCTCCTAAATGTGATATATAATACTAGTGGCAAAAGTCAGTGATATTTAGCATTGCTCATGCCCAGACTTTGTGGTAAGGCTTTATTTACTTTTCTGCCATTTAAGTATTTTTGATACTTGTGAAAGACGGTAGCTAAATATCAACTGTGGAGAATGAAACCCAGTAATTCACTAGTACCATGCTGCCCACAAAATAACTCTTATCACTAGCAGAACCGCGACGCTGTACGAGTGATAAAAGGGTCCTTGTCCAGTGGCATCTTAACACTGTCTGATTTCCTATCGGCCTTACATGCCTGAAAAGTTCTTGTGGTTTCCCTCTTGGTTGTCAATTATCTGTTCTGCTATACACTCCTTCTTCCCTGATGAACACCTCAAAAGCCTGAGCTGTATTCTGCACTCACTGCTGCTCTGGCGGAGGAGGCTTCCAGCAGCTCTCTTGGGTTGGGGTAGGCTCCTGGGGTGAGCAGAGAGGACGGAGACTGAACCCCCAAGCTCCAGCTGCTGCGACACCCCTCCATCACGGGGCCGGGGAGCAGCTGTGCTGGGGCATGGATTTGCCTTGTCCCCGCCACCGCTGCCCTGCAGCTGCTGTGCCTGGAGAGCCCATCGGCTCACTGCTCCCAAGAAACACCCTCTTCTCTCAAAAACCCAACTCCCTAACCACTTGCATCAGCTTCTTCAGTCTTGCCCTCAACCTTCGTTCCTGCTCTCCCAAGAGCTGTGCTAATCTCCACCCCTCTTTTCACTTCAGCTTCTTTTAGTTCCCACCTTTGAAGTGAAGAGGCCACAAAATACCACGTTTACAGTGTAAAACCACCCAGTATTAACACAGCCTGCCATTAGTCTTATTCCTCAGTTCTGCAATCATCCACGGGATGCTTTTCAAAACATACTGAAAAGTCATAAAACATCTGGCGTCCGCTAGAGCCGTGGTGACTTCTCTTCTGCTCTGCACCTTGGCACAAACATGCCGTATCCACCTGCAACATCCTTCCTGCGTTAGCCATTGTTCCAGGCCTTCCTGCAGGCACCCGATGGGGCAGTTCCCTTAAAACATTCTCTCGGTGTGGAGTTTCTGTGAGAGCAGGACTGTAACAGGCTGCAATGTCCTGAACTCCTGTAAAAGAGTTTTTCCTGCATTTCTTTCTTAAGTGCTCCTGGTAGGCAGAGCAGCCACCAGCAGAAGAATGGTATATTCACCACTTCATCCAACTGTCTTGAAATCTTGGGAATTGGTGGGTTACATCATTGACTGAAAAATGACTTACCCTAAAAATCCTGCAATGCCTCACTCTCTTGATGGCAGGCGAGGCACCAGCCCAGAGAACTGAGCACATAAATCACAATAGTTGGAGACAAAAGAGCTACAGCTAAAGCTGTCATGTCCTCTGGCTATCAGGCACAGCTGAAGGGGATGTCTCATGCATGCCAAGAGGCTAGAAATAAACCTAGCTGCTGGCTGTTCTTTTTGCTACCTGCTTCTCCTGGCTGCTTTTTGTTGATGCTTGGTTCATGTTATTCCACTTCAGTGCCTTAGCTGCATCTCCACGTGGCCATCACTCTCTCATGCCTGACTCCTTTCGTTTTAAGCCTTTGCTTCATCCCCTTGATATCTGCTGTTTTGTAATATCCCATATCCATCCTGAGCTCCTCTTTCAGGCCCTGGGCAAGCGCCCTGTCATCTGCTGAGCTGCTCTGCTGTTATGAGCCTCCCTGTATTCATCTTTACCGCAGGCTGCTTCAGTTCTGGCTGGACAACAGCAAGTTGCCCCAGGTAACTCCTCACTCATCTGTGTCTGAAAATAATCATAAACCACTATTAAACACCAAACTGCTTTTAACCGACTAGCAGCAACTTAGAATCATAGAATCATAGAATCATTGAGGTTGGAAAAG